>NC_091323.1:19228890-19438890 GCF_038502225.1 Cherax quadricarinatus
TCATTCCTGAATCTATTATAAATTGTACTTTTTATAAAGAAAGTTTATAATTATTTTATTTTTATCAAGGTTTAATTTTCCTCAAAATACTAAACATTCACTCTACTACTGTGCATACTATATATATAGAACACAGTTACAAATATTAACCCAATGCTCAAGTTCTGGAAGAGCTGCAACAGAATGCAGACACAATACAAGAAATAAATACTTCTGATATCCCACATGTTTGACTGAACCTGTATATTAAGTACATGCAAATAAAAGGCTCAAAAATATGGAGCTCTACCTCGTTTCAAAAATTTCCTTATCTGCCAACTGCATTAAAAAAAAAACAATCAAATGTCAATTTGTGATTGAATATACATATCTAATATACATTTAATGGTAATTATTTATCCAGCCTTAATTAACATTTATATTCATACACTGTCACTATGAACCTACCTCCCAATAATTATGACTAAATTGTCAATACAATTTTGCATTAATCTCTCATATTAATAATGCTGCTGTAATATGCCATAACTTAAAATACAGGCAGACCCTGCTTATACAGCAAGTTAGGTTCCAGGCTACTGCTGTAAAGCAAAAATTGCTGTAAAGTGAAACATAGCCTGTTTTTTCACTTTCAAATACATATAATAGCCTGATACCATGTTTACACTATCATATATTGAGTGCACAATAGAGCTAGGCCTAAAAAAATGCATGCACAACACACACATTATCTTAAAATATTCTTGACCTCGGCTTATAGTGAGTGAATATATTTATTGTAGGAAGTGTAAATAAATGAAGAATAGGTATAACTGAAAACTTCTGCATTAGCCAAACACCATAAAGCAAAGCACTGTAAAGCAGGGCCTGCTTGTATTCACTGCATTTAATAATTTCAACTTCAATCTCAATTACATAGTAATAAATTTAGAATTCAAATAATCTGACTATAACTATACAATGTCAAGGGGTTTTAAGATCATGTTGTAGTGTGTTCAAATTGCTCTTCATATCCAATTTTTTTTCATATAGTATTGAATGTAACCTAATTTTGTAGCAACTGTATATGTTTGGCAGTAAAATATTTTTATACGTAATTAGAAATATAAAGCACTATACCGGCATAAACTGAAGAACCAAGACACATTCAAAATGCACTCAGTCCGAACTGAAGGCTTGCCATTTTTAATGCATAAGCCACCTAAGCTTGGGCCTAAGGTCTTAGCCGTACAGAGCCCCTACCAGTCTTCGAAGCAAAAATAAATAGCTTTTATAAAACATTTGTGGTATGTACAATATCAAATTATTAGTACAATCATTTCATTCCTTGCGAACTTTTATGGTTTCGCAACTTATTGGGGCCTCACCTCAAACACTGCCCTGGCCAAGGACCCCACAAAACCTTAATCCAGTCCAGATTGTATATGATGTCAAGTAGTAAGGCTTTGAAGAAATGCTACCAAGAATATGATAAATACTTTTATTTGAAGGAGAAAACTGCATGTAAAATAATTATTCATTTACATATACTGTACATATATCCTTGCACTTTATCAAGGAGTTCTGTAACCTAAAAAAAAGAAAGATCAATCAGTATCAATCATCATTCATTTCTTGCATCCTCACTAGTATTAACTTAAAAACAATAAAGTTATAAAGCTTTTTCAAGTAATAAATATTTTTCATAAGTTTAACTATATTCAAAGTGCAAGGCTGACTTCAAGAAAGTTGAGCCCATCTTAAAATTAAGCAACAATAAAAACTAAATATACAGTTTACTTACAAGATAAATAACTGATATTTATAACTTCATATATTTTAAATTAACTTACCTGCAATGAAAGCTACAAAATATTCTAGCTTAAAAATACAAGTATGGTATTATCAACCATTACTTGTGAAGTTGGATCACTAGAATAGTCAGCCATACAGAAAACTTAAAAAGTAAACTTACACTGTAGTGGTAACTTCATGGATGTACAGTTGAACAACTAAACTTCCACTTTAGTATACAGTAATGTATACTAAATAGGTTTGAGTTCAATACATTTAAAGTATGACTTTCAGTAAACAACACTGCCATCTACAATCTCCTTGAGTATGTAGTCAGCAGGACGGATCTAGGAACAGGACTTCAGGAAGCAGGTGTGCATAATATAGTACATATAAGGAGATAGAATTTGTTAGCTTCAATGGTTTATCAGACTTAAGATACCAAAAGTAGCATTCTTATGGCTTTTGGATTTAATGCTATTCTGTAATAAAGTATATATTAGTACTGTACCTATCCTTTGTTTGAAGTACATAATTCAAACTAATATTTTTCTCAAATTTTTGGTGTATGTTGCTTATAAAATTGTTACGTCATACTGTATTTATAAAAAAAAAAAAAAAAAAAAAAAAAATATACAGTGTATGGTAATATGTTTCCAATAATAATGTATGTCTGTTTAGATGTTTCATAGTTTTCACAAGTGAGTTTTTTCTTTGATGCTCAAACTGATTTACTAACAGCTGCTTTAATTAAAACAAACATTTTTAAACAAAATATTTTACCAAGAAAAACAATTTTAATTAAGAAAAACAATAATTTTAATTGTTTTGTCCATTAAATGGGTGAATTATGGTACAGTAATTCATATATTGAATATACAGTATATATGCCAAAAGGTAGTTACTGTACTGTATATTCCTTAATATAAATATACTTATCTAAGCTTATGTTTTCCACACACCAAGTATTTATTTACAAAATGAAGCTATGAATTTTTTTTTTGCTACTTTTTAAAATATTGTTACAGTATTTCATTAATTTTTCATGTTTGTTGTGGAATATTCATTAAAATAAACTCAATTTGATATCCAACGTTTCTTTTGTTTCTATATTATTACTAGTACTGTACTACAGCCTGCAATAATGATGCATGGAAAATTTTATAAAAAACAATCAAATTCAGCAATTAAATATGAATGAGGTGAGAATCCTCCATATGTCTGTTTGGTAACTGCCAAATGGATATATCATTTTCAAAAATTTAACTGCTTCACTGCTTACAGGGTTTACTAAAGTGGGCTAGCTAGCACTACAACTACTGAGAGGTAGATGTCCATGCAAGTGAATGGAGGCAGGGCTAAGATGATTCAAAAAGAGTACGACTTGGGTCTAAGTGTTGGAATGTGGGCACTAATCTGATGTAACTGGGTGAATAAGCATATTTGCTGATTAATAGAATTGTTAAAGTGGAGGAAGGGTTTAAACTGCTGACAAATAAGTTAGGTTCATGAGAAAAATGACTAACTACTAATACATACAGGGACGGGCTGTCAGTAGTCTCCATACTGGGCTGTACAACAGCAAGGCAAATTTTAATTTGGACCAGTATTATCACCCTTTACTTACCAGTATGCAAGTTTTGCAATTTTGTGTATAACAGCAATAAACTTTGATGATTATTGTAGAAAATTTTTAGATTGGAAAAAAAAAAGAAAAAAAGGTTGTTCCATATTGTAAGACTCTGGAAAGAATGATGGGTGATCATCCAGGTGCCTGTGAAAATTGTCCTCCCCCCAAAAGGGCCACTGTGTGTTTCAGTACGAGGTCTCAAGGTACGAGGGGGCTGTACACCAGTGTACGAATCAACTGGTGCAAGTATTTTGTCTAGATATCACAAACAGCACAGATTAACTTCTTAATGAGTCACTCATTTAATAATCTGACTTATTACTAAAGTAAATACTGTACAGGTATTTCCTAATTCAAATTATATATACTGTAGCATAAATAGCACCATCTACTTAATGCCTAATATAACAATTTTTCCAAAGTTCAAGTGTTTTTTCAACTTTTTAGCTTGCAGTCAGAAAACTTTTGAACAAGCCATTCCACAATATTCATTGATGCTTCTTTCCAAGCTACATTTATCTTGATTGTGGTACAGTATATATATACATCAGGTTCTCTTTCAACTTACAATACCAGGAAATGTATTTACCATGGTTTCCAGGATCACAGAATAGAGTAATCAATCCTAGCCACTTAACGAACACACTGCTACATCTTTTGCACAACCATGAAGTGTACTTGTAGCATACTGAAGTCTATGCTACTAAAGAACACACTGTCTTGCTAACCAATAAACATAACACTTATTTGAGCATGTAGCTTCCAGATGCATGACAGATGTTTATCAAATAACATCTGGAAAAGCAGCAGAAGTATTTCCTCTTGGAGGGAGGTCAGGGGACCAGAATGGCCATCACAACCATGAATGAATAAGACACATCAGAATCAAAATGGCTACCACCTTTTGATGGTGGATTTGTAGGTGGTATTTTAGTAAGGATGAGGTGAACATGATAGGTGATGCTGCTGAGCATGATGGGTGGGGCTGATGTTGCCCAAGGCTATGGGGGTCAGAAGCGAAACTCTCTGAAATCTGGGTGACTATTTGATGTACGTGTGGAGTGGCGAAAAGGCGGGGCAGCCATTGCTGAACCAGATGAGGCATTTGTGGAACGGTTACGTCTACTGGAGAAACGACCAGGTCTTTTGGGTACTCGTGGAAGGGACCAGGGTTTACTCTTATGCATCCAAGAGTGAGAGGACATTTCTTTTTGAACAGCTCCCCGAGTACCTGTGTGGTGATCTCCATCCATTATTGACCTGGAAGACAGTGCAAATGAAGTTTGAGGAATATCGAGTGTGTTTCGGGTTGATGGTGGTTGTGAAGGGGCAATGCTCACATGTGGACCACCTAATCTTTTGCAGTTTAGATGATCAAGAAGGTGCGAGCTGGGCAAAACAGGGCCTGAGACTGTGTGTGCAGGGCGAATGTATGGGCTGGGTAGAGGCAGACGTTGCAGACCAGTGTAAGCTGTAGCTGCCACAGCTAAGAAAGAATCAGACTGTGGTTGGCATTTAGGAGATGATTCTGCTGTTTTGGGAAGGGTATGACACGGTGAAGGTTGATGGCTTCCCTCACATGCACAGGTCCTTCCAGCACGACAGCCACGTACCCGCAGCGTCATCTCAACCCCAGTAAGGCACGGACACGGGCACCCTTGGGCACCCGGGGCCATCTGCAACAAATAGTAATAACTAATTTACGAAATCGTAATGACACGATTGCAAACAAACCATACCACGAACGTTAGAACCCGCGATCGGTGGCTAACGCAATGATCTAGAGTTTTGAGACACACTGATCACGGGTTTCTAACCCCGCCCGTGGTAATTTTTTTTTAAATAGTAATAAATATTCCATCTGCACAAGTTAATTGCAAAGCAAATAATGGATCCTGCAAATATTTAAAAGATACCACAAAAGTCATTATAAATTAATAACAATATTAAAACTGCCATGGAATTTTTTTTGTTAGTAATTAAGTCAGTCATTAAAACTTTACCAGCAATAAAGAAATAAACATGGGCTATTCATAACCAGTTTGGTGCAATAAACTTGTCGTGAGAATGTACAGCAAAGAAGTCTTAGGAATGACAAAGAAGCTGCAGATTTACTGTATATAGTTAATAGAGGCAGAAGATTTAACCCATTTTTTCTTTAAGTAGGAGGGTCTACTTATTCTTGAGTAACATATTCGATAAGTTGAAATATTTAAAGTGTAATCACTGCGCTTCACTGTAGTAGGTCTTACTGGCTACTCATCTACAACTCAAATGCTAAGAAAACACACGCACTGCAGAATAAGCTTTTACCAGAAAGTTTTACTCTGTGTAGAGATTTATCAAATTATACAGAAGATACTCCTTGAAAAAGAAAAGGGGAGGCAAGTCAAATCACTGATGTGTGATGATCAGTGTATGTAGATCTATGAAGAATGTGCACTGGTCAATTATACTGTAATGTCGCCAAGCTTCAGGCTAGCATGTTTGCACGATTCTTCAACAATTCTTTATCTAGGCTAAATGCACCTTGGTTCTATTTCACGATGTTTGTCGATTAATGAAAATTGCCTCTAGACATCACATTACAATCCTATCCTTTCGATGACAAGTTTGAAGTACAGTATTGCCATACCTGAAGGATACCTGGAGGGTGTTCCGAGGGTCAACACTCCCACGGCTCGGTCCCTGACCAGGCCTCGTGGTGGATCAGAGTTTAATGAGCCAAGTCGTTACTGCCGGCCACACGCAAACCGACTTGTCATAAGTGAATGTCTGCTATGAACTATGAATGTACTTTTGGTATACCTGGAGAGGGTTTCGGAGGTCAATGCCCTCATAGCCTGGTCTGTGATCAGGCATCATGGTAGATCAGGGCCTGATCAACCAGGCTGTTACTGTTGGCTGCATGTAAACTGACATATAAACCACAACCTGACTGGTCAGGCGCCTTTAGGTACCTGTCCATTATTATAATTATTATAATAATGGAGGAGCGCTAAACCTGTAGGATTATACAGCACATCGGGGAGGGGATGGAAGGTATTCAGGCTCAATTCAGGGAACCAGAGCACAGATCCAATTCCCTAGATCAAGAGCCCCTCATCAGCATCAAGGAACCTCCCTTGAGGGGAGGTACCTGTCCAGAGTCTTCTTTAGGACAGCCAAGGGTCTACTGGTAATCCCCTTTATGTATACTGGGAGGCAGTTGAACAGTCTTGGGCTTCTGACAGTATTGTCTCTTATCGTGCTAGTAGTGCCCCTGCTTTTCATGGGGGGGGGGATGTTGCGTCGCCTGCCGAGTCTTTTGCTTTCATAGGGAGTGATATTCGTGTGCAAATTTGGTACTAATCCCTTTAGGATTTTCCAAGTACGTATATAGTATATATATACCTGCGTTCCAGGGAATACAAATCAAGGAACTTCAACTGTTCCAAGTAATTTAGGTGTTTTATCGTACTTGTGTGTGCCATGAAGGTTCTCTGTACATTTTTCAGGTTAGCAATTTCACCTGCTTTGAAATGCACTGTTAGTATGCAGCAATATTCCAGCCTAGATATAACAAACGATCTTAAGAGTCATCATGGGCTTGGCATTCCTAGTTTTGAAGGTTCTCATTATCCATCCTGTCATTTTCCTAGTTTGTTTAGTTAGTTTAGTATGTTTATTATGCACCCCATACCCAATCCTGTGGGCAGTAGTCAAAAGATTACAGAGGTACATAATGGGTCCAGGGACTGGGCCCCAAAGTTTTGATAGCTGAGCAAGTTACAAAGGTAATGAACTCCAGGAAGATCTGGTCACAATCATGACAAGTTACAAAGGTATTTACAGATTACAGAGGTACATAATGGGTCCAGGGACTGGGCCCCCAAAGTTTTGATAGCTGAACTAGGTACAAAGGTAATGAACTCAAGTTACAAAGGTAAAGAATCCTTTAAGTTAATTTACTTACTTACGTTTATACATGGCTACAATCATGAACAAATTATAGAGTAATGAGGAATTCACACGTCCACACCCGGTCACAACTGTAAATAAGTTTATTCAGGTATATACAAATACAGTTACATAGATTATCATACATAGCAGCATAGGTGGAGAGAACCTAGGATAACCCAAAAAAGTCAGAGTGACTTATTTCCATTGGGTTATTGGGTTATTCCTCCGAGTTATTGGTGCAAATATTGATTGTTAAGGCAGACAGACACACACACACACACACACACACACACACACACACACACACACACACACACACACACACACACACACACACACACACACACACACACCAGGAGCTAGGGCTCGACCCCTGCAACCACAAATAGGTGAGTACACACAGACACAGACAGACACAGACAGACAGACACACACACACACACACACACACACACACACACACACACACACACACACACACACACCTGCAACCACAAATAGGTGAGTATACACACACACACACACACACACACACACACACACACACACACACACACCCCTGCAACCACAAATAGGTGAGTGAGTACACACACACACACACACACACACACACACACACACACACACACACACCTGCAACCACAAATAGGTGAGTGAGTACACACACACACACACACACTTGATATATGTGAACGACATAACGGAAGGGATAGACTCAGAAGTGTCCTTGTTTGCAGATGATGTGAAGTTAATGAGAAGAATCAAATCGGATGAGGATCAGGCAGGACTACAAAGAGACCTGGACAGGCTACAAGCCTGGTCCAGCAACTGGTTCCTTAAGTTTAACCCTGCCAAATGCAAAGTCATGAAGATTGGGGAAGGGCAAAGAAGACCGCAGACACAATATAGTTTAGATGGCCAAAGACTGCAAACCTCACTCAAGGAAAAAGATCTGGGGGTGAGTATAACACCAAGCATATCTCCTGAGGCGCACATCAGTCAGATAACTGCTGCAGCATACGGGCGCCTGGCAAACCTACGGATAGCGTTCCGATACCTCAGTAAGGATTCGTTCAAGACTCTGTATACCATTTACGTCAGGCCCATACTGGAGTATGCAGCACCAGTTTGGAATCCACACCTAGTCAAGCACGTCAAGAAATTAGAGAGAGTGCAAAGGTTTGCAACAATATTAGTCCCAGAGCTACGGGGATTGTCCTACGAAGACAGGTTGAGGGAAATTGGCCTGACGACACTGGAGGACAGGAGGGTCAGGGGAGACATGATAACGACATATAAAATACTGCACGGAATAGACAAGGTGGACAAAGACGGGATGTTCCAGAGAAGGGACACAGACACAAGAGGTCACAATTGGAAGTTGAAGACTCAGATGAATCAAAGGGATGTTAGGAAGTATTTCTTCAGTCATAGAGTAGTCAGGCCGTGGAATAGCCTAGAAAGTGACGCAGTGGAGGCGGGAACCATACATAGTTTTAAGGCGAGGTATGATAAAGCTCATGGGGCAGGGAGAGAGGGGACCTAGTAGCAATCAGCGAAGAGGCAGGGCCAGGAGCTATGACTCGACCCCTGCAACCACAAATAGGCGAGTACAAATAGGTGAGTACACACACACACACACACACACGGAGATCGACTGGGAAAACCTGGAGCCGCATGGGGGTCCCGAAACATGGAGAGCCAGGATGTTGGGTGTGGTGCTGGAAAACCTCATGCACCAACATGTTAAGGACACTACCAGAGTGAGAGGGGAGGATGAACCAGCAAGATTGGACCTTGTGTTCACCCTGGGCAGCTCAGACATCGAGGACATCAAGTATGAGAGTCCCCTAGGAGCTAGCGACCACGTGGTTCTGTGCTTTGAATACATAGTAGAGCTGCAAGTGGAGAGAATAACAGGAGTTGAATGGGAAAAGCCTGACTATAAAAGAGGGGACTACATAGGGTTGAAGAACTTCCTGCGGGAGGTCCAGTGGGACAGAGAACTGGCAGGAAAGCCAGTAAATGAAATGATGGAATATGTAACAACAAAATGCAAGGAGGCAGTGGAAAGGTTTATTCCCAAGGGCAACAGTAACAACGGGAAGACCAGAACGAGCCCCTGGTTTACCCGACGGTGTAAGGAGGCAAAAACAAAGTGCAATAGAGAATGGAAAAAGTACAGAAGGCAGAGAACACACGAAAATAGGGACACCAGTCGCAGAGCCAGGAATGAGTATGCACAGGTAAGGAGGGAGGCCCAGCGACAGTATGAAAATGACATAGCATCGAGAATCAAGACTGACCCGAAACTGTTGTATAGCCACATCAGGAGGAAGACAACAGTCAAAGACCAGGTGATCAGATTAAGGACAGAAGGTGGAGAACTCACAAGAAATGATCAGGAGGTATGTGAGGAGCTGAACAGGAGATTTAAGGAAGTTTTTACAGTAGAGACAGGAAGGGCTGTGGGAAGACAGCACAGAAGGGAACATCAAGAGGGAATATACCAACATGTGTTGGATGACATACGAACAACTGTGGAGGAGGTGAAGAAGCTCTTAAGTGACCTTGACACCTCAAAGGCGATGGGACCAGACAACATCTCCCCATGGGTCCTTAGAGAAGGAGCAGAGATGCTGTGTGTGCCTCTAACCACAATCTTCAACACATCCCTTGAAACTGGGCAACTACCTGAGAAATGGAAGACAGCTAATGTAGTCCCCATATTTAAGAAAGGAAACAGAAACGAGGCACTAAACTACATTCCTGTCTCTCTGACATGTATTGTGTGCAAAGTCATGGAGAAGATTATCAGGAGGAGAGTGGTCGAACACCTGGAAAGGAACAAGATTATAAATGAAAACCAGCATGGGTTCATGGAAGGCAAATCTTGTATCACAAACCTCCTGGAGTTTTATGACAAGGTAACAGAAGTAAGACACGAGAGAGAGGGGTGGGTAGATTGCGTTTTCCTAGACTGCAGGAAGGCCTTTGACACAGTTCCCCACAAGAGATTAGTGCAGAAGCTGGAAGATCAGGCGCATGTAAAAGGGAGGGCACTGCAATGGATAAGGGAATACCTGACAGGGAGGCAGCAACGAGTCATGGCACGTGAAGAGGTATCACAGTGGGCGCCTGTTACGAGCGGGGTCCCACAGGGGTCAGTTTTAGGACCAGTGCTATTTTTGATATATGTGAACGACATGATGGAAGGAATAGACTCTGAAGTGTCCCTGTTCGCAGATGACGTGAAGTTGATGAGAAGAATTAAATCGGACGAGGATGAGGCAGGACTGCAAAGAGACCTGGACAGGCTGGACATGTGGTCCAGTAACTGGCTTCTCGAATTCAATCCAGCCAAATGCAAAGTCATGAAGATTGGGGAGGGGCAAAGAAGACCGCAGACAGAGTATAGGCTAGGTGGACAAAGACTACAGACCTCACTCAGGGAGAAAGACCTTGGGGTGACCATAACACCAAGCACATCACTGGAGGCACACATCAACCAAATAACCGCTGCAGCATACGGGCGCCTGGCAAACCTAAGAATAGCGTTCCAATACCTTAATAAGGAATTGTTCAAGACACTGTACACTGTGTATGTTAGGCCCATACTGGAGTATGCAGCACCAGTCTGGAACCCACACCTGGTCAAGCACGTCAAGAAGTTAGAGAAAGTACAAAGGTTTGCAACAAGGCTAGTCCCAGAGCTCAAGGGAATGTCGTACGAGGAAAGGTTAAGGGAAATCGGACTGACGACACTGGAGGACAGAAGGGTCAGGGGAGACATGATAACGACATACAAGATACTGCGAGGAATAGACAAGGTGGACAGAGATAGGATGTTCCAGAGAGGGGACACAGGGACAAGGGGTCACAACTGGAAGCTGAAGACTCAGACGAGTCACAGGGACGTTAGGCAGTATTTCTTCAGTCATAGAGTTGTCAGGAAGTGGAATAACCTAGCAAGTGAAGTAGTGGAGGCAGGAACCATACATAGTTTTAAGAAGAGGTATGACAAAGCTCAGGAAGCAGAGAGAGAGGGGACCCAGTAGCGATCAGTGAAGAGGCGGGGCCAGGAGCTGAGTCTCGACCCCTGCAACCACAATTAGGCGAGTACAATTAGGTGAGTACACACACACACAACACACACACAACACACACACAACACACACAACACACAACACACACACACACACACACAACACACACACACACACACAAACACACAAACACACAAACACACAAACACACACATAAAATACTGCGTGGAATAGACAAGGTGGACAAGGACAGGATGTTCCAGGGAGGGGACACAGAAACAAGAGGCCACAATTGGAAGTTGAAGACACAAATGAGTCAGAGAGATAGTAGGAAGTATTTCTTCAGTCATAGAGTTGTAAGGCAGTGGAATAGCCTAGAAAATGACGTAGTGGAGGCAGGAACCATACACAGTTTTAAGACGAGGTTTGATAAAGCTCATGGAGCGGGGAGAGAGAGGGCCTAGTAGCAACCGGTGAAGAGGCGGGGCCAGGAGCTAGGACTCGACCCCTGCAACCACAAATAGGTGAGTACAAATAGGTGAGTACACACACACACACAAACACACACACACACACTCAAATACAACAGGCCTAGTGTCTAATCGACATGTGCCTAGGACAAAATGGTAACACAGACACACACACACAGACACACACACAGACACACACACACAGACACACACAGACAAAGACGGGATGTTCCAGAGATGGGACACAGACACAAGAGGTCACAATTGGAAGTTGAAGACTCAGATGAATCAAAGGGATGTTAGGAAGTATTTCTTCAGTCATAGAGTATTCAAGCCGTGGAATAGCCTAGAAAGTGAAGTAGTGGAGGCGGGAACCATACATAGTTTTAAGGCGAGGTATGATAAAGCTCATGGAGCAGGGACAGAGAGGACCTAGTAGCAATCAGTGAAGAGGCGGGGCCAGGAGCTATGACTCGACCCCTGCAACCACAAATAGGTGAGTACAAATAGGTGAGTACAGACACACACACAGACACAAACACACACACACACACACTCGTGGAGGAGTCACGCGGTTTGAGCTCGTGTTTTGGTGGTAATTTCTGACTGTACCATAAGGAATAGTGTGTGGAATATAGGCGTGTGCACGCATAGGAGTGAATATAATCACTTAAGCCCCGAAAAAAGGAAATATAAGTGATCACAGAAAAGCAATTTAGTAAGTAGTGACAGTTACTATGTGGGGGCCGTTGGAAGGAAGGTGAACGGTTGTGTCAGGCCTAAATAGTGTTGCCATAATAACGCAGTGGGGTATTTGAAGAATAAGTGCGACTCAAGATCAGGGAGATAAGAAATATGTATAAATGTGTCAGTAAATACAGTGAGCGAGTGAAAAAAAAAATTAGAGGAGCTAGAGACTACAGTGCCTACAGAAAGTTAGTGGAAAAATTACCGAGAAGCATCAAGCATTTTTCAACTACTGGTACCCAGGAGGGACGACAACATTACTCCACTGCTAGCCGCACGTAATATTCACCTAGTTTGAGTTGCATGGGGTCAGCACCAGTCTCTAGCTGGAAATTGGGGGTCACTCTCCTCGAGCTATCAGAATTAGTATAAGCAGCATTTACTGGTATTTAATAGAATTTATTGAGATGTAGGAGAGTTAAGCAGTAAATGACAGGTAGCCTAGTATGAGAGAGCCTAGCGAAGCCTAGCATACAGAATTGAATGTAATTTTAGGCACAAGACAGTACAGTGGGAACTAAGAGATTGGGTACATATGCAAAACATATCCAGTACATACGAGGGAAATAAGGACTGCTTACATAAACACATGCATACACACACACACACATACATACACACACACACACACACACACATACAGGATTTCACATCTTTACGCGAATTTACGTAATTTTAGGCACACAAGACAGTACAGTGGGAACCAAGTGATAGGGTACATATGCAAAACATATGTAGTACATACGAGGCAAATAGGGACTGCTTACATAAACGCACGCATACACACATACACTAGGCGAGAACAGGATCTGCTGTTAGGCACTTGAATAGCTGTAGCACGCACACACACATACACATACACACACATATACAGGATTTCACACCTTTATGTGAATTGACCCTCTAACCCTTCTCTCTCTGTCTCTCTCTCTTCCTTTCTCTCTCTATTCTTCTCTCTCTCTCTCTCTCTATTCTTCTCTCTCTCTCTCTATTCTTCTCTATCTCTCTCTCTATTCTTCTCTCTCTCTATTCTTCTCTCTCTCTATTCTCTCTCTCTCTCTATTCTTCTCTCTCTCTATTCTTCTCTCTCTATTCTTCTCTCTCTCTCTATTCTTCTCTCTCTCTCTTTATTCTTCTCTCTCTCTATTCTTCTCTCTCTCTCTCTCTATTCTTCTCTCTCTCTCTCTCTATTCTTCTCTCTCTCTCTCTCTCTCTATTCTTCTCTCTCTCTCTCTCTCTCTCTATTCTCTCTCTCTATTCTTCTCTCTCTCTCTTCCCCTCTCTCTCTCTCTCTTCCCCTCTCTCTCTCTCTTCCCCTCTCTCTCTCTCTCTTCCCCTCTCTCTCTCTCTCTTCCCCTCTCTCTCTCTCTCTTCCCCTCTCTCTCTCTCTCTCTCTTCCCCTCTCTCTCTCTCTCTCTCTCTCTCTCTCTCTTCCCCTCTCTCTCTCTCTCTCTCTCTTCCCCTCTCTCTCTCTCTCTCTTCCTCTCTCTCTCTCTCTTCCTCTCTCTCTCTTCCCCTCTCTCTCTCTCTCTTCCCCTCTCTCTCTCTCTCTTCCCCTCTCTCTCTCTTCCCCTCTCTCTCTCTCTTTTCCCTTCTCACTCTCTCTCTCTCTATCTTTCCCTTCTCTTCTTCTCTCTTTCTCTTACTCTCTCCCCCTTTTCCTTTTCACTCTCCCCCTCTCTCTCCATCTACCTTTCCCCCCTCTCTCTCTCTTTCTCTCTCTTTCCTTTACTATAAAAAAATGGTTGGGACTCGTAGGAATCAGGGATCAGATGACAATGGTATTGGTAGGGAGGAATGGATGGAGGAGCAGTGGAAAAGGAGGAATCAAGAATGGGAGAGAAAATTAGGAGAGCTTTCTAAAAAAATAGAGAAAGAGCTCTCTGCAAAATGGGAAAAGAGGTTGGAGAAGGAGACGAAGAAGTGGGAGGCACAAGTCGAAACTGCAGTAGACAGGGTAAGGGTCTTAGAGTTTGAGGTAAACAGGCTGAAGCAAGTCTCAGGGGCAGTGACCAGAGAAGACACAGAATATGAAGCTGAGAGGATGAACAGGAAGGAAGGATATGAATTATGCTAAGGTCATATCAGCCTGCAAAGAAGGGTCAGGGAGTAACAGGAAAGAGCAGCTGGGTGCAGATAGAGAGGGAGATAAGTCGAATGCTGAGGCACAACCATACTACCAAGAGCCACTGGAAAAATCAAGGGAGAAAATGACCATACACAGACAGGAACCAGAGTCACAGAGGGAGAGGGAGAGGCAATGGGAGGAGGAAAGGGCAAAATCAGTGTTTATCCATGGACTTCGGGGGAGAGAGGAAAAGACACACACTGAAAGACGGCAGGAAGAAAGAAAGGAGATTGGGAAAATCATTACGGAAATAGGGGGAGAAGACATGGACGAGATTGTAAATTTTCAGAGAATAGGGGAGTACGTGAAGGGGAGAAACCGACCGATCAAGCAGATTCTCAGGACAGAAACAGTGAGGAACAGGAACCTCCAAGAGAAACCAAGGTTGAAAAACTCGGAAGAGTACAAGAAGGTGTTCCTAGACAGAGACAGAACACAGAGACAGCAGCTGAGGGAGAAGACAAAAAAGCAAAAGGAGATAGGAAAGGAAATAAGGATGGAACCAGCAGAGGTCAGAGCAGAACAGAGAAGCAAGGGCAAGCACACACACAACTATCCTCAGAACCCCACAACCTATCACAACATCCCAACACACAATACAATCCATACCCACAGCTTCCACCCAACCCCCAATCATAGAATCCCACAGTATGCTACCAGGTCTCCCACCCCCACAGGCCCCCAAACCACAGTATTGGAAAGGAAACTGAAGGTATGGTACACAAACGCTGATGGAATAACAAACAAGTGGGAGGAGTGGCACGAAAGAGTCAAAGAGACATCACCGGACATCATAGCACTCACAGAAACCAAGCTTACAGATATGATAACAGATGCCATCTTTCCAACGGGATACCAGATCCTGAGGAAAGACAGAAGGAACAGGGGGGGTGGAGGAGTGGCACTGCTGATCAAACACCGATGGAATTTTGATGAGCTGGAGAGAGGAGACAGTGGAGAAGAAAGTGATTACATAGCAGGAACGCTTCACTCTGGAGGTCCCAAGGTGGTAATTGCAGTGATGTATAACCCACCACAGAACAGCAGGAGACCAGGGCATGAGTATGATGAGAGCAATAGAGCGATGGTTGACACACTGGCTGCAGTGGCCAGAAGAGCTCATGCATGCAGGGCAAAGCTCCTGATCATGGGCAACTTTAACCACAAGGAGATCGAATGGGAGAACTTGGAGCCACATGGGGGCCAAGATACATGGAGGGCTAAGATGATGGAGGTGGTACTGGAAAACTTCATGTACCAACACGTAAGGGACACTACAAGAGAGAGAGGAGAGGATGAGCCAGCAAGACTGGACTTAGTATTCACCTTGAGCAGTGCAGATATTGAGGACATCACATATGAAAGACCCCTTGGGGCCAGCGATCATGTGGTTTTGAGCTTCGAATACACAGTAGAGCTACAAGTGGAGGGGGAAGCAGGAAGGCCAGGACAAATGAAACCAAACTACAGGAAAGGGGACTACACGGGAATGAGGAACTTCCTGAATGAGGTTCAGTGGGATAGAGAACTGGCAGGGAAGCCAGTTAATGAGATGATGGAATATGTAGCAACAATGTGCAAGGAGGCTGAGGAGAGGTTTGTACCCAAGGGAAACAGGAATAATGAAAAAGCCAGGATGACCCCATGGTTCACCCAAAGGTGCAAGGAGGCAAAAACCAAGTGTGCTAGGGAATGGAAGAAATATAGAAGGCAAAGGACCCAGGAGAATAAGGAGAGCAGTCGTAGAGCCAGAAACGAATATGCACAGATAAGAAGGGAGGCCCAACGACAATATGAAAACGACATAGCAGCGAAAGCCAAATCTGACCTGAAGCTGTTATACAGCCACATCAGGAGGAAAACAACAGTCAAGGACCAGGTAATCAGGCTAAGGAAGGAAGGAGGAGAGACAACAAGAAATGATCGGGAAGTATGTGAGGAACTCAACAAGAGATTCAAAGAAGTGTTCACAGAGGAGACAGAAGGGGCTCCAGAGGGACGGAGAGGTGTGGCACATCACCAGGTGCTGGACACGGTACACACAACCGAGGAAGAAGTGAAGAGGCTGCTTCTGAGTGAGCTAGATACCTCAAAGGCAATGGGGCCAGATAACATCTCTCCATGGGTCCTGAGAGGGGAAGCAGAGGTGCTATGTCTACCCCTAACAACAATATTCAATACATCTATCGAAACAGGGAGATTGCCTGAGGCATGGAAGACAGCAAATGTAGTCCCAATCTTTAAAAAAGGAGACAGACATGGAGCACTAAACTACAGACCAGTGTCACCGACATGTATAGTATGCAAAGTCACGGAGAAGATTGTCAGGAGAAGAGTGGTGGAACACCTAGAAAGGAATGATCTCATCACCAGCACCCAACATGGTTTCAGGGACGGGAAATCCTGTGTCACAAACCTACTGGAGTTCTATGACAAGGTGACAGCAGTAAGACAAGAGAGAGAGGGGTGGGTGGATTGCATTTTCTTGGACTGCAAGAAGGCGTTTGACACAGTACCACACAAGAGATTAGTGCAAAAACTGGAGGACCAAGCAGGGATAACAGGGAAGGCACTACAATGGATCAGGGAATATTTGTTCAGCTCAGCACAGCTGTTTCAGCAAGCCAGAGGTGAGTTTTGTGGTGATTTCTGCATCCAGTGAGAGTTTCTCCATGTGTTTGTAGGAGGGAGAGGAAGTGGCAGTTTCCTTGCCTCACCCACGCTCGCCCTACTCACACCTCACCAGCCTACCACCACTATGTGCATCACTCCCTCTGCTGTGTTTTCTGCTGTTTTTCGTGTGATTCATTGCCAGAGCTGTGTATCAGAGTGCCCGAGGCCACTCGAAGCCATGTGGATCAGCATGCCACATAGATCAGCAAGCCATGTGGATCAGCAAGCTACGTGGATCAGCAAGCCCCATGGATCAGCATGCCACGTGGATCAGCAAGCCCCATGGATCAGCATGCCACGTAGATCACGACGCCATGTGGATCACGACGCCACATGGGGTGTGGGCGATGTCACGTGGATCTACAAGCCATGTGGGTTACCAAGCCAGATGTCCCAGGCCTCATGCTGTGGTCTGTTGCCCGCATCACTTTGACGTCACTGATGTTGCTACCCAACTTCACATCACCGCCGATGCTGCCCAACTTCATGACATCACGATGTCTGCCTGACATCACCTTGAGATGTCTGCTGACATCACAGTGCTGCTGATGTCACCTTGCAACATCACGCCTGACATCACACATGTCACATCGAGTGTATTTAGTAATTATTTCAGTACTGTTGAGAAGATTGAGAGAAGATATATGTCGTGTGTTAATTAGTTCCTCTCAGTCAGTGTTCTCACATGTTAGTATATAGTTTAGTGTCAGTTTTGTGCACAGAAAAGCATCTTTTGCTAGTTTAAGCCATGTTGTACCGCGGGTGTGTGTAAAGTTTTCCGTCACTTAAGGGAGACGCACGGCATCCGACCTAGTAGTTCAAGCTTGTCAGGTCCAACTCGCACCCACCCACACCCACTCGTGTATTTATCCAACCTATTTTTAAAACTACACAACGTCTAAGCTTCTATAACTGTACTCGGGAGTTTGTTCCACTCATCCAAACCAGTGCTTTCCTATATCCTTCCTGAATCTGATTTTTCCCAATTTAAAACCATTGCTGCGAGTCCTATGTTAGATATTTTTAGAACGCTATTTACATCCCCTTTATTAATTCCTGTTTTCCATTTATACACCTCAATCTACGCCTTTCTTGAGAGTGCAAATCCAGGGCCCTCCGTCTATCCTCATAGGGAAGATTTCTGATACATGGGATCAACTTTGTCATCCTCCTTTGTACGTTTTCCAGTGCATTTATATCCATTCTGTAATACGGTGACCAGAACTGAGCAGCATAGTCTAAATGAGGTCTAACCAAAGATATATAGAGTTGAAGAACAACCTGAGAACTTCTATTATTTATACTTCTTGCTAAGAAGCCAAGAATTCTGTTAGCTTTATTGCAAACGCTTATGCACTGTTGTCTTGGTTTCAGATTACTGATAACCAGAACTCCTAAATCCTTTTCGCAATCTGTAATATTAAGATCTACATTATTAAGTTTATATGTGGCATGGTTATTTTCCTGTCCAACATTTAGAACTTAGCATTTGTCTACATTAAACTGCATCTTTCACTTCTCCGACCACTGCATCAGTCTATTCAAATCATCCTAGAATGCTCTGTCCTTATTAGAATGAATTGAACGCCATCAGCAAATTTGCTTATGTAGCTATTCATTCCCTCATCTATGTCGCTTAAGTAGACTGAGAACAGCAAGGGGCCCAACACTGAACCCTGAGGAACACCGCTTGTGACGTGCCCCCATTCTGATTTCTCCCCATTTATGCAAACTTTGCTGCCTATTTGTCAACCATGCCTCTACCCAGGAAAAATTTTTTCCTATTCCATGAAGCTTAAGTTTTCTCAACAGCCTCTAATATGGAACTCTATCGAAAGCCTTACTGAAGTCCATATACACAATATCATATTCAATACCATGATCTACCTCCTCAAATACCTTAGTGAAGAAAGTTAGTAAATTCGTAAGACAGGAACGCCCCTTTGTAAAATCGTGCTGAGATTCATTAATCAAGTTATGCCTTTCAAGATGGCTACGAATTGCTTCGGCAAATATTGATTCCATAAATTTACCAACTATGGAGGGAAGGCTTAATGGTCTATAGTTCGAAGCTAAGGACCTGTCACCTGCCTTGTAAATAAGTATTACATTTGCCATTTTTCCACTTCTCTGGCCCTATGCCAGTTGGTAGTGATATATTGAAAAGATTATTATTATAATCAAAGGGGAAACGCTAAACCCGGAGAATTATACAGCGCCTGGGGGGGATGATGTGGAAGGCATTCAGGCTTAATTTGGGGAACTGGAGCACAGATCCAATTCCCTAAATCAAGAGCCCCTCACCAACATCAAGGAACCTTCCTTGAGGGGTTGAAAAGATTAGCCAAAGGTATGCTAAGTTCCTCTTTACATTCCTTTAAAACCCTTACAAACAGTTCATCAGGACCTGGGGATTTGTTAGGTTTTAATTTCTCTATTTGTCTGAGGACCATGTCACTAGTTTCCTTAATCGTGCATAGTTTATCGTCCTGTTCTACATAATTTATTATTTCTGGAATTTCGCTAGTATCTTCCCGAGTAAAAACTGAGAGGAATAAGTATTGAAAATTTCAAACATTTCCTTATCAATGTCAGTGATCTGACCTGAGTTACTCTTAAGTGGATCTATCTTGTCCCTAATCTTACTTCTGTATACCTGAAAGAACCCTTTTGTGTTAGTCTTCGAATCCTTTGCGACTTTAGCGTTACAATCCCCCTTTCCTTTTCTTATTCCTTTCTTTATTTAATTAAATATATTGATTTCTTAACTGCCCTTCCCCTCTTTTGATACGCCTATATATGCCTCTCTTTTGACCAACGAGATATTTTAATCTATTGTTTATCCATTTGGGATCGTTTTTGTTAGATCTGATTTCCCTACTCGGGACAAAAGTTGTCTGGGCAGCCAGCACTTTGCTCTGAAATACGTCATATTGGCAAACAACCCTACATACCTGACACATAGTAAGGTCATCCCAATTTAGCCCACTCAGGTAATTTCTCAGTCCCATGAAGTCAGCCAAGCGGAAATCTGGTGCAGCGACTTGATTGCAGTTATCTGGGCAATTCCACGACATATTGAAAATAAGTGATTTGTGATCACTTTCCCCTAGCTCATCACTAACCTCAAGATTATTAACTAGTGATTCTTTGTTGGCAAGAACCAAGTCAAGCAAATTGTCTTCTCTAGTTGGTTCTGTCACAAAGTATTTTAAAAAGCAGTCTTGAACCGTATCAAGAAAGTCACTAGCCTCAAGATTTCCTGTCACATTGTTCCAATCAATTTGTCTAAAGTTAAAATCTCCCATTAACACAACACTTTCATATCTAGATGCCTTATGAATTTCGTCCCATAGCAGCCTACCGCACTCCCTATCAAAGTTTGGGGGCCTATAAATCACGCCCAAAATCAATTTTTCACGACCCCGAGAAACTGTAGCCAAACAGATTCTGTGCCCGATGTTTCTAATCTTACATCTTGTCTAACACAACAATTTGAATTATCTCTGACATATATTGCCACTCCACCATTCCTGTTGACCCTATCAGTGTGCAACAGTTTATAACCCTGTATGTTGCATTCAGAAGGCATTTCTCTATCTTTCAAGCTGAACCATGTCTCTGTTATAGCAATATCTATATTACCTGCACTTGCAAGTAATCTTAGCTCATCTATCTTATTTATTAGACTACTTGTAAAGTAAACCTTGAGGGAGCTAATCACTTGATGCCCTCTACTATCTCTGTTTGTTGAGCAATTACTTTGCCTTTACTAGCAACTTTATTTTGAATATTGTCTTTTAAACATATCCCTGAGGTATCCTGGTAATATCTGATGTTTTCAACCCTAATACTGCAGCCTGATTGTTTCCCACAAACACCCATACCTCTATAATCTATCAGTTTAAATACCTACACAAGTCATCAGTGACTCCCTCAACTGAATTGGCTAATGCAACCACTCCAGCCCCAGAGAGATGAACATCATCCCTTGCATACATATCATGCTTGCCATAGGATTTGTCCCAGTTATCAGTGAATGGGATTGCAAGTTCCTTGCAGGACCTGTCTAGCCAGCAATTTATACCAACTCTCCTAGACATCCATTCTTTGCGCACTCCCCTTCTAGGCAAGATGCTACATATGATTGGGATCCCTCCCTCAGACCTGACTACTTCTATGGCTGACCTGTACTTATCCAGCAACTCCTGTCTCCTGCTCTTCCTGATGTCATTTCCACCAGCACTAAGACAGATAATGGGCTTGTTCCCATTACCTGACATAATATTATCCAACCTGCTGATTATGTCATCAACACCAGCTCCTGAGAGGCACACCCTCTGTCTGACCTTCCTATCTCTGTTACAAAAAGCACAGTCCATATATCTTACCTGAGAATCTCCTACAATTAGAATATTCTTACCTTGATTAGCAGGGGAGTCAGTGATACCTTTAACCTCACTAACCACTGAAGAGCACTCGTCCTGGAGAACAGAGAATAGATTTCCTACCTTCACATCTTCTCTATTAACCTTCCTTATCTTCCTTCTTCCTGAACTGTGAACCACTTGCCACTTAAAGTGGCTGCAACTCTTTAGCTCACTGCTGGTATCCTTTTCCCCACAAGCTCCCACCATTTCACACTCACTCCCAAACCCATCTAGGCAAAGCTTCAGCCTCCTATTTTCCTCCCGAAGTAGAACCTCATTCTTCAACACTTTAACCTGAGATTCCAAAACACTACCTTCTCAAGAGCATTCTTCTTCCTTAAAGTGTGCCCTTATTGAAGCCAAGGTGTCCTCCACTAAATCTTAGTCTACCAAGTCCTAACCCTTTCCCTTATTACACTCCCAGAATAATAGCTGGCTAATCCGCGGAAAACCTACTTAACTTAATGCCCTCAGGCCCCAGAATGCAAAGTTCTTCCCCAGAATACATTTTTTCACACACTCCTGGTGAAGTTAGTTTGTTCGGCATTAAGGTTAGTTTCTGCATGAGGGTCATTAAGGGTCATTAACATGAAGAATACACCGATACTTAAAAATAAAGAAAATTCTTCGTATATGTACAGCTATAGAGGTGTATGTATGTCCGTCTGTTTCTCACTCACTCACCTGCTAGACATCATCGTGCTCGTGCAGTAGGGGTCGAGAGGCAGGTGCGTCTTGTGAAGCGTCACAGGAGGAGTGTGGGCAGGCGTGTAGGTCCAGAGCACACGACCCCCCACCCACGCCAGTCGCTGACGTTGGTGTCATGGGCGTCAGGGGAGACATAGGGGTGACAGGCGTCAGGGGCGTCACTGTAAACAATGTGATTTCAAGGTAAATTTCGGGCTTAAACATGTGTTAAATCGTAAGTAAAGTGACGCTAACTACTGCAGCAAGAGCTGCTAGAATGACCAGTGTGTGTCACTGTACGCGTGACATACAGCTATTATCCTTGCTGGCCTTGCGCTTCCGACTCCAGGCTCAGGATAATCACTACCTTGACTACAGCACTTCCATGGCACAAGACTAATGCCGGCTTCACAAATATACTGAAATTTTACGAACTCTAATAACAAAACTCGTTAGCCATAAGATTTCGCGTGTAGTTAATTTCACTGGAGGATACCGAGTGACGCACGCAGCAAACTGGAGTGTACATGTGCAAGCATTGATAAATAAGCTTTATACACCACGATAAAGTACACTGATCGACTTTTTTTCTTTGCTTTGCAGAAAACAGTATTGTTGTGTTAATAATTATACGAAATAAAGTTACAGTAGCGCTATACGTAACTTACAGGTGTTTTACAATAATACCTTAATGGCAGCGGTAACATGCGCATTATTATGCTAAATCCGCACAAGTCATACCCCTCCTGAGACTGAAGCAATTAGGTTTCATCCAAGGGGAGGGTAGCTCCACTTTATCAGATCAAAAGCCTATCGCCAGCATCAAGGCAGTACGCTCACTTTACCCCACCTCTTAAAGCAGGTAACAAATGTAACAATGGACAAATTTTTAACCTAATGCTGTATTTATTGTCTGTGCAAGAAGTACAAGGATAGGGGGTTCCATCCTGACAGGTGCAGGTCAGAACAGGTACCGCTATGCCAGAAACAAGTGTCAAAAATTTTTCCCGACTTGGAGCTGTACTATTCGCTAGATTTATAAAGGATGGACGAGACTGAGGTACTGTACTCAAAGAATGCTGCAAATGAAGGGCTATTCAACACTGTGCTATAACCATTCACACAGCAAATGTACAACTAATAAAAATGCATAAAAATATCAATATTATTTAAAACAAATAAATACAACCAAATAAAATTAAAAGCTTTGTTATCTATTAAAAGGATTACTGAAACACTTTACATGTTCCTGAGGTTTCTACAGACATCCTGGTTATTATAAAAACTGCCGTATCCGGTATGGCTGTTACTGGAAAGTGCCACAGTGAGTTTCATGTGGCAATCTGTACAGGGTAGAATTTCCTGTATGCATGTGTCAATGGGCGTGGTGTGTGTTTGTGCCAGATTATTAACAACCGTCTTGTAGTGATGAATTTTATGGCATAAAGAGGTCCAAAGATCAACATTCTGAAGTACCCTGTACAACTAGCTGTTTGTATATAGGACCTGTCGTCATCGCCACTACCCTATTAAATATTCTTTCACTTGGGCCAGAAAATCATGAGCAAAAGACTGATGGCGAGTCCACTTTGCACAGCAGCCTTTGCCTCTCTTCCCGTTCATTACCAGGGGTCCCGACACGCCCAACGCACTACATACATGTGACAAACTCAAACCAAGACTGACTAATCTAGCCAAATGCACTAGAGCCCATACACTAAATCAGGTTTAGTGCATGGATTTTAGTATTTAAAAAAAGAAGCATGGGCCTGACCGGATGCATGAGTGACCATTTGATTAAATTCATGGGCGTGGCAAAACACATCGATCAGATTAAAATCAGATCTGGTCAAGCGCCTGGTGCTATCTAAATGCCCAGGGGCCGGGAAGAGGGATCTTGTCAGTTTATGTGCATCTTACTAAATCCACTGGTGTAGCACGAAGCACATGCTTGATTTATGCAAGATATAAATAAGCGATGATCTAATCAATGTACTATCCATAGTGAGATTAGCCATCTAGAGAATATTACGTGAGCATAGAGGACTGAAGAGGAGCCATTAGCTATCCATAGCGAGATAAGCCATCTAAAGAGCATTGGGTAAGCAGGCACCTGGATATAAGCCACTAGTTTATCCATAATGAGATTAATCCTCTAAAGGCCATGAGGGAAAGGGATGGGGTATGGAGATGAGCCACTAATCAATAGAGAGATGATAGTCAGCTACTCAGCATTAAGGAAACAGAGACCTGGAGATGGGCCGCAACTCTACGGTTGCAGAAGCAGCTCTGGTGGAAGGGAACGTGTACCTTGCATCATGGTCTTCCTGGTGGGAGATGGGGGCTGCGAGTCTTCCTGATCATGCTCTGAGGGAACCACAGGTCGACACAAGGCAAAGTGGGAGAGAGAGCACATCAGTTAAACATGCTGAAGAAGACAGCTACAAGAATTAATACATAAAGAGACATAAAGCGAGACAGAAGAAACAAGAGAATGTTTTCATTTACTTGATTTGCAAGATAATCCCGTACAAATACACACAGTGTCAGAATTTGTCTATATTCTAACCAAGCTTTATTTTCTTAAGCCCAGGAAAAAACAAAACAGTTAGTGAACAATAATAAAGTAGTTTTTAAAGAAAAACTAGCACCAGTTCACGAAAGAGTCAACATGAAAAACTGGAACTCTCCGCTCATACCGGTTGTCAACCGGAACCTCTAGTGGGGCGTCTTTAAATCAGAATATACAACAGGGAGCAGGAAACTAGAAATCATTATGTACCATGTTTCAGGAGGCAATGTGTATGTCTCTTATGGTACACTGCCTCTCGTCTGCAACACAGTAGAACATTTCTGGAGTGGTTTCTCTAAACTGAATACCTCTCTCAACCTTTATATGTTTACCAATGCACCAACATATTCACTTTCAAAGCTGCGTTCACTTCTGTAATGGAGTCTTCAGTTTATAACTATTTCGCGAATTGTTAGTGTTAACGAACGACATCTCGAAGCAGTCTATATAAAGTCACTCACGATTTGATAATGGTACAATGCGTATCGAAATGTCATCTAATTTTTACTTCCAATATAAGGGCTAGCTGTGAATTTTTATAGCCTGTGCATTGTGACCTATTCTTCTTGTATCTTGTATATCAATGGTATACAATGCCGACAAGATGATTAGACACATTTGCAACATCTGGGTATCTTTATTTTGTAGACGTTTCGTCATCCAGTGGCTTTATCAGTACAATACATGGACATAATTTGAAGACTGTAGAAATACATACTGAAGATAATGGAAGACGAGGTAATCAATCCGTCAGATGGTGAGCACCGTTGTCTTAAAGAATCTGAAGCACGGGCAGGAAGATTGATGCTTATATACTGGTGTCAGATGAGACGCATCAAAGGCACTGACACAGGTAAGCGGGACTTCAGTGGAAGTAGGTCTTCAAGAGTTATGACCGCTGGACGTGTGGTGTGAAGGCGACGTCCTCGAGGTGATAAACAACGGAGAAAAGTGTACCTCTCTCTCTCTCAGGAGTGACCCAGTATATCAAAGGGCGCCCTTTAATCCGGGGTTGTGACAGAGGCTGTGACAGACTCCACCTTGATGTATTTTACAATACATCTATACATTATGTAGTATTTGTGTGTAGTGATTAATTATTAATGTTTACTGTTATTATAACAAGTCATACATATCTGCCTATAGTTGAGACAATGTCCAGGTCATATTCTTTTAATAACCAATATTATTTTCTCTATATTTATAATTTTTATATTTTTGTGAGGCAACAGGGTAGAGGCGCTTGATGCCGCCTTGCATCAATTATTTTCCTAAGCGGTGGGTGTGATTATGTTTTGACTCAGAGGTCATCAGTCGGCGATTTGCTGCCAACAGGAATGGACGAGAGCAGTTGCCCCGTCTCCATTAACAGCCTCATACACACACGCCTTACAATGTCATTTTGGAAATTCTACGCAGTCTGCTCTGAGACGAAGGGTCATCACTGAACTTCGTACATAAAATGCTGATAAACTTTCAAGAGCACACGTATTACCTTACTTTACCGTGTCATGTTTGAAAATAAGTCGGAGAGAGGTATCACTACTAGGAAGTGTGTGAACTGTGTTCTGCTCTTGGGTCACAGCCGTTGTGGGGGTTACCTGGTATTTAGTTTCTGGATGCATCTGTCCGGTACAATGTCTTGGAATTGACCGACTCGTTTTGGGTGGTG
The DNA here is from genome assembly GCF_038502225.1 of Cherax quadricarinatus. Lineage (NCBI taxonomy): Eukaryota > Metazoa > Arthropoda > Malacostraca > Decapoda > Parastacidae > Cherax > Cherax quadricarinatus. Next base: position 19,255,661 of record NC_091323.1, read on the forward strand.
TTAGTCTTTACGTATGTTTTGTGGTATGGTGTTTACTTCTGCGTTATCTGGTGTGGATTCAGTCTCAGGAAGAGTTTGCTTATGCATACTTAAGTAGTAAGTGGATTTATAATTTACCCAGTTTTGTGGATTCAGTCTGTTCTCGGATCGAATGGACTTTGGCTCTTGACTGTCTTATCGGTGTCTACATACTGTATTCTGTAGACTTATTCTTTGACTAAATGGCACGTGGACACAAGAACTATGGTGAGTTGGGGTCATGTGCAAGCAAGTTCTACACCTTGATACTTGTATCATTTAAGATGCATACAGATGGATACTTGTAACTAAATATTATTTCAAGTACACGTATGCACTGTATGTTGACCATTTCTCACGTAGACTAAATATATTTATGCTAGATGTTTTTATTCAGTAAAGATAGGTGCATTTTTACTTCTTGGTTTTAAATGCTCAAAACCGTGAGATGGTCTGTCTAGAACAAGCTTTGTTTTGGAAGTAAAGGTAAGCATGTCTCACGTTCATATTCCTGCAATGTATGTGATTGAGCAACTTGTATCATTCCACCACCAACTCTTCTGTTGCTGCTTTCTCCTCCTCCACCACCACCACCACCACCACTTACTCCAACGTATCTATGCCTTCTTCCACGTCCACGTCCATATATCGTATTAGAAGTGTATAATGTACACTGTTGCACTTCTCTATCGACACTTACAGCTCACTCACTCTCCCCTCCAACCTGGTTTTATTCTTTTCTTCCACCAGCTCCTGTAGACATTAGTCCACTATGCATCACTGGGCGCTTATATTATAAAACATGTAGTACAGAATTTTCCAAACAAACTTGAATAATAAAGAATCGGGGCAGTAATAACAATCAAGATAAATTATCTTGTCACACGACCCCTGCAGTGTGCGGCATGGCTTGTGTGCCAACGCAGGGACTCTCAGAATATATAATTTAACACTGAAGTTACACGGTTATGACGAAAAATTTCATTCATGTATACGGAACATTTTGAAAGTTAGTTTTGTATTGGGTTTTGCAGATATCAAATATTTTCTCAGCGGTGACTGATGTACTTAACCTTGACCTTTTCTGCTTGGAAGTGGTTCTTGCTCACGACCCTTTGTCTGCTAGTGATGCATAGGCTATGCCACAGCGCAACATTATTGTTGTTTACCAAGTCATGGAATGATCACGGAATTGATAAATTAATAATATACCGCTGTTAAAAACTAAGCAACCAGAGATAAACAAATACTATTTTTTGACTTGCTAGAAAAGTTACCACGATTCTTTTAGGGGTTTAACACTACATTAGTTTCAAGTCATTATATCACTATCTAAAGAAGCAAAGTTGCGACCAGAGCCACGACTCCAAAATAGGTGTCCCAGTGTCCTACTTGGATCCCAACCACTCACCTGGTGTCGACGCCTGGCTGTTGAGTCTGTCAAGTTCCCTAGCGGAGTACAGAGGTGTGTTGACCTGGTAAGTGTTGTTGAAGAGCGAATAGTCGACGGCATATTCTCCAAGCTCCTTGTTGAAGGTCACCAGGGGCTCGAAGCGGTAACCCCACAGGATCTCGTTGGGCAGGTAGGATGACCGCGCCTGGGTAGTCATACCTGCACGAGACAGTAAATGGTTAATGAATAAGAGTAAAGTACTTGTAAATTAAAGATGAGAGCTATGAGGCTAGAGATGAGAACTACAGAAGCAATCATAGCCACATCGTCACACATAGTTAATACTTAATGCAAGAGTTGAGGGTACTGACCTGTGGACTCTATTACGCCCTCTAGTATGACGACTATCTCAAATTTCTCCCGGAGCAGATCGTGGGCGGAGAGATCGTAGAGGGGAGAGTTCTCGTTGATCTTGTGCACCATTGTCATGGGCCAAATGAAGAAGATGCGGTCCTCTCCGATGTCGTAACCCACGTCCAGCTCGTACTGGAAAAAGGGCAGGATCTCTCCCTCCCGCGTGACTCTCTTCCTGATGAGCTGGGCCCTCACGTGAGCCTCGATGATGTGAGACTTCCTCATGTCTCCCACGCGGAAAAGGAGACACATCTCGCCGTCACGGAGACAAAGACACGCGTTGCGAGAGAATAAGAGTGTTTGCGTGCGCTTCTTGGGACGAGAGAGTTTGGCGAACACGATGCCAACCATGAAGGCCTGAGGGAGAGGCAGAGGTATTCAGCATTCATGCTACATATCGTTATGATAGACATCAGTGTCAACTTCCCATTCAGTCATACATGTTACATCCAATGAATGATAGCTAGCAATGTTTACACGAACATTCATCATTCACACTTTGATGCTACATCCAATGTAGAACTTATCTTGAAGGCTGGGCGCTCTCTACAGTAAGGTTTAATTTGGTGTTACTTAGAACAAGTAATGTTTAATCTGAAGCAGTTATTTAAAAACTTTTAATTCAAAGAAATGGAGGTATACTTTTTCCTTAGCTCAGAACGTCCATATGAATAAAATTAATTTTAACTCTGGGAATGAGTATATAAAGGACACACCTGTATCATGACACCCGTGATGCTCTGCAGACACATAACAAAGATGGCCTCTGGACACTGTTCTGTGGTGTGACGGGACCCGTAACCGATAGTATGCTGAGTCTCCACGCTGAACAGGAAACACGAAGTGAAACTGAACACGTTCACCACACACGGCGTCCACCTGGCCAGGGAAACACAAAGTGAAATTACAGGTGTTCACGATAAGTGTCAGGGCCCCAAGACTGTTCAACTGTCTCCCAGCATACATAAGGGGGATTACCGATAAAATCCTAGCTGTCTTCAAGAGGGAGCTGAACAGGCTTGTGGCCGGCAGTAACAGCCTGGCTGATCAAGCCCTGATCCACCACGAGGCCTGGTCAAGGACCGGGCCGTGGGGGAGTTGACCCCCGGAACACCCTCCAGGTACACTCCAGATGTTCATTACCCGTGGGGTTTACATGCCAAAGGGCAAGAATCTTTACACTATCTGTAGCACGAGGTAATATGCTCAACATTTCAGCTTTTGACATGCAATACAATCAATACATAGCAAAATAATCCACAAACATTCACACCTGCACTAGCTAAAGCCAGCACACCTCAAGGTTGCAAGCGAGTCACATTCCCTGCACACATGTGGACAAGCCAGCACCACAATCGCCATGCTGAAGCCATCATAAAGAAGTGTAGCTGGTTTGTAATCTACCCACACATGTAGACAAGCCAGCACCACAACTGCTATGCTCACGATATCATACACATTAACAACTCAAGAAAAGTGTGGTGACTGGAACTGATGGCAAGTCTGTTCTTAAACTAGTAGGCCACACAGACTTAAGATTCATCCACCTATATACATGTCTATACAGTAACATAATATACAGTGGTATAGTGTTGCAGTGTCAGACAAGATGGTATAAACCTTGGTAATAAATACCGACAAGTTGGTTTAGAAAGACACGTAAGCAAACACTATAACATATTTATTAGAAAACGTTTCGGTCCTGGGACCTTGATCACTTCTAACATACAGAGGTAGAAAGACATTATATATAGGCGGAGAGTGAGGTGTGACGCACGTGACCTGAGGAATGTCATAAGAACATAAGAATGGAGGAACACTGTAGAAGGCCTACTGGCCCATGCGAGGCAGGTCCTTATCAAAACAACCTCTGCCTATGATGAGGATGGGTAGACGATGAAATCATGCGACTCCTGTGTTGTTGGGTTGGTGCTGCTTAAGTATCATGTATGCCAATGTTTTTGAAATTTTGTAGTTTCCAGTGTTGCGTTCTATAGTGTCGGTGACGGCGATCAGTGAGGCTTCTAGGCACCGTCGGCGTCTGAGGTCTGGTTCGGTGAGAACGAGTTGTGCCTCATTCCAGTTCATCAAATGCCCCGTGGAGTCTCTGTGGAGGACACATGCGTACCTTACATCGTCTCTGTTAGAGGCATTTCGATGTTCATTCAGGCGGACTGCAAGATCTCTGCTCTGTTCCACAAGGCACAGTACTCGCTCCCATCTTGTTCCTCATCCTTATATCCGACATAGACAAGGATGTCAGCCACAGCACCGTGTCTTCATTTGCAGATGACACCCGAATCTGCATGACAGTGTCTTCCATTGCAGACACTGCAAAGCTCCAGGCAGACATCAACCAAATCTTTCAGTGGGCTGCAGAAAACAATATGAAGTTCAACGATGAGAAATTTCAATTACTCAGATATGGTAAACATGAGGAAATTAAATCTTCATCAGAGTACAAAACAAATTCTGGCCACAAAATAGAGCGAAACACCAACGTCAAAGACCTGGGAGTGATCATGTCGGAGGATCTCACCTTCAAGGACCATAACACTGTATCAATCGCATCTGCTAGAAAAATGACAGGATGGATAATGAGAACCTTCAAAACTAGGGAGGCCAAGCCCATGATGACACTCTTCAGGTCACTTGTTCTATCTAGGCTGGAATATTGCTGCACACTAACAGCACCTTTCAAGGCAGGTGAAATTGCCGACCTAGAAAATGTACAGAGAACTTTCACGGCGCGCATAACGGAGATAAAACACCTCAATTATTGGGAGCGCTTGAGGTTCCTAAACCTGTATTCCCTGGAACGCAGGAGGGAGAGATACATGATTATATACACCTGGAAAATCCTAGAGGGACTAGTACCGAACTTGCACACGAAAATCACCCACTACGAAAGCAAAAGACTTGGCAGACGATGCACCATCCCCCCAATGAAAAGCAGGGGTGTCACTAGCACGTTAAGAGACCATACAATAAGTGTCAGGGGCCCGAGACTGTTCAACTGCCTCCCAGCACACATAAGGGGGATTACCAACAGACCCCTGGCAGTCTTCAAGCTGGCACTGGACAAGCACCTAAAGTCAGTTCCGGATCAGCCGGGCTGTGGCTCGTATGTTGGTTTGCGTGCAGCCAGCAGCAACAGCCTGGCTGATCAGGCTCTGATCCACCAGGAGGCCTGGTCTCAGACCGGGCCGCGGGGGCGTTGACCCCCGGAACTCTCTCCAGGTAAACTCCAGGTCTCGCCTACATATTTCTTGGGACAGAACCCACAGGGGATAGTGTAGACGCCTGCTGTAGAAGTTAGAGGTGTGGGGCTGCGTTTCGTAGTGAGGTCTTTGATAGATGTGTTTATGGTGGGAACGTTGATGTTACTTATAGCAAGTGCCCTGCGAGTATTCGTGGCAACATCGCCACATGGGAGTACTATGAACTGTTTTGGGGGCTGTTCCATGGGCGGTTTGTTGAGGATAGCTTGTGCCTTTAGTCTGCAATCTCGGATGAAGAAAGATGGGAACTGAAGACGTGTAAAGGCTTGTGTTATGTAAGTGCATTCTTCTTCTAGAAAACAAGGGCTGGAGATGCGAAGAGCTCTCAAGAAGAAGCCAATGAGGACTCCTCTCTTAGTGCGGGTGTCTTGGTGTGAATAAAAGTGTATAAGATCGTCCTTGTTGGTAGGTTTTCTATACACTTTGAAGAGAAGTTTGTCACTGTCGGGAGATCTGCACAGTAGAACGTCGAGGAAAGGAAGTTTGCCATCATTTTCGAGTTCAAGTGTAAACTTTATTGATGGTTCAACTGCATTCATCTTGTTGAGAAGGGCCTGGATATTGAGACGTCTCGGATAGAAAACCAATATATCATCAACGTATCTTAGCCAGGTAACGGTGTTGGGAATGAGGGGGCTGAATTTCTCTGTCTCCAGGTTTTCCATGAAGAGGTTGGCAAGCACAGCACTGAGCGGGCTGCCCATTGCCATCCCAAAGCATTGTTTGTAACAGTTGTCCTGATACTTGAAGAAGTTGAAATTAACACAAAGTTCCACTAGATTGATGAAATCTAGAAGAGGTAAAGGGAGGTCGTGGTTTTCAGTGAGCCTCTGTCTCAGAATGTTGATTGCAGCGTCAGTAGGAACGTTGGTAAAGAGGGCTGTGACATCGAAGGAAGCCATGCTTTTGTTTTTGACATTCAGGTTGGAAATTCGGGAGAGAAGGTCACTTGAGTGTTTGAGGTGGGCTTGACTGATGGTGCCCAGAAGCGCTGAAAGGTATTTGGCAAGGTGGCCGGCTAGTCTGTGGTGCACTCCCTATGCCCGAAGTGATAGGCCGTAGTGGGATGCCAGGTTTGTGTGTCTTAGGAAGGCCATACAGGCGTGCTGGTTTCGGTTGACCTGGTAAAAGTTTAAGTAGTTTCTTGCCTTGTTCTGATTTTCGTAAGATGCTACGAGCCTTTTTAAGGAAAGTCTGGGTACTTTGAAGTAGCACTGATTCCGATACAGGCTGGTATGTGTTGGCATCGTTGAGAAGATTTAAGACTTTATTGTTGTAGTCGACAGTGTTGAGTAACACCACACCACCTCCTTTGTCAGCGGTTGTAATGACGATATCATCGTTGTTGGCCAAGTTCCTGAGTGCTTGGATGTATCTTCTGGGAATGACCGGTCTTGAAGGCTCAGTAGCTGCAGCAGTGATAATTCCTTGAACAAAGCCCTTTTGAAACTCGGAGTCTCCAAAAGGTTGGTTCTTGGTTACCATATCCACCAGATTATGTTTCTTGTTAATGCCAGTAGTAAACTTGAGCCCTAAGCTGAGGGCTTCTGTCTCGGTGATGGTTAGTGTATAGGAAGATAAGTTATTTATGATTTCTGGTCGTCCCATTTCGCTCCATTTGCTGTGGGAGCACAGGTCTTGTAGTTTTCGTGATAGCTTCAATTTTTGTTGGATGTTGGCAGTGGTAACTTGGCTGAGTATATATTCTGCAGTCCTTCTGTCAGGATTCGTGCTTCACTTCCTACTCCTGACAGAAGGACTGCAGAATATATACTCAGCCAAGTTACCACTGCCAACATCCAACAAAAATTGAAGCTATCACGAAAACTACAAGACCTGTGCTCCCACAGCAAATGGAGCGAAATGGGACGACCAGAAATCATAAATAACTTATCTTCCTATACACTAACCATCACCGAGACAGAAGCCCTCAGCTTAGGGCTCAAGTTTACTACTGGCATTAACAAGAAACATAATCTGGTGGATATGGTAACCAAGAACCAACCTTTTGGAGACTCCGAGTTTCAAAAGGGCTTTGTTCAAGGAATTATCACTGCTGCAGCTACTGAGCCTTCAAGACCGGTCATTCCCAGAAGATACATCCAAGCACTCAGGAACTTGGCCAACAACGATGATATTGTCATTACAACCGCTGACAAAGGAGGTGGTGTGGTGTTACTCAACACTGTCGACTACAACAATAAAGTCTTAAATCTTCTCAACGATGCCAACACATACCAGCCTGTATCGGAATCAGTGCTACTTCAAAGTACCCAGACTTTCCTTAAAAAGGCTCGTAGCATCTTACGAAAATCAGAACAAGGCAAGAAACTACTTAAACTTTTACCAGGTCAACCGAAACCAGCACGCCTGTATGGCCTTCCTAAGACACACAAACCTGGCATCCCACTACGGCCTATCACTTCGGGCATAGGGAGTGCACCACACAGACTAGCCGGCCACCTTGCCAAATACCTTTCAGCGCTTCTGGGCACCATCAGTCAAGCCCACCTCAAACACTCAGGTGACCTTCTCTCCCGAATTTCCAACCTGAATGTCAAAAACAAAAGTATGGCTTCCTTCGATGTCACAGCCCTCTTTACCAACGTTCCTACTGACGCTGCAATCAACATTCTGAGACAGGCTCACTGAAAACCACGACCTCCCTTTACCTCTTCTAGATTTCATCAATCTAGTGGAACTTTGTGTTAATTTCAACTTCTTCAAGTATCAGGACAACTGTTACAAACAATGCTTTGGGATGGCAATGGGCAGCCCGCTCAGTGCTGTGCTTGCCAACCTCTTCATGGAAAACCTGGAGAGAGAGATATTCAGCACCCTCATTCCCAACACCGTTACCTGGCTAAGATACGTTGATGATATATTGGTTTTCTATCCGAGACGTCTCAATATCCAGGCCCTTCTCAACAAGATCAATGCAGTTGAACCATCAATAAAGTTTACACTTGAACTCGAAAATGATGGCAAACTTCCTTTCCTCGACGTTCTACTGTGCAGATCTCCCGACAGTGACAAACTTCTCTTCAAAGTGTATAGAAAACCTACCAACAAGGACGATCTTATACACTTTTATTCACACCAAGACACCCGCACTAAGAGAGGAGTCCTCATTGGCTTCTTCTTGAGAGCTCTTCGCATCTCCAGCCCTTGTTTTCTAGAAGAATGCACTTACCTAACACAAGCCTTTACGTCTTCAGTTCCCATCTTTCTTCATCCGAGATTGCAGACTAAAGGCACAAGCTATCCTCAACAAACCGCCCATGGAACAGCCCCCAAAACAGTTCATAGTACTCCCATGTGGCGATGTTGCCACGAATACTCGCAGGGCACTTGCTATGAGTAACATCAACGTTTCCACCATAAACACATCATCTATCAAAGACCTCACTACGAAACGCAGCCCCACACCTCTAACTTCTACAGCAGGCGTCTACACTATCCCCTGTGGGTTCTGTCCCAAGAAATATGTAGGCGAGACAGGCAGAGATCTTGCAGTCCGCCTGAATGAGCATCGAAATGCCTCTAACAGAGACGATGTAAGGTACGCATGTGTCCTCCACAGAGACTCCACGGGGCATTTGATGAACTGGAATGAGGCACAACTCGTTCTCACCGAACCAGACCTCAGACGCCGACGGTGCCTAGAAGCCTCACTAATCGCCGTCACCGACACTATAGAACGCAACACTGGAAACTACAAAATTTCAAAAACATTGGCATACATGATACTTAAGCAGCACCAACCCAACAACACAGGAGTCACATGATTTCATCGTCTACCCGTCCTCATCATAGGCAGAGGTTGTTTTGATAAGGACCTGCCTCGCATGGGCCAGTAGGCCTTCTACAGTGTTCCTCCATTCTTATGTTCTTATGACATTCCTCAGGTCACGTGCGTCACACCTCACTCTCCGCCTATATATAATGTCTTTCTACCTCTGTATGTTAGAAGTGATCTAGGTCCCAGTACCGAAACGTTTTCTAATAAATATGTTATAGTGTTTGCTTACGTGTCTTTCTAAACCAAGTTGTCGGTATTTATTACCAAGGTTTATACCACAGTGGTATAGTATACAGCAATACAAACTAGTGTGGCACTAAAATAGAGATGACCCAAAAGTTGGTATCCCCAGTTCACATCCTAAGATGTTTTTTTAAGGAGTAGAAGAGTAAATTATTGAACGAGTTCTGTTAAATAAGGAAAAGCTCCAGTAGGAGGGTCATTAAATGAGAAGGAGCATCTTGTAGTGTGTGATGAAGTTCAGCATTTCACACTCTAAAGCGTCATCACAGGAAATATCCTAAGACAAGAGTGTGTATGGGGGATTACCTGGATTCCTCCTGTTTGTGTGGCAGATGTTGTTCTTCTAGGTCACCGTGAGTGTAGGCGATGAGCCACCACACTACAGCAAACAACATCCACGAGCTGATGAACGACATGGCGAACACCAACAGCGTCCACCGCCACTGTAACATCAAACACCATATATAGATGTTTACACTGAAGAGGTTTTGGTGTATAGATATTAAGACACTAGCAAGAATAACACAAAACTTTCGCATATGAAACACAATAACGATGAAAAACTATAAACGCAACTCAGACATTTTCGTTCCTTCCAACATTTTCGAAGAGTGAAAAAACAGGAGTTTTTCTTAAGAGTAAAACCTGCAGGTAGGTCATTAACACTAGTTCACTGTGCATTAAAAACACTTTAATTCCTAAATAGAGGATTAGGGCCCATTCTTAGTGTATATATATATTATGTATATACTGTAAAAAAAAGTGTGGGGGAGGGTGTTTGCACATAATTTAAAATGTGCTAAACCCTGGAGAGTGATACAGCAAACGCCCCAGTAGTAGTTCAATTTATACTATGCAGAGTTCAGCTCCATGGAGCTGAACTCTTCTCCAGGCTGAGGGACTGACCACCTCAAATACTTTTCTCCAAGGTTGATGGACTGATTACATCATCCATATTTCACCACTACAGCTGTTCTCTCTGCATCTGACTGAAGAAGCCTACCGTGTAGGTGTAACGCTTCATCAATAAAAAAAGCTAACAGTTGCACATGTACCTGAAGGGGCACGTAAGTTCCTCCGTCTTCTAATAACATGTTTAATTTTCCACTATAATCTACCTTGTCCACAATTACTATCGCATTTGCTTTGTCAGTTTCGTAAGGTGAAGTCTAGGATCTTTCCTTAATTCATGGTATAAATTAACAAGAGATGCGTGCTTCACTACAGTGTACACTTTCATTTTCTAGATGGTATGCAAACAAGACCTTACTTGTTATTCCCAGCTGGGGAAGAAATTCATGAAAGATTTTAGATGTGAAGTTCGATCTCTGGTTTAACTGAACTTCCCAAGGTACCTCTGTTTATGTGAAGAGTCTCACCCAAGCCCATATTCATGGTAGTCGTATTGCTTCGCGATACCGAATAGAGGTGCACGTTACTGTATACAAATATTCCTCACGTATACAAGTATGAGGCAAAGGATCAATACTCAATAACCAACCCAGGGAAAGGTTCACCACACTCTGGTATTGGAAATAATGGGGCTGGTTTAATAGCATTATAAGCATTAATAGCATTACTTGACAAATGACATGTCCTGACACGAACAGAAAATTTCACCGCCATACGCTGCCAGGAGAAAAAAAATCTTGACAATTGTTGTCAAGAAATTCTCGACTCCTAAACGGCCACCCAGGGAACTATTGTGACACGGACATCACCTTACATCTTTTACACGATGGAAATACGAATACATGTTTAATGGGCTCTGGCCTGGTGGTTAACGCTCTCGCTTCACACGGCGAGGGCCTGGGTTCGATTCCCAGCCAGAGTAGAAACATTGGGCGTGTTTCTTTCCACCTGTTGTCTATGTTCCCCATCAGTAAAATGGGTACCTGGGTGTTAGTCGACTGGTGTGGGTCGCATCCTGGGACACTGACCTAATTTGCCCGACATGCTCAGCATAAGTGGCTTTCTATGTAGTAGTATGTCATTGTTGTCAGCTAGGGCTGTATACCTTGTACATGTACTTGTAGTAAATAAAGATTATATTATATTATATATTATAATTTTCCATACTTAGTGTTTGTCCATACCAGGTGGTTAATTAAACCTTCCTCATTAGTATGCTGGAATGCTTCCAGCATAAGTTTCTCTCTTATTTACTGTTTCCCATTATGAGACAGCTAGCGCTGCGACTTAATCGACAGCAGTATCTGGAGCACAGAAAGATACCTACTGTGAATTTACAGAGGAAGGGAGCTGGGAAAAGGTTTGAGAGAGAAGCGGCCGCATCTGAATCCCACTAAACAGTTTATCCAGGCCCCACCATGAGGTGGTTCCTCCCTCATGCCCTGCTGCATGTGACGCCACAACCACCATCGGCAATAAAGTACTGATACCGAGTTGTTTAGCCCATTCCAGAGCTTTTTTATATACATCAGAATGACAGGTTTTTGACATACTGTAAGCAACGTTAATACATCGTTTCCGACCAGCAATTTCGTGCGATCAACAAGAGTCACCAGAGCCCATACGCATATTCCCTGTGAAAAATTTGTTTTTAAGAGACTGTGAATAGGGACACTAAATATAGCCCAGCCATAGGTTTCTCGTAAGACACAAGCTTGAAGGTGACAACTTCAGTTAGTGACAATGAATGCTTCACAACGACCAGAGAGGTGCTATTAAATGGCGAATCGCAGCTTCAACTACTATACTGGCAGAGTGCCTAGATCCAGGGTGCCAATACCAGCCGTTATAATGAAACATTTGCGCAGTACATGGACATCTATACTATTCAAACGTTCCGCCAGCCAGTGGCTTCATAAGTCTAATACAGAAGAGAAACGATGAAACATGAGTAGTAGTTTGAGATAATCAGTTTCTCATCATGGAGATGTGTTTAGTCTATCAATCTTGATTAAGTACAGCAAAGGCACGGATAAGGTGCTTATATACTGGAGACAGGAGAGGCGAAGTAGATGGAGGCTGCGTCACCGGTGGACAAAATCCAATAACGGAAGTAGGTCATCCCAGATGGTTAGGCAAGCGTTAAAAAATTTATTTATCAAGAATACAATATGTTACTGTATCAGACAGTTTGATAAAGATACACAAGTACTGCGCAAGTGTATTGTTCATTAACTGGTCGATTTTCTTAACCATTTATATTTTAATGCCAAGTGTTATGATTGGATGTATTACCGTCTCACTGACCACGGGCTTCCTGCAGCTGGGTTTCCTCGACTGTCTGGTCAGAACTGACATACATCAGTTGAGTACGAGACTGTAGCTGATGTTGCATATTTTGCTGATTCTGCAACCTAAATCACTGAGTGAGAATGTGACCCCAGCTTACTGCAATAACTGCATCGAAGTCTGAGCAGCCTGGTAGAGGCTTACATTCAGACCAGTTCTGTGGTCTCTCCTGTCCAGTCACTGTCTTGTCTGAGTTTGTCGAGGGTTAAAGAGGAGCCAACATTCAATTTTGTGATGTAAAGTAAAAGGACACAAGTGCAACTAATGTGACATTTATTGTGGCAACGTTTCGCTCTCCAGGAGCTTTATCAAGCCATTACAAACAATACATGGACACAGAGGGTATATAAAGGCTCAGAGTGAGGTGAATACTAGTGAGGTACCATTTCGATGTTCACTAGTGGTAGTAGTGGTAGTAGTAGTAGTAGTAGTAGTAGTAGTAGTAGTACTACTACTACTACTACTACCACTAGTGAACATCGAAATGGTACCTCACTAGTATTCACCTCACTCTGAGCCTTTATATACCCTCTGTGTCCATGTATTGTTTGTAATGGCTTGATAAAGCTCCTGGAGAGCGAAACGTTGCCACAATAAATGTCACATTAGTTGCACTTGTGTCCTTTTACTTTACATATTGTCGGTAATTCTACCAACTTTATTACAATTTTGTGATGGACGTATCAGCTTACTACCAATGATGAGTACTTTTTATATCCCAAATACTCATACACATCAGTCACATTGGCCATAAATTTTTTAATAGGATTTAGTTCATAAACTTTCCAATATTCTGGCCAAATTCTGCTGTTCAAAATTGCAAAGAAGTTGTCTCTTTGCCTTGAGATAATCATGGTACGTGTTGCCAGACTTTCGACGGAGATACAAAAAATATTGTTGATACTTAGACGGTAACAATGCACAGGCTTATAAAACACCATCCCCCCCCCCAAAAAAAAAAAAATCTGTACTGGGACAATATGGCAGCTGTCTTCGCCTGATCGTAGCCGCGCAACTGTGGTGGCGGTGGTGGTGGCGGCGGCGGCCGGGGGGGGGGGGGGGACGGCGGCGGTGGTGACGACGGTGGTGGCGGCGGTGGTGACGACGGTGGTGGCGGCGGTGGTGCTGGTGGTGGTGGTTCTTCAGCAGCAGCAGCAGCAGCAGCAGCGGCGGCGGCGGCGGCGGCGTCCGCTCAAAGCAGTCGCCTTATTTTCGAAACATGGAAATATCTATCAAGGTTGGACTCGCTGTACTTGGGAATCACTGCTGTCACACAATGAATGTTGAACCCAGCTTGTGGTCTACCATCATTCATCTCACTTTCATTACTATTACCTTTCATATTTTTTCATATAAATTCATCTCAGTTTCTTGCTATACTGCCACTGCTCGGTAACAAAAGCCTGCTTCTTTACCAAGAGCATCTCTGCTCTTGGATGCTCTGGCGCTGCAGCTGCAGCGCCAGAGCAAGGTCGGTCCCCAGGAAGTTAGAAAAAACTAGCCTCTGCTTTTTGTGCCTCCAGAAGGATACTTTTACCTTGCTCGACATTACTATGGTTCGCGCACCCGTACTGCCTAGTAGCCAAGCTCCTACCCTGCTGCCTCTCCTCGCAAGTGCGTTGAGTTGAGAAATCCTAATAGTGTCACCTTCAGCTAGGTTATGCCCTTTGTCTTGGCGCGATCTCAAGTTAAATAATTAAAAGTGGGAAGGGGAACGAAGATCACACGACACCTTCAACCATTAGCGCTTTCTCGCTATTGATTTTAATAAGTTGCTCTTCAAACAAGTCATATAACTGGAACTTGTTCTCTCTCTCTCTCTCCTCCTATATTGAATTTCCGAATCTTCAACAAGCTTCCAACACTTTTATAATGGTAGTGTCTCCAGAGGATTAGATGTAAATATATTTGGACGTGCTCCTAGCATAATATTTTCAAGTCTAATTTATTAAAATTTCGATACGGCCTTTATCTATTGCTTAAGGCCTACCGTATACATTAAAGGTACGTAATTGAAACAACAGCAATAACAATAAAATTCAATTCAATATAATTTTTTTTAAAAGTTATTAAATCTAATAAATAAAATTTGTTTATGGCCGCTAAGTAATTTCTTCAAATAACAGTATAACAGTAAAGTGTACGTTAACATTATTTTAATAACCTAACTGGTAACTTAACGGGCCAGCTGTAACAAGTAAGCAGAGGCAAATTTCCTAGAGTGGCAATAACTGTGGCAACTTCAGAAGCACTAATTCACAAAGAGTAAGAGTTGTGTGCTGATAAATTGCTCAGAACACAGTAACTGGGTGTCACTTCCTGTCATGTGACTTATGTCAAGACAAAAAGGGCGTCCTCGGCCTAATGCCATCTAAGTACAGTATGTCGGTGGAGATTAAAGCCAGCAACAGAAGAACTGACTGGAGGGACCCTGAACCACCAACATCAGCTGACTGTTGTTTAGTCATACAAAGCTAGCATATAATGCAATATGTATAGTTATGATGAATGGTTTGAAAAACCGACAAGTTGAAGATTGAGACACTTATGCAGCATATGGGAATCTTTATTCAGGAAACGTTTCGCCACACAGTGGCTTCATCACCTCACTACAGTATATAAGCCACGTCTACGGCTCTATGCTGTACATTCTACAAGATTGATGGACTGAACACATCGACTCCAGGCTGAGGGACTGATTACCTCATACTCCTCCTCTCCTTACGCCTTCCTCTTTGTATTGGACTGATGAAGCCACTGTGTGGCGAAACGTTTCCTGAACAAAGATTCCCATATGCTGCATAAGTGTCTCAATCTTCAACATGTATAGTTATATTTACGTTATAATTTTATAAGTGACTAACAAGACTTACTGATGGAAGCAAATAATCACTGACAGTCCTGATGCCCACTCAAATGCTTACATTTTTATGTGTAACAGTGGCTTAACCAATAAAAGGAGTGTATGTGAGCCGTATACAGCTGCACAGGATAAAGTTACTGCATACATAAAGACAGAGAGAACTTCAGTCTTACATGGCACAGTCCCTATAATCCTGTAAACCACAGCAACGAAATCACACATCCTAGGAAGAACGGCAGGCAAAGAACAGCAGGCAAATGACTTAGGATTATACATTTGAGCGTTTAGTCTGGCTCACACCTACATAAAGTTCATTATAAGTCATGGGTGATGCTGTTGATCATAGGAAAATAAGAAACTCAACGAATACAAGAGATTGGGCTATCTGCACCACTTCACATTAGTAAGACAGAATACACTTGTCCCCCGGGGAAAAATATTATAGGTTCTCCCCAAGAACTGCTCTCCAGGATCACAAACTACGAGAGACCAAGGGGTTGTGAGACCAAGGATGAACATCTGATGTTTCCTGGATTCTCCACTGGCTTCCGAGGAGCTCAACAACGTTATCACTCAAGTTACTCATTCTGAACTA
This sequence comes from Cherax quadricarinatus, assembly GCF_038502225.1. Lineage (NCBI taxonomy): Eukaryota > Metazoa > Arthropoda > Malacostraca > Decapoda > Parastacidae > Cherax > Cherax quadricarinatus. The sequence continues at coordinate 19,271,531 of NC_091323.1, forward strand.
AATACTCAAAATTTAACTTTACCAAAAATCTCCCACTTACCTGAATCTTAAAACTTCAAATCTAGACGCACGAAGTTCATACATTATTAATACTACACTGTAGTATAAACACCTACCCAAAACAATACTGCCTTACACCCAATTGTAACATTCTCAGACTGTAAACTACTTTCAACAACTCACAATGTTATATTCCCATAATATAATTTCAATATTTATTTTTGAAATTATTGTAATTAGAGTAAAATTACTGTCTACTATATATAAAAAAAGATGTACAATTTGAATAAACTATGATTAATTTCTTTAGTATTAAGTAGTCTATATAATCTGCCCATAATGCCTAGGCATGATAGTGGCTCTCTGCATTGCAACTCATTATTGTAATTTCATAATCTCAATGTAATCTTGCAAAGTAAATTATTTTTTTTATTATAATGTAAATGGTGATGGTAAGAGGAAAAAAAAATCGTGAAGCGACCTGAGATTAGTGGTTGTGAATATTTCGCATGATTTGCCAATTCTAAACATTGTAAAAATCTATATATCGCGCCGAGCAGGTAAAACTTGCGATTTTGGCTTGAATAGCAACGTTCTTCTTGCCGAATAAGGCAAGCGAAAATTTGTGTATGCAAATATGCGAGAAAAATACATTTCATTGTGTTTGTTTATTATTGTACACTTATTTGAAATATATTTAACTAGATTAGGCTAAATTAAATGCGCTTGTTATAATAAGGTTAGGTAAGTTTTCTAAGGTTCTTTTGGTACAGTTATTAATTTTTACATTAACATAAATGATAAAAGATATACATCTTTAAACGTATAAGAGAGAATTTTAGAAACTACTTAATTTTAAACAAGTTCTTGCTAATTGACCAATTTTACCTATTCGGCACGACATATATATATATATATATATACATATATATATATATATATATATATATGCACGGGGCGTATATCTATGTTCACGGAAGTATCTGTGTATATACGTCGGATAAATTTAATACCCATATTAGGCATTAAAATATTCTCCATTTTGTTTATGGGTGAAATGCTGCCTTAATGACCCACGTGCGATTAATAAGTCTTCAGTCTGACACATTAACTAACCCTTGCAGCCTATCTTATTATTAACTGGAGACCAACGAGAGTAGTGAAGATATCTTGAAGATAGCATCTTACCTGGATATCAACGAGGGTAGTGAAGATATCTTGAAGATAGCGTCTCCGCCGCTTGGCTACATTGGACGGTGACACGTTACATTCTCCATTCTTCTGCACCACTCTCTTGCGCATCTTCTTACTGCTGATCCGAGTGTGTCTGTACCTGCCGGAGCCAACCACAACCATTACTGACAAGCTTTACTCTGTGTGTGTGTGTGTGTGTGTGTGTGTGTGTGAGTGTGAGTGTGAGTGTGAGTGTGAGTGTGAGTGTGAGTGTGAGAGAGAGAGAGAGAGAGAGAGAGAGAGAGAGAGAGAGAGACAAGAAAGGCAAGAGAGAATAAAGAGGGGACAGAAGAGAGAATCTAGTAAACATTTGTGAGATTGTTTATTAACTAATCTCTTCCAATATTTGACAATTGTAAATAATAACAATTCACCTTAAATTTAAGGTTACTGCAAATGTTTATATATATAAATTTTATAAACACTATTTGCATTTGAAAGACAAACATGTAAGAGATTTCCTGGGGTGCCGTGAGTCGTGGATATTTAAAAGCTAGTTGAAGTGGACAGGTACGATACACATGATACAATAGACATGGACGCAAAATGAAACGTTAAGTAGAGTGGATTTGGTTATGCTGACCTCACAGATTCTTCAACACATCCGTCTGATGAAGAGGGTCCCTGAGGCAGAAATAAACACATCCTTCCTACTCTCATTTTGCTTCCAAGTAAGAGTTTGTTTGTCGATGTTTATGAGTTAAAACGCCGTCCAGTGAGCCTGATATTAAGTTGCCAGGATAACTAGCGGGACCTATTATTACAATTATCAGTATTTATGCATTCATAGGGAAGTGCTAAATCCGTAGGGGTCCTTGATAACAGCCCAGGACGGGCAAAAACGTCTGAAATCCTTTTCCATTTTGAGAGCTGGTTGTGAATTGCCCCAGCAGCGGTATTGTGACTTCATGGTGGATAAATGTTACTAAGTGTAGTCTTGGGACTGTGTCAGTGTACTCAGAGTGCAGTTTATTTATTTATTTATTTATTTATTTATTTATTTTACAATTTGAGCATACATACAGAGGTACAAAAAAATACAGATAAGAGCAGCATGCCAAAGCCACTTATACTATGCATAGCATTACGGGCTGGCTTAAAATTAACTAAGCAATGATGAAATCAGTGATAATACATTATTGTAAACAGATAACTATAAAGCACAAATGAGTATTACAAAGACAGGTCATATGGTTGCATGCATTGTTGAACATTCAGTCGTATGGAGTATTCTGTTAGGTAGTGTATTTAAAAAATAATAAAGTTAGATTGGGTTTTAGGTTTAACATTTATGTGATATAATTGTGAGAAACATTTAAGATATACAATTTATAAGGTTCAGTTATTCAGTATTTATTTGGTTTTGGGTGAGTAAGTGATCTTTGAGAAGAGACTTGAATTTATAAACAGGTAGTGTTTCTTTTATATTTACAGGTAATGAATTCCAGATTTTAGGGCCTTTTATGTGCATTGAGTTTTTGCATAGTGTGAGATGGACACGAGGAACATCAAAGAGTGATCTGTGCCTTGTGTTATGGTCATGTGTTCTGTTGAGGTTGGCAAGGAGATGTTTGAGGGGAGGGTTAATATCAGAGTTAAGTGTTCTATGTATGTAATAGGTGCAGTAATAAGTATGGATGTTTTGTACGGTGAGTAGGTTTAGTGTTTTGAATATTGGTGGAGTGTGCTGCCTGTAGTGTGAATTTGTTATCATTCTGATTGCAGCCTTTTGTTGGGTAATTAGTGGTCTGAGATGGTTAATTGTTGTCGAGCCCCATGCACAAATTCCATAGGTGAGATAGGGGTAAATAAGAGAGTGATATAGGGCCAGGAGGGCTGACTGTGGAACATAGTACCGTATCTTCGATAGTATGCCTACAGTCTTGGAAATTTTCTTAGAAATTTGTTGTATATGTGTATGAAATTTGAGTCTATTATCAAGGTGGATTCCTAAGAATTTTCCCTCTGTTAGCTTTGTGATAGGTGATCCGTTTATCATTATGTTAAGAGGGACATCTGTAGCTCTGTTACCAAACTGAATGAAGTAGGTTTTGTCAATGTTTAGTGTAAGTTTGTTAGTCCTCAACCAGGTAGATATTTTCTGTAATTCGGTATTTACAGTATTGGCTAGCGTGACTGGGCTCGGGTGAGAGAAGATGTATGTAGTGTCATCTGCAAATAGTGTGGGTTTGAGTAATTGCGAAGCATTTGGTAGGTCATTTATGTATATGAGAAAGAGAAGAGGGCCAAGGACACTTCCCTGTGGGACACCAACTGTAATTGGTTGCGCAGAAGAGTTTGCCCCATTTGCGTACACATATTGGCTTCTGTTGCTGAGGTATGACTTGAGGTAGTTGAGGGAGTGCCCTCTTATACCATAGTGTGACAATTTTACGTGGAGCAAGTCATGGTCAACTGTATCAAAAGCTTTACGTAAGTCAATGAAGATCCCCAGTGGGACTTCTTTTTTCTCTATTGCAGTGTATATATGTTCTAGCATGTGTATAATAGCATCATTAGTATTTTTATTAGGCCTGAATCCAAATTGGCAGGGGTTGAGTATGTTTTGGGAGATAAGGTAGGAGTAGATTCGTTTATGAATTAATTTTTCGAAGATTTTTGAGAGAGGGTGTAAGTTGGATATTGGCCTATAGTTATTCAACTCTGTTTGGTCTCCTCCTTTGTGGATCGGGGTGACCCTTGCTATTTTGAGTACTGTAGGGAAGGTGGAGGATTCAATGGATTTGTTAAAGAGTGTTGCAATGATTGGTGATAGCATTTGTGACACTTTTTTGTATATAAAGGGTGGTAAGGTATTTAAATCTCCTGCCTTGTTTTTTAGTGCGTTGATAATAAGGGAGACTTCGTATGGGTTAGTCGGAGCTAGGAACAGTGTGTTCAGGTAGTTGCCGGTGAGGTAGTCATTTGGTGGGGTATCTGAGCTTGGGATTTTATTGGCAAGGTTTTGTCCTATAGTGGAGAAGAAATCGTTGAGTCTGTTTGCTGTTTCTGTTGGTGGGAGTTGGGGTTCATCTGATTTTGCTAATTTTATTTCGCGATATCTTTTTTGTTCCCAGAATTTCTGATAGGGTTTTCCAGGTCTTTTTTATATCACCTCGTAAGTTGGATAATCTGTTCTCATAATACAATTTTTTTGCCCTTCTTATCAGGCTGGTTAGGATTGACGAGTAACGTTTTGTTTGGTCTCTGGTTATGTGACCCATTCTGTACTGTTTTTCATATTGGTGTTTTGTATTTATGGATTTGAGAATGCTGGGTGTTAGCCAGGGACTGTTCAGTCTCTTAGCTGTCATCTGTTTATTTTTTTTAGGGCAGTGCTTGTTATAGAGGTATTGGGTCTTTTTTAGAAAATTATTAATACATTCGTCAATATCTGTATAGATTTCTAGCTCAGTGTGCCAATCAATGTTTGCTACTGCTGTTGTGAAGTTATTAATGGCTGCCTCATTGTGAAGTCTGAAGGTGACTTTAGTAGTGTCTTGGGGTAGTTTACCAAGAGTTGTTATGAGGAAAGTAGGGTAGTGGTCTGTGGTATTATCTGTAATTATGCCTGATTTTAAAGGGGATATGGTGTTGGTCCAGATGTGGTCAAGTAGGGAAACACTAGTCTCTAACTCTTGTAGGTTTTGTTACTGTTGGTAGTAACATACAGTTACTCATTGTGTTTGTGAATTCAGTAACGTGTGGGTCCTGGTCTTGCAGGAGATTTATATTGAAGTCACCTGAGAGTAGTAAGTGATCTTTGTTCATGCGTGCATCAGTTATCATACTTCCTAGGTTTTGACTAAATTGGCAAATGTTTGACTGTGGAACTCTGTAGATGTTTATCAATGTGAGAGGTTTTTGTAGGTATTTGGATTTGAATTTGGCTATTATATATTCCCCATGTTCATCCCTTGTGCAAGTTAACAACACTTACAAGAAACAACTACTTAAAAGACTGAAATAAAGAATCCATGAATGTAAAAAAAATTTTTTTGCGGTAGACTACATAATTTAGTCCTAAGCATCAAATTCAAAATGGAATGAAGTAGAACTGACGTAATGCCTTTCTTGGTGATCCACATTACTGGAAGTAATAACTTTAATGAAAACAAATATATTCTGAAAATGCTTAAAATGCATGTTTCAATGTAATCTGCAGCGTGTTCGTGCGCGTGGACAATAAAACAGAGTATACAAGTATACAAGGCATGCAGTCAACCATCATTACAGCATCCACTGTAAGAGAGATATGAGTAGTTTCTGGTTGCTTCTTACATAGACTAAATATTTGATCCAGAGTATTTTGAATGACAAACTCAATACTGTTGTTTTATCATACAGGCTTCCAAGGTTGCTTACCCACACCTAGTTCCTGCAGTTAAGAAATGCTACAAATTATTAACTTATTAAAAAGTAAAAATAAAAAAAAAGACCACCATCTTTTTATCTGATTACATTTAAATGGGATAGTAGCACCCTAAACATCTCATCCTCAAACATAATTATGTTTAATTATTCAAGTAATAGGCTTATTAATGTTAATCAGAAAGACGTAATGTAAATATTGGAGTGTACAAAATACCTTGCAAAACATTGTGATTTGGCATATATAGGTCAGAGGGGAGGAATTTTTAAACCACACTGAATGAATAAAAGATCAGTCAGATACATTCAAAACAACTGTTATTTTTCAGTATGTCCAGTGCTTGAACCCCATATTGACTGGGGAAAGAACTGAAATAATTCGTTACACGAAGTGCAGCAACAAAATAGTAATGGTGGTCTGCTATGACAGCAACCATCCCACCTGACTATCTACACACAATCCTGATCACTCAAGCGAGTTGTCACATTAGTTCAAGACGAATTTTGTGCATGTGTGTGTACACTCACCTAGTTATGGTTGCAGGTGTGTGTGTGTGTGTGTGTGTGTGTGTGTGTGTGTGTGTGTGTGGTGTGTGTGTGTGTGTGTGGTGTGTGTGTGTGTGTGTGTGTGTGTGTGTGTGTGTGTGTGTGTAAAACACACACACACACACACACCTGACAGGGAGGCAACAACGAGTCATGGTACGTAATGATGTATCACAGTGGGCACCTGTGACGAGCGGGGCCCCACAGGGGTCGGTCCTAGGACCAGTGCTATTTTTGATATATGTGAACGACATGACGGAAGGGTTAGACTCAGAAGTGTCCCTGTTTGCAGATGATGTGAAGTTAATGAGGAGAATTAAATCTGATGAGGACCAGGCAGGACTTCAAAGAGACCTGGACAGACTGGACACCTGGTCCAGCAAATGGCTTCTCGAATTTAATCCTGCCAAATGCAAAGTCATGAAGATAGGGGAAGGGCACAGAAGACCACAGAGTATAGGCTAGGTGGCCAAAGACTGCAAACCTCACTCAAGGAGAAAGATCTTGGGGTGAGTATAACACCGAGCATGTCTCCGGAAGCACACATCAATCAGATAACTGCTGCAGCATATGGGCGCCTGGCAAACCTGAGAACAGCATTCCGATACCTTAGTAAGGAATCATTCAAGACACTGTACACCGTGTATGTCAGGCCCATACTGGAGTATGCAGCACCTGTTTGGAACCCGCACTTGATAAAGCACGTCAAGAAACTAGAGAAAGTACAAAGGTTTGCGACAAGGTTAGTTCCAGAGCTAAGGGGAATGTCCTATGAAGAAAGATTAAGGGAAATCGGCCTGACGACATTGGAGGACAGGAGGGTCAGGGGAGACATGATAACGACATATAAAATACTGCATGGAATAGACAAGGTGGACAAAGACAGGATGTTCCAGGGAGGGGACACAGAAACAAGAGGCCACAATTGGAAGTTGAAGACACAAATGAGTCAGAGAGATAGTAGGAAGTATTTCTTCAGTCATAGAGTTGTAAGACAGTGGAATAGCCTAGAAAATGACGTAGTGGAGGCAGGAACCATACACAGTTTTAAGACGAGGTTTGATAAAGCTCATGGAGCGGGGAGAGAGAGGGCCCAGTAGCAACCGGTGAAGAGGCGGGGCCAGGAGCTAAGACTCGACCCCTGCAACCACAAATAGGTGAGTACACCCAGAAATGCATGCACAAAATTCATGAACTAATGTGACAGCTCACTTGAGTAATCAAGATTTGAGGTGGTTGTTTGTGATTACCAGCCCAACATCTTAGTCTACTGCACCACAGAGGCTCATAAGGTTTACAGGTAACCAGGTTGGTGATAGCACTAACTGACCCGATCACAACATTTTATTAAGTCCTAAGTGACTAATTCTACCTTAATTGTCAATGTGCTGAAAATTCACAATGAATATACGTAAAAGGTTGTTACATACAACTCAGCGAAGTAATTACAAGTTAGTCCCCTGGCACCACAGGTTAGAGAAAAAAACTGTCCTCCCCTTTCTGATAACATAATCTAAAAAAATGTGAAAAGAAAGAAATCCCAGTTCAGTTATTTCCAGCATCACTGTGGCTGTGTCAGGGACTGTGAGTGTAAAAGAAGAGCATTCAAGAGTGAGCCCCCAGTGACGTCACTGCCTTAGAAGTGTGTGCCAAGGTCACAAGTGTATCACATCTACCTGTCAAAGATACCCAGGTCAGTACTGCTATAATTATTATTATTATATTTATGTATGAAGGAATCGCTAAATCCTTAGAGGCCATAACGAGCCCAGGGGGAAACGGAGGACATTGAGACTTGATTCTGGTAGGTTTAGCGTTTCCTCTTAATTATAATAATTTTGAGACTTGATTCAAGGAGTTAGTTATTCTTTTAATACTGATGTATTTTTAATAACTATTTACTGACATACAGATAAATCAAACTAAAGTGGAAATATTTACTAGTCAAGTGTTGACTTATCAGTCACTTTCATCTTACAATCAGTCAACATTTACTAGTCAAGTGTTGACTTATCAGTCACTTTCATCTTACAATCAGTCAACATTTACTAGTCAAGTGTTGACTTATCAGTCACTTTCATCTTACAATCAGTCAACATTTACTAGTCAAGTGTTGACTTATCAGTCACGCTGCTCTTACAATCAACATTTAAAGACAAAACGTCTCAAATTTACCATTCATTAATATTTCAATTTTAATAAATCAGGAATTTGTAAATAATAGTGTCATTGTTGGTATATTAAATAAGATTCTGTGCTAATTATTTTACATTACTGTATCCAGAATGTCTAGAGACAGACTCTGTAAATAAACCAAAGTTTTTATTATTATTAAAGCAATACTACTAAAAATTAGTTATCAAAAACAATTTTAAGCCAATTTTTATATTTTGCTGATTAATTTGATTTGTACCTCAGTTACGATAATAATAATAATAATAAATAATAATAATAATAATAATAATAATTCTTTATTTCTACAAGTACATGTACAAGGTATACATCAGTGACATACTACTACACAGAAAGCCCCTTGTTATGCTGAGCATTTCTGGCAAATTAGGTCAGTTTTGTCCCAGGATGCGACCCACACCAGTCAACTAACACCCAGGTACCCATTATTACTGATGTGTGAACATGGACAACAAGTGTCTTATGGAAACACGCCCAATGTTTCCACCCCTTCGCCGGGAATCGAACTCGGACCCCTCACCATGTGAAGCGAGAGCTTTTGCCAACAGGCCACGGGCCACCACTGGCTCATACTTGAGCCAGCGGTGTTCCAACCACTTATTCAGTAACTATTATTATGCCAGTCAACTGGACGAGTTAAAAATCTTACATAAATAAATATCAATGTTTTAGTTTATAACTTAACACATCTGAGGTTGGTATTTTCTAATCGGTATATTGAAATTGCTTTTTATTCTGGTTTTCACGTTTGATCGGCTGATATATTCTAACTGGTACATTCCAACTGGTATTTATTGCTGGTGTACTGTGTCTCAGAAAACTTTCATGTAACTATTGACAAATGTAGGTCTCCTCTTACTCAGTTTTATATACATCATTCCCGATTTTATTTTTCTTGTCATAACTATTTTTTTTAGTTACTTCAGCCTTTCAATATGGAGGGTTCTTAGTGTGTAGAGGTGTCAAGTTAACAATTATATTTTTAAAATAGTTTGGCACTGGTCGGTTTTAAACATTTAACATCGGTGCATCTTACTTACCTGGAGGTTTCTGGGGGTCAACGCCTCCACCACCCGGCCCATGACCAGGCCTCATTAAGTATACCTGGAGTGTGTTCTGGGGGTCAACGACCCCGCAGGCCGGTCCATGACCAGGCCTCGTGGTGGATTAGGGCCTGATCAACCAGGCTGTTACTGCTGGCCGCACACAAACAGAAGAACGAACCACAGCCCGGCTGGCCAGGTCCTGACTTGAGATGCCTATTCAGCTTCCTCTTGAATAAAGCCAGGAGGGGGATCTTTTGGTAATTCACCTTATGTACTGGGAGGCAGTTAAACAGTCTCGAGTCCCTGACACTTAATGTGTTGTCTCTTAGTGTCTCATGGCGCCTGGTTTTCTCTTGGGATGATGGTGCACCACCTACCGAGTCTTTTGCTTTCGTAAGGAGTGATTTACGTGTGACTAGTCCCTCTAGGTTTTGTCAAGTGTGTATTATGTATCTCGCCTGCGTTCCAAAGAGTACAGATCAAGGGGCTGTAACCGTTCCCTGTAATTTAGGTGCTTTATTGTACTTATACATGCAGCGAAAGTTATCTGTATATTATCCAGGTCTGCAATTTCGTCTACCTTGAAAGAGGCCGTTAGTGTACAGCAGTATTCTAGACTATAAAGAACAAGCTATTTGAAGAGAATAATCATTGGCTTGGTATCCCTAGTTCTGAAAGCTTTCATTAACCATCCTATCATGTTCCTAGCAGATGTGGTAGACACATTATGATCTTTGAAAGTTAGACTGGAGATCTGCAGTGTCCTCGATGGATGACACTGTCATGCAAATTCTTTTATTGTCAGCAAAGGGGGACACGATGCTATGGCTTACAGCTCTATCAGATACGAGGGTGAAGAAAAGGATGGGAGCGAGCACCCTACCTGTGGAACAGAGCTTTTTACTGTAGCCGCCTCTGACTCTTTAATATTACTCGAGGAAGATATAAATTTTTATTGGTGTTTGTAGTCTTCAATTTGATAAATTAGACATGGGCAACTCTTGGGTATCTTTATTGAGGAAACGTTTCGCCACACAGTGGCTTCATCAGTCCATACAAAGGAGAATCTTGAAGAACAGGAGGAGAATGAGGTAATCAGTCCCTCAACCTTGAGTCGATGTGGTCAGTCCATCAATCTTGAATAGAAGCCACTGTGTGGCGAAACGTTTCCTCAATAAAGATACCCAAGAGTTGCACATGTGTCTAATTTATCAACATGTCGGTTCTCTGAACCATTCATCTACAAACAGTCTTCAATTTACCAAGTTTATCAATAAAAAATCTGGAGTATCGTATCTACCCTTCTGAATTTCTTAAGAAATTAAACTATCAAGTTATAATCTTCACCATATATATATTTTTTATGTAATTCCCGTCAGCCTTTGAGAAGATATTAATTTTTATCTAATACCTACAATGAATGTTAAATCTTTAATGAAATTAAAAACATTGTTTATAACAATGTTAATGTCTACTAGGTGTTCTTATAAGGGAAAATAAACTTGTATGAGCTTCACTGAGAAGTGTGTTTTATGTTCCCCAATATAAGAGAGAGCGCCTCTTCAAGTGGGTCTCCTTGGCGCAGAGAAGAGGCTATTGGTCTGAGGAATTAAACCTTTTGGTCTTCTTCCTCAGACCGAACCTAATTACCCCCCAATTCCCCCTTCCCTTTCCCCCATCCCTCCACTTTCCCTTTCCTGTTTCTACCTTTGAGGTTGTTCCCTTGGATTTCGTAGTTCCTAGACCTGAGAAGGTGCTCCAGGGTCCACCTCCTTCCGTTGAGGTCTTTGGTGGTAGTGTAGTTTGCTGTGGAATCTGGATCATCTAGAGATCCTGATCCCTCTCCAATCTACCGGGTTGGGGGGGAGGCTTCGGGTGTTTTTCAGGTGACTGGTGTATCTCTGGAGGCTGCCTGTTGGATTCCAGGTGGTGGTGGCGGCTGAAGGAGGTATGTTTTGTGGCGGGTTTCCGACTGTCCGCCCTTTTGTCCACTGAGGTGGCTCGGTAGATGTGAGGTTGCTATCCTAAACTGCTGGTTTACTGGCCTGAAGGGTAAGGTATGGCACGGGTTCCATGCCGCATCTGCACCACCGGCTGCGCTGAGGTTGTCCTCTTGGGTACGGAAAGGGAGACTTGTGGTCCTTTGTTCCTGGGAGCTGCCCCTCCACGCTCCCCCATTTTTTTGTTATTTTTCTTAAAAACAAAAGAAAAGAGAGACCTAACCATGGAGTCCCAAATCAATGTACCTCCTCCTCCTGGGCCCCTTCCTGTAGCAGCGCCCTCTGACGACCCTGCCTTGTTATCGGACCATTCTTCGGACCTTTCTACTGCCCCTGTATCTCCTGTGGGTGACATTTTGTCCCACGCTCTGGATATAGAGGCTCGGCCTGACTCCTTTGACACCTCCGCACGTCTTTGACTATGCTTCCGGCCTCTCCCTATATGGTGCGACGGTTTTTGAATCACGTGCCAGCCTCAAAACGGCCCACCTCCGGTCTTGTATCTAAACGACCACGACCTTCTTCTGAAGACATTATTTCGACTGATTCTCATTCTACTCGGAAAAGATCAACACGACAATCACTTCCTTTACATACTACACATCATAATGCACAATGGACGAAGTTTTTCACTCTACAACCGACATCTTCAGAATATCTTTCTGATCATAGTATCAGCGAGGCGCTCCTATGCCATGTTAGTTGTAATATTCCATTTCATGCACGCATCGTCACAATACAGAATGCTAGCCAAGCTCACGATCTTTCTCTGCTTACAACCACAGATGCCATTCCTGTGACAACTGAAAAAATCACTCAATTCTTGCAGTGGTACTGTCATTCTACCACATACCAGCGTTCAACATAATTTCCAGACATGTGGTGATGACATTCTGGCACAGCCTGAGCTCCAAGACCTCCCCATCCTTTAAAGTAGAGAAATATATACTGCCTGCCCATGGGCAGAGATGCTACCCCTGCAATATAGCTTTCTTAACTTTTGATTGCTGTGAGCTTCCATCTTCGGGACAGCGGAATAGCATTTACAAGTCCGACAGGTGACCCCTACACCACAATAATGTAGAAATTGCTGGCAGTTTGGCCATCCAGGAAAATATTGCAGGTCCATGGCTGAATGACCAGTCTGTGGTGCCGATGATCTTGTGGTCTGCCTCCCTCCTGCCTTAATTGTCATGAAGCTCATCCATCTTATTTTCGTCGTTGCCAGGTTTACTTGAACGAACCTGAAATCCGTTGTCTCAAAGAGACAGAAGGCTTTACTTACGCCATGCCAGTCTCTCATCTATGCCTCCATGGGAGACTTTCCCGTATTTCTTATTCTCGAGTTACTAAAGGACCCCCAACCTCTGGGGTCCCAATTCCTGCAGTCTCTCATGCAATCACACCTTCCACAGTCACCTCTGATCTAACTCTTTTGCAGTCCTGGACTCCGAGGTCCCTACCCCGTCACCTTCTGTTCTCCAATCTTCATCTCACACGCAAGCTTCTATGTCTACAAGACCTCGCACAACAGCTCCTCCCCCTCGCTTCTCTACTTCTTCAAGGTCCAACAAATCCCCAAAGGGTAAATTTATTTAATTTTCAGTCTCAGTACCTCGATCTTTACCTCTTACTCGTTCTGTTCTGAGTGTGGAGGTCCATCCTCCCCTCGTACAGTATCTTCCTCTCCTGTCCCCTCCCAAGCGTCTTCACAAGTTACCTCTAACCTCTTGTCTACCCCCCATGTTGGTAAATTTCATCGGCGCCCCACTCTTTACTCACCCTCCCCCTTCTATCTCTAATATCGTCTCACATACAACGTAATTGTCCTCTGAAACAGCTGAAGCTATCTCCGACTACACTGCAGAGACCAAACCACTGATGGACACCGATCCACCTCCTGTTGCTTCTCTTCACTCTTCTCCATCTGCACAACTCCTTTCTTTGCACTTCCCAACCCTTTGCTGATGGTTCGTTTTCCATTGCCTCTACATGAGGACTTTGCTAACCTTTCAAGTCCTTAGATACCTCTACCTTCCCATTTCTTATATCCTTCTCTTCGCAAGTCACGGCTTATTTACAGTGGAATATCTGAGGCCTCAGAGGTAACTGGAGTGAGCTTCAGGTGTTGTTCTCCCAGTTTTTCCCCGTTTGTGTTTGTTTACAAAAACTCAAATTACGCTCTGCTGTTATCCATCCCATCTCAGGCTATGTTTTATATTCATCGGATCCTGTTCCCGATAGAACCTTTAATGAAAGTGCACTTCTTATATGCACCAGTATTCCATACCATCGGCTCTCTGTTCATACTTCACTGCATTACACTGCAGCCTGCATCTACTTATTATAATAAAAAAAAGCGCTAAACCACAAGGGTTATACAGCACAGCAGGGCAGGGAAGGTGCAGGGGTAATGGGTAGCAAGAGGGAGAGGGATGATTATTAGGTTATGAAGTGCGGCAGGGCAGTGGATAGTGCAGGGGTGGAGGGTAGCTAGAGATTAAGGTGGAAAGGGCTGAGAGTGCTAGACACATCATCATCAGAGTTTGTAGTAAATCAGTTGCTGTCAAAAAGTCAATGAGAGAGTCAGGATTAAAGGAGGGTCCGTCAGCAAGAAGGGAAGGTAAAGAAAGGATAGCAGAGCGGAGACGACGACGGAGGTAAATTCAGTGTGCTCGTTGATAAAGTGGGCAGTTCAACAGAATGTGGCTAACAGATATTGGGACTTAACAATTCTCACAGAGAGGAACAGGATGCCTCTCCATGAGATACCCATAAGACGAGTGTGGCCGATGCATAGATGGTAGAGAGTAGTCTCTCAACCTCGACACTGATGACAAGAAGACGGCCAGAAACCTATACTCGGTTTAACAGAATGAAGTTTGTTATGGAGCAGATCAGACCAACGTTGTTGCCAATGGGTGCAAAGATGGGTAGCAATTACAGCAAAATAGTGTGTGAATGGAACACTTCTATATGAAACTGGAAGGTCATGCACTGCTGACTGCGCACCAGTGTCTGCCTGTTCATTGCCCTGTACGTCAACATGACCAAGGACCCAGCAAAAAGCAGTATCTCTGTGTCTGCTAGCGATACGGAATAACCAAAGTTGGATACGAGGAACTAGGGGGTGAGGTGTATAAAATTTCTGTATAGCCTGTAAAGGACTAAGCAAGTCTGAAACGACCACAAATGGTGACACAGGCATAGATGCAATATGGATAAGTGCTACAAGAATGGCATACAATTCAGCCGTAAAAATGCTAGCTGAGGGTAATAAATGCCCTCACACGACGCTGTCCAGAAACACTGCTGTGAATCCGACACCATCAGAAGACTTAGAACCATCGGTATACACCGCAATGGCAGGAGAATGAAAGCAGAAGTGGTCAAGAAAAAGAGAGCAGGAAGCCACCATAGGCAGTTAGGCTTTCGCGCATGGCAGTGGGAAAGAACAAACACGAACAGCCGAAATTTCCCATGTGGGCAGGGAAAAGTGAGATACTACATGAACATAGAGAGGTGGTAAATGAAGAGAAGGCAAGAGTGAATGTAGGCAGAGAGAAAAGGGACGGAGTAAACAGGGGCGACGAACAAATAAAGAACGTTTACTAACATTAGTGACTAGCTTATATACGGAAGGATTGTGGAGGTCATGAGATCGAACATAATAGCGAAGGCAATGAGCATCACGGCGGTCAGACAAGGATGGAAAATTTGCTTCTGCATAGAGGCTCTCAATATGGGATGAACTAAAGGCACCAAGGCACAGACAGAGACCTTGGTGATGTACAGGATCTAACAGAGTTGTGGGAGAGGCTGCAGAATAGATTTGGTCACCATAATCTAGCTTGGACAAGACTAGGGTGGAATGCAAATGGAGGAGAGTGCGACAATCTGCTCCCCATGAACGATGTGCGAGAACCTCAAGGAGATTTAGCCGGCCATGGCAAGTAGTCTTTAACAAAGAAATGTGAGGTCTCCACATCAGCCGGCGATCAAAGAGCAGGCCTAGAAATCTGACCATATCACATGCCAGAATACGTGAACCTGTAAGTACAATGGAGTATCCAGTATAAACGGGCATCTAGTGAAGGTAATGAATCAGGTTTTCATACTGGAAAATTTAAAGCCATGAGAAGTGGTCCAATGGGAGACTCGGTCTATCACAACCTGAAGGGAGGCTGCTACTAGTCGACAGTCAGAACCCGAGCAAACTATAGCGAAGTCATCAACATAAAGTGATGACCAAATATGTGAAGGAAGAATGGATGGTAGGTCATTTATAGCTAAGAGAAAAATAGTAGTACTGAGGACACAACCTTGTGGGACTCCTTTGGCTTGTACAAAGTCTGAGGAAAGCGAGGCATTAATACGGACCCAAATATGTCTATTGAACAAGAAAGCAGCGATGAAGTTTGGTAGATTACCACTGAGGCTTAAGGAGTGGGCTTGGACTAGAATGTTATACCTCCAAGTGGTGTCATATGCCTTCTCCAGATCGAAAAAGACCGCTAGGACAGAGTGGTTGTCAGCAAAGGCATTTCGAATATAAGTATTGAAGTGGAGCAAGGGGTCTAAAGCAGAGCTGCCTTTGTGAAAGCCATATTGACGAGGGGAAAGGCTGTTGTGTGTCTCTAAGAACCACATCAGACGTCTATTCACCAACTGTTCCATCATCTTGCAGACCACACTAGTCAAGGCAATGGGACGATAGTGAGAGGTGTCAAGCCCTGAGGTGCCTGGTTTACGAAACGGTAGTACAATAGCTGATTTCCAGTGTTGTGGGAGAACCCCTAGCTCCCAAATTAGATTGAAAAGACGCAAAAGACGCTCTGTGGTATGGCTATATCGATAATGGCCCCATGCAGCAAGTTTTAAATGCACTGCATGGTGCATGTAGGAGACCACCAAGGTACGCATGTCTGAGAATGCCTACCTGAAGTTTGGGGGGTGGAACGAGCAAATTGCCAACGAGGGTTATGAAACGGTCATAGTAGAAGTAAGAAGGATAGGAAAGTGATCACTACCATGTAAATCTTGAACAGACCATGTGAAATCAAGTGCAATGGGCGAGGAACAGATAGATCAATGCAGGAGAGAGACAGAGTGCGAGAATCAAAATGGGTAGGAGCGCCTGTATTTAAAACATGAAGAGGATGAGAAATGAGAAGTCTCTCCAACTGATCACCACGAGAGTCGCAGTGGGACCCTCCCCACAGGTGATGGTGAGCCTTAAAATCACCCAACAAGTCGGGCGGCGGTAGAGAAGAAATTGAAAACACGATGTCAGAGATAGAGAATGCATGGGAGGGAGAAAGAGAGAGCAAACTGAAAACCATCTGTGTAAATAAATCCGAGCTGCAGTATAATGCAGCAGGGAACGAATAAAAACTTGTTGATATGGTATATCAACGCACACAAGAAACGCATTTTCATTATATGATTCGTCAAGTAAAGGACCTGAAGAATGTAATAACACGTAGCCTGAAACGGGGCATATGACAGCAGAACGAATTTTGGGCTCTTGCAACCCAACACATATTGGGAGAGCAACACCTGGAGTTCTCCTCGACTGCCTCTAAGGCCACGAATATTCCATTGTAAAAAAGACATTATGACTTTTTTCTTAATAATGTACACCGTGCCCAGAGTATACACATTCCCCAGAGAGATATTAGGTCTAATAATAACGATCCCAAATGGGTTAACAGTAGGTTAAATCATCTATTAGAGGAGAAAAGGGGAATTTATAGGCGCATCAGAAGAGGAGAGGTTAACCTTACTGACCAATATGTTCAGCTTAAAAGAGAAGTAAAAAAGGGGATTAGAAAGGCTAAACGTGACTATGAAATTAGAGTTGCTAATGAGTCAGACTAATCCAAAGGGGTTCTTTCAAGTGTATAGGACGAAGGTAAAGGAAAAAGTAGGACCTCTGAAAATTGGGAATGGACAGCTGACGGATAACGAACTGGAAATGTGTTCCTTATTTAATGACTATTTTTTGTCAGTTTTTACACAGTAAGATGTAAATGAGATTCCAGTAATTAACAATTATTTAGTTCCTGATGAATTTAAATTAACTAATATTACAGTCACGAGGGACATGGTTATTAAACAGATAGACTAACTGAAGCAAAGTCCCCGGGACCCGATGAGTTGTTTTCGAGGGTACTAAAGGAATGCAAGATGGAGCTTAGTCAGCCATTAACGAGTGTGTTTAATACGTCCATCCTTACCGGTGTTGTGCCAGAGTTGTGGAAGATGGCTAATGTGGTTCCTATATTCAAATCAGGGGATAAGTCCATTCCCTCAAATTACCGTCCAATAAGCCTGACATCTACAGTGGGCAAGTTACTAGAATCAATTATTATTTTTTATTTATCACACTGGCCGATTCCCACCAAGGCAGGGTGGCCCGAAAAAGAAAAACTTTCACCATCATTCACTCCATCACTGTCTTGCCAGAAGGGTGCTTTACACTACAGTTTTTAAACTGCAACATTAACACCCCTCCTTCAGAGTGCAGGCACTGTACTTCCCATCTTCAGGACTCAAGTCCGGCCTGCCGGTTTCCCTGAACCCCTTCATAAATGTTACTTTGCTCACACTCCAACAGCACGTCAACTATTAAAAACCATTTGTCTCCATTCACTCCTACCAAACACGCTCACACGTGCCTGCTGGAAGTCCAAGCCCCTCGCACACAAAACCTCCTTTACCCCCTCCCTCCAACCTTTCCTAGGCCGACCCCTACCCCGCCTTCCTTCCACTACAGACTGATACACTCTTGAAGTTATTCTGTTTCGCTCCATTCTCTCCACATGTCCGAACCACCTCAACAACCCTTCCTCAGCCCTCTGGACAACAGTTTTGGGAATCCCGCACCTCCTCCTAACTTCCAAACTACGAATTCTCTGCATTATATTCACACCACACATTGCTCTCAGACATGACATCTCCACTGCCTCCAGCCTTCTCCTCGCTGCAACATTCATCACCCATGCTTCACACCCATAAGAGCGTTGGTAAAACTATACTCTCATACATTCCCCTCTTTGCCTCCAAGGACAAAGTTCTTTGTCTCCACAGATCCACAGACTCCTAAGTGCACCACTCACCCTTTTCCCCTCATCAATTCTATGATTCACCTCATCTTTCATAGACCCATCAGCTGACACATCCACTCCCAAATATCTGAATACATTCACCTCCTCCATACTCTCTCCCTCCAATCTGATATCCAATCTTTCATCACCTAATCTTTTTGTTATCCTCATAACCTTACTCTTTCCTGTATTCACTTTCAATTTTCTTCTTTTGCACACCCTACCAAATTCATCCACCAATCTCTGTAACTTCTCTTCAGAATCTCCCAAGAGCACAGTGTCATCAGCAAAGAGCAACTGTGACAACTCCCACTTTATGTGTGATTCTTTATCTTTTAACTCCACACCTCTTGCCAAGACCCTCGCATTTACTTCTCTTACAACCCCATCTATAAATATATTAAACAACCACGGTGACATCACACATCCTTGTCTAAGGCCTACTTTTACTGGGAAATAATTTCCCTCTTTCCTACATACTCTAACTTGAGCCTCACTATCCTCGTAAAAACTCTTCACTGCTTTCAGTAACCTACCTCCTACACCATACACCTGCAACATCTGCCACATTGCCCCCCTATCCACCCTGTCATATGCCTTTTCCAAATCCATAAATGCCACAAAGACCTCTTTAGCCTTATGTAAATACTGTTCACTTATGTTTCACTGTAAACACCTGGTCCACACACCCCCTACCTTTCCTAAAGCCTCCTTGTTCATCTGCTATCCTATTCTCCGTCTTACTCTTAATTCTTTCAATAACAACTCTACCATACACTTTGCCAGGTATACTCAACAGACTTATCCCCCTATAATTTTTGCACTCTCTTTTATCCCCTTTGCCTTTATACAAAGGAACTATGCATGCTCTCTGCCAATCCCTAGGTACCTTACCCTCTTCCATACATTTATTAAATAATTGCACCAACCACTCCAAAACTATATCCCCACCTGCTTTTAACATTTCTATCTTTATCCCATCAATCCCGGCTGCCTTACCCCCTTTCATTTTACCTACTGCCTCACGAACTTCCCCCACACTCACAACTGGCTCTTCCTCACTCCTACAAGATGTTGTTCCTCCTTGCCCTATACACGAAATTACAGCTTCCCTATCTTCATCAACATTTAACATTATTATTATTATAATCAAGGGGGAAGCGCTAAACCCGGAGGATTATACAGTGCCTGGGGGGATGTGGAAGGCATTCAGCCTTAATTCGGGGAACTGGAGCACAGATCCAATTTCCTAAATCAAGAGCCCCTCACCAACATCAAGGAACCTTCCTTGAGGGGTCAACATTTAACAATTCCTCAAAATATTCCCTCCATCTTCCCAATACCTCTAACTCTCCATTTAATAACTCCTCTCCTATTTTTAACTGACAAATCCATTTGTTCTCTAGGCTTTCTTAACTTGTTAATCTCACTCCAAAACTTTTTCTTATTTTCAACAAAATTTGTTGATAACATCTCACCCACTCTCTCATTTTTCTTTTTACATTGCTTCACCACTCTCTTAACCTCTCCCTTTTTCTCCATATACTCTTCCCTCCTTGCATCACTTCTACTTTGTAAAAACTTCTCATATGCTAACTTTTTCTCCCTTACTACTCTCTTCACATCATCATTCCACCAATCGCTCCTCTTCCCTCCCGCACCCACTTTCCTGTAACCACAAACTTCTGCTGAACACTCTAACACTACATTTTTAAACCTACCCCATACCTCTTCGACCCCATTGCCTATGCTCTCATTAGCCCATCTATCCTCCAATAGCTGTTTATATCTTACCCTAACTGCCTCCTCTTTTAGTTTATAAACCTTCAACTCTCTCTTTCCTGATGCTTCTATTCTCCTTGTATCCCATCTACCTTTTACTCTCAGTGTAGCTACAACTAGAAAGTGATCTGATATATCTGTGGCCCCTCTATAAACATGTACATCCTGAAGTCTACTTAACAGTCTTTTATCTACCAATACATAATCCAACAAACTACTGTCATTTCGCCCTACATCATATCTTGTATACTTATTTATCCTCTTTTTCTTAAAATATGTATTACCTATAACTAAACCCCTTTCTATACAAAGTTCAATCAAAGGGCTCCCATTATCATTTACACCTGGCACCCCAAACTTACCTACCACATCCTCTCTAAAAGTTTCTCCTACTTTAGCATTCAGGTCCCCTACCACAATTACTCTCTCACTTGGTTCAAAGGCTCCTATACATTCACTTAACATCTCCCAAAATCTCTCTCCTCTGCATTCCTCTCTTCTCCAGGTGCATACACGCTTATTATGACCCACTTCTCGCATCCAACCTTTACTTTAATCCACATAATTCTTGAATTTACATATTCATATTCTCGTTTCTCCTTCCATAACTGATCATTCAACATTACTGCTACCCCTTCCTTTGCTCTAACTCTCTCAGATACTCCAGATTTAATCCCATTTATTTCCCCCCACCGAAACTCCCCTACCCCCTTCAGCTTTGTTTCGCTTAGGGCCAGGACATCCAACTTCTTTTCATTCATAACATCAGCAATCATCTGTTTCTTGTCATCCGCACTACATCCACGCACATTTAAGCATCCCAGTTTTATAAAGTTTTTCTTCTTCTCTTTTTTAGTAAATGTCTACAGGAGAAGGGGTTACTAGCCCATTGCTCCCGGCATTTTAGTCGCCTCATACGACACGCATGGCTTACGGAGGAAAGATTCTTTTCCACTTCCCCATGGACAATAGAAGAAATAAAGAAGAACAAGAGCTATTTGGAAAAAGGAGAATAACCTAGATGTATGTATATATATATATGTATATATATATATATATATATATATATATATATATATATATATATATGAATGTGCGTGTCTGTGAAGTGTGACCAAAGTGTAAGTAGGAGTAGCAAGATATCCCTGTTATCTAGCGTGTTTATGAGACAGAAAAAGAAACCAGCAATCCTACCATCATGCAAAACAGTTACAGGTTTCTGTTTCACAGTCATCTGGCAGGACGGTAGTACTTCCCTGGGTGGTTGCTGTCTACCAACCTACTACCTGTGAAATCAATTATAGCTGACATTATTAGAAGTCACCTTGAAGAGCATAACCTGATAAATCTCAGCATGGATTCACGAGAAGTCGTTCCTGCCTGACAAACTTGCTGACGTTCTTCAATAGAACATTTGAGGCAGTTGACAGTGATAAAGAATATGATATTGTTTATTTGGATTTTAGTAAAGCCTTCGATAGAGTACCTCACAGGAGACTCTTGAAAAAAGTGGCAGCTCATGGTATAGGAGGTAAAGTTCTAGCATGGATAGAGGCATGGCTTACCAATAGAAAGCAGAGAGTTACCATTAATGGAGTGAAATCTGAATGGGGATTAGTCACTAGTGGCGTTCCACAAGGATCAGTTTTAGGCCCTCTCTTGTTCATATTTTACATTAATGACCTTGATGAAGGGATTACGAGTGACATGAGTAAGTTTGCTGATGATACAAAGATAGGCCGTATAATTCGCTCTGAGGAGGATAGCAATGAACTCCAGGAGGATTTGGACAAATTAATGTCCTGGTCTGAAAAATGGCAGATGAAGTTCAATGTCGATAAGTGTAAGGTACTAGCCCTTGGTAATGAAAATAACCCTCGAAGCTATAATCTAGGTGAAATAGAGCTGCATCAAACAGAATGTGAAAAGGACTTGGGAGTCATGGTGAGCAGAAATCTAAAGCCAAGACAGCAGTGCCTTAGTGTGTGCAACAAGGCCAACAGATTACTTGAATTTATCTCAAGAAGTATAAGTAACAGAAGTCCAAAAGTTATTTTACAGCTCTATACATCACTAGGGAGGCCTCATTTAGATTATGCTGCTCAGTTTTGGTCCCCTTACTACAGGATGGATATAGACTCATTAGAGAACATACAGAGAAGAATGACTAAAATGATTTACTGTGTAAGGAACCTCCCGTATGAAGATAGACTTAAAGCCTTGAGATTAAGACACATGTGCAACATCTGGGTATCTTTATTGTAGACGTTTCGCCATCCAGTGGCTTTATCAATACAAATTCTAGGACATAACTTGAAGACAGTAGAACTATGTACAGA
This sequence comes from Cherax quadricarinatus, assembly GCF_038502225.1. Classification (NCBI taxonomy): domain Eukaryota; kingdom Metazoa; phylum Arthropoda; class Malacostraca; order Decapoda; family Parastacidae; genus Cherax; species Cherax quadricarinatus. The sequence goes on from NC_091323.1 coordinate 19,294,150, forward strand.
AGATGAGGTAATCAGTCCCTCAACCTAGGAGTAGGTGCGAACAGCACCATAGTCGTGGAGATTCTGAAGCAGAAGGAAGAATCCCGGCGCTTATATAGTAACGTCAGGTGAAGCAGACGAGGGCAAATTCACTGGTAGGCGGGATTCCCCAGTGGAAGTAGGTCCTTCCCAAAGAGATGGGTTAGTTGTAGTAGCAGTTGTCGTAGTTGTGAAGGTTATGTACATGTCCTGAGAATTAAGATTAAATCTCCACTCTCTGGAGAGGCGTAAAATGAGGGGAGATATCATTGAAGTGTATAAGTGGATGACGGGCATAAACAAGGGAGATATTAATAAAGTACTGAGGGTGTCGAACCAGGTAAGAACCAGAAATAATGGATTTAAGTTGGATAAATATATTTTTAAAAAGGACATAGGTAAGTACTAGTTTTCTAACAGAGTTGTAGATGCGTGGAACAGTCTTCCCAGCGGGGTGATAGAGGCTAGGACCTTGGGTAGCTTTAAGAAGAGACTGGACAAATATATGAGTGGGAGGGGCTATGTTTGATTGGTGTCATTGGGTACGGGAGTTATTTCTTGAGTAGCTTTAGGTAGAGGTCGTTTTGATAAGGATCTGCCTCGCATGGGCCAGTAGGCCTTCTGCAGTGTTCCTACATTCTTATGTTCTTACAGAAATAAAATTGGCAATAATAAAAACGATAAAACCTATGGGCTTTTAGGATCTGTAAGGTCAATGTGGGGGGGGGTAACGGTAAGCACGTAAGCAAGGAAGGAAGAATGTGAATGTTGCGGAGGAACAGTGTGTTGTGAGGGTCGTGAAACAGAAGGGGTAGGAGGAGTCGTGTTGGTGTCCATCTGGGGTGTCGTCTTCGCAATATAGCTGGAGATAGCATCTAATGTCTCTGTTGTTAAGGAAGCCGACAATGCCATGACGTCAAGAGACAGGAGAAGCGTTGCAAGGAAAGGTCGGAGTAACTATGGAGGCAACTAAAGAGGTCTGAGGGGGGGGCAGTGAGTACGAACCTGGAGAGATGCATCAGCTGGGGTAGAAGAGGCTTGTAGTGTAACAGGAGAGGAAGGAGGTTGGAGAGCAACTATGGAGGAAGATGGGAAGGAGAACAGGGGAAGAGAAGACTACATGAGGGGGGTTGAACCTCTATCTTCGTGAGAGAGCTGGAAAGGGGGTGAGAACAAGGCTCCAAGGTAGGAGATATATTCTGTGCAGGTGTTGGATGCGAAGAATGTGTAGGTCTATGAGGCCTCGTAGACTGAGAAGCAAGCGAGTGAGATGAAGAATTAGAAGTAGGAAGTGGTGCGAAGGTAGGAGTGTCAGGGATATAACTGCAAAAGAATTAGAAACTGGGGAGGCCCTGAAAGACAAAGACGCAGAGGGATTGGGAGGTGGTAGGACCATCGAGGTTGAAGGTCTTCGGCTACCCGAGCATACAAGACACGAGGGAGTTTACCTTGAAGGCAGAGCTGAGAGACAGCCATAGTGCGAGGCCCTCACACTCCTTAAGATAACGGATCTCTCGTTTATTATGATAAACCTGGCAATGGCGTGAAAAGGAAGAATGAGGTTCCCTGCAATAAAGACAAGAGTGGCAGAAAACTACAAGACTTATTGGAATGATCTGCTGCACTGTAGACCAGGTATTCCACCGCAGATCTGCAGTGTTTAGCGGGGTGTACAAACGCCAGCAATTATGACACTGTTGGGGAGTGGGAACTACTTGATGGACCTCTAGAGGATGTCCCGCAATATAGACAGAGGACGGAAGTCCACGGCAGTCGAAGGTTAAACGAGCGATGTTATTAGGAAAACACCTCCACCCATGAGCAGGCAAAATGTACGTATCTACCTTGAGAATAGGGAGGTTCTGAAGGGCTAATTGTTCTAAAATATCCTCACTGCAAAACAAAAAATCACTCTGTACAATGGTACGTGGCAAGACCACAGTACCACTGCGAGAATTAAGGGTAGCATGCTTGCAAACGGTGACTGGTATGTTACCTATGGAAGTGATGCAGGGGAGAGCATGAGCTTGCTCTGAATTCTGCACTGTTATGACACATGCACCACTTCGAAGAGCGTGGAAGGATATATTTTGGCCAACGTGCCGTGAAAGTGTTTTACCAATTCTGTGATCACAAAGATAATCAGTTTATAACGTCGTTTGTAGAGAAAAGAATTTTGTCCATTGCATACTCGTTAGTCTGGTACGCAGCGAGTGTTGTGTAGGTTGTTTTTGAGTAGTCATCGACGAACTGTCGTCAGTAGGTTGTCTTGGACACTTAGGAGTAGAACAGCAGGTGAAGAGGCATTACCGGCAGAAGGTACAGGGGTATGAGAAGAGTCGAGAGAATGGTCTGATAACGAAGCCAGGTCAGAACAGGGTGTGGGATCAGAATGGGGCCTGGGAGGAGGGTTTCACAGGGTGAAGACTCCATAATAATAGGTGCATCTTCTGTAATATCTTCTTTCTGTGATTTTAAGAAAAAAGAAGGAAAGAAGAAAATAGAGGGACAGTCGTTAGGAGGTATGGAGGGTCCGAAAGTTCCTCATCATCCGAGAGGGCCTCAAGCCCACTGGCAGTGAAGATACAGCTTGGAACCTGTGCTATACCCTACCCTTCACGCCAGTAAACCAGCACTCCAGGATAGCAACCTGACATCTACCAAGCTACCTCGGCGGACAAAAGAAAGGACGGTCGGTAACCTGCCACAAAGCATACGTCCTTCAGCTGTCACCCCCAAGAACTGACAGGCAGCTCCCTAAGATACACCCATCATCTAAAGGGCACCCCGCCCATGACCTGGAAATCTGGGAAGGGAGCAGGGAATCCTCAGACAATTCAGATTCCATGTCAAACTACACCACCCCCGAGGGACCTCACAGAGGGGGGATGAACCCCAGCATGCCACCCCTACCTAGAACTGTAATGCTAGAAGGGAGGACCTCAGAGGCTACAAATGGGATGGAGAAAAAGGGGAGGGTTGGGAGAGGGGAGGGAAGGGAAAAAAAAGGAGGAGCATGGGGAGGAAGGGATAGGGAAGGAAGAATGGGGGGGGGGACAGATAAAGAAAGGAGACCAAAGAATTTGATTCCTGAAACCAAGAGACTCTTGGCCATGTCAAGGAGCTCCCCCCTTGAAGAGGCACATCCACTTGAATAAGTGGATTGTATACCACTTGAATAAGTGGTAAACAATCTGTTAAACCATACCCCCGGCCGGGATTGAACCCGCGGTCATAGTCTCAAAACTCTGTTCTTCGTATCTCTCTCTCCTTCTCGGGCATTATCTATCCCAAATGTTGCATTTCTGGTTTCCTCCTTACCGCCACCCCTTCTGTTACTTGGCAATTTTAATGCTCACCATTTCCTGGGGGAAGGGGCCTCACTAAATTCAATTGGAGGTTTTTCTCACTTCTCTCCCTCGCCATGTTTTAAATACAGGTACTCCCATGCATTTTCATTCTTGTACTCAATCTCTCTCTCTCAGTTTGCTCTTCCTCAACTGCACTATCTGTCCTCTAGGACTTGCATGACAGTGATCATTTTCCAAATCGTCCTTACTTCTCATTTGTACTCACCACCACCTCGTAGCCCATGCTGGCAATTTGAAAGAGCGAACTGGGAACTTTACTTGCGTCAAACTGCTTTTAGTGAGGATCCTTTTACGTCCTCCATTGATGAGCTGTTACACCTTTTCTCGACTTCAGTTTTAACTGCAGCTTCACATTCTATACCTCAAACCTCAGGCAGGCATTCTCAGAGGTGCGTGCCTTGGGGGTCTCCTGCCTGTACTTGTGCAGTACATTCAAAATGCACTGCATGGGGCAGATAGCGGTACAATAGGACCAGAGTGTGCCTCCTCGATTTTAAGCGGATGAGAGCAGCCGCCTGCCGTGTCATCTGTGAAGCTAAATGCACCTGTTGGTGGGATTATGTTTCTACCATCGCTTCGACTTCCTCTGAGTGCAGTCTGGAAAAAAGTATGGAAACCGAGTGGCAAATACACTCCCAACCCGACTTCCATCTTTCGGGTTGCCAGTGTCACTATAGCTAACCCTCTTGACGTTGCCACTGAACTTGGTTATCAACTTGTCCATATCTCCCAGGGGCTTCATCACCGCCCCTCGTTTCTTTCCTCTAATTCTGCAAGAGAGTTTGAACCCTTAGACTTTTCTTCTAGCAGAGAAGTCTTACAATGTACCTTTTACACTTCTAGAATTAGAGTCAACACTCTCTGCTTCCCAATCATCGGCAGCTGGGCCGGACAGCATCCATATCTGTATGCTCCAGCATTTACATCCATCAGCCCTTGCGGTCCTCTTACGTCTCTTTAATCTTATTTGTCCACAAGTTCTGCCCCAGCTGTGGATATCTCCCATTGTACTACCTTTTTGTAAACCAGATACCTCGGGACGATGCCTCCCACTATCGTCCAGTGCGGTTTGCAAGATGTTGGAATGTCTGGTAAATAAGACGTTTCATGTGGTATTTAGAGACAATCTTTCCACTAGTCAATATGACTTTCCCAAGGGCCATTCTACTATTGACCCCCTTACTCCGTTTAGATACACATGTACGTAATGCCTTTGCCAATAACCACTCGGTTATCAAGCTGGAGATGTCCCCCAGGGATGCCCTGAGCACAACACTTTTTCTCCTTGCAATAAATGATCTGGCTTCTATTCTTCCATCTAATATTTGGTCATCACTATGTTGATGACTTTGCTATAGCTTATGCAGGTGCTCACTGTCACCTCATTGCAGTTTCTCTCCAGCATGCGGTCAACCGTGTTTCCAACTGGGCCACTGATCATGGGTTTAAATTTTCTAGTACTAAAACATACCAAATTACGTTCACTAGACGTTCTATCGCCCCTGACAATCCATTGTACCTGTATGGTTTGCGTATCCCAGAACATGATACTGTCAGGTTTTTCGGCCTTCTGTTTGACTGTCAGTTATCCTGGAAACCTTACATTACCTCCTTCAAGGCAGCTTCTCACAGCCGGCTGAACCTTCTTGAAATCCTCGCTCTTCTTTCATGAGGGGCTGATCGAAGAACTCTCCTTCAATTGCATTCTGCCCTAATTTTATCGAAACTAGACTGTGGCAACCACTCATATTCAGTGGCCTCTCCTGCAACTCTTTCTAGTCTTGATCCCATCCATCACCAGGGATTATGTTCATGCCTCTGTGCTTTTCGCTCTTCACCTGTTGAAAGCCTCTATGCAGAGGTGAATATTCCATCCCTGACCAATCGCCGTGATGCTCATTGCCTCCGCTATTTTCTTGGCTCACATGACCTCTGCAATCCTTCCATATATAGGATGGTAATGGATGTTAGTATTATAATAAAAAAGAAGCGCTAAGCCACAAGGGCTATGCAGCGCTGCAGGGTAGGGAAGGAAGCGAGAGTATTGGGCAGTAGAAGGGGGGAGGGATGATAAGTAGGTTACAGAAAACAGTGGGGCAGGGGATAGTGCGGGGGTAGAGGGCAGCAAGAGATTGAGGTAGAAAGGGCTGAAGGTATCATCAGAGTTTGTGAAGTCAGTCAGTTGTTGTCAAAAAGTCAATGAGAGTCCGGATGAAAGGTGGGTCCATCAGCGAGAAGGGAAGGTAAAGAGAGAGCAGCGGAGCGAAGACGACGTTGGAGGTATATCCTGCGTGCTCGTTGATAAAGTGGGCAGTCTAATAGAATGTGGCTAATCGATAATGGAACCTGACAATTCTCACAGAGAGGAGCTCCTCTCCATGAGATAACCACAAGTAAGACGAGTATGGCCAATGCGAAGATGGGAGAGAGTAGTCTCCCAACCTCGACACTGGTGACAAGAACCTATACCCGGTTTAATAGATTGAAGTTTGTTACCGAGCAGAGTAGACCAACGTTGTTGCCAACGGGTGTGAAGGTGGGTAGCTATTGCAGCAAAATAGTCCGTAAATGGAACACCTCTATATGAAACTGGTAGGTCATGTACTGCTGACCACGCAGCAGTGTCTGCCTGTTCATTGCCTTGTATGTCAACATAACCAGGGACCCAACAAAAAACAATATCTTTATGCTTGGAAGAGATGCGGCATTGCCAAAGTTGGATACAGAGGACTAAGGGGTGAGGTGCATCAAACTTCTGTATAGCCTGTAAAGCACTAAGGGAGTCTGAGACAACCACAAATGATGACACAGGCATAGATGCAATATGGATAAGTGGTGCAAGAATGGCATACAATTCAGCAGTAAAGATACTAGCCGAAGATAGTAAATGCCCTCGTACGACGCTGTCCGGAAACACTGCTGGGAATCCTATGCTGCCAGAAAACTTAGAGCCATCTGTGTACACTGCAATGGCATGAGAATGAGAGTGGAAGTGGTCAAGAAAAAGAGCAGGAAGCTACCGTAGACAGTTGGGCTTTTGAGCAAGGGAGTGAGAGAGCAGACTGGAACAGCTGGAACTTCCCAGGGGGGGTAGGGAAAAGGGAGATGCTACACGAACACACAGAGGTGGTAAATGAAGAGAAGACAAGAGCGAATGTAGGCGAAGAGAGAAGGGATGGAGCAAACAGGGGCGGCGAACAAATAAAGAATGTCTAATATCGGTGACCATTCTATAAATAGAAGGATTGCGGAGATCATGAGAGCGTACATAGTAGCGAAGGCAATGGGCATCAAGGCGATGGGCATCAAGGCGATCGGATAAGGATGGAACGTTCGCTTCTGCATAGAGGCTCTCAACAGGGGAAGAACGAAAAGCACCAAGGCATAAACGTAATCCTTGGTGATGAATGGGGTTAAGGCTAGAGAGAGTAGCAGGAGAGGCCGCTGAATAGATCTGGTCACCATAATCAAGTTTCGATAAAATGAGGGCGGAATGTAGGCGAAGGAGAGTTTGACGATCAGCTCCCCATGAAAGATGAGCAAGGGTTTTAAGAACGTTCAGCCAGCTATGACAAGTTGCCTTCAGAGAGGTAATGTGAGGTTTCCAGGATAACCTACAGTCAAAGAGGAGGCCTAGAAACCTGACTGTATCACGTTCAGGGATACGGGAGCCATAGAGGTACAAAGTATGATCAGAGATGACAGAGCGTCTAGTGAAAGTAATTTGGCGAGTTTTGGTACTGGAAAATTTAAACCCATGTGTGGTGGCCCAATTGGAAACACGGTCGACCGCATGTTGGAGAGAAACTGTAATGAGGTGACAGTCAGCGCCTGCACATGCAATAGCAAAGTCATCAACATAGTGATGACCAAATATTGGATGAAAGACTAGAGGCCAAATCATTTATAGCAAGGAGAAAAAGTGTTGTGCTCAGAACACATCCCTGGGAGACACCTTCAGCTTGGATAAAGTCCGGGGAGAGCACATTATTAACCCGAACATGGAAATGTGTGTCAGTTAAAAAGTTCTTAAGGAAGGATGGTAGATTGCCTCGAAGGCCTAAGGAGTGGGCTTGGGCCAAAATATTATACCTCCAAGTTGTGTCATATGGCTTCTCAAGGTAAAAAAAATATGGCAATAACTGAGTGGTTATTCGCAAAGGCATTACGAACATATGTATCCAAGCGTAGTAAGGGGTCTATGGTAGAACGACCTTTACGAAAGCCATATTGACGAGTGGAGAGACTGTTGTGTGTGTCTAAATACCACACTAAACGTCTATTTACCAGGCGTTCCATCACTTTGCAAACTGCACTGGTAAGAGGAATGGGATGATAGTGGGAGGCTTCATGTCCCGTAGTACCTGGTTTACGGAAAGGGAGAACAATGGCAGATTTCCACAGCTGTGCAAGAACTCCGTGACCAAATAAGATTGAAAAGGCGTAATAGGACTGCAAGGGCTGGCTGATGTAAATGTTGTAGCATACGAATATGAATGTCGTCGGGCCCAGCTGCCGATGATCGGCAAGCTGAGAGTGTTGCCTCCAGTTCCTGAAGTGTAAAAGGCACATTATACTGTTCTTCTCTGAGAGAAGAAAAGTCCAATGGTGCTAACTCTCTTGCAGACTTTGAGGAAAGAAACGAGGGGCATAGATGGAGCCCCTGAGAAATATGGACCAGATGATTGCGAATTTCATTGGCAACATCTAGTGGGTTTGCTATATCAACACCGGCAACCCGCAGAACAGGAGCCGGGTGAGGAGAATATTTACCACTCAGTTTTCGTACTTTTTTCCAGACTGCACTCAGAGGAAGCAGAGGTGATGGTGGAGACAATCTCGCCAGCAAGTGCGTTTAGCATCACGGATGACACGGCGAACGATCGCACGCTTCTGCTTAAAATAAAAAAAATTAAGAAGTCTCTCCGTGGTTCTATTGTACCAGTACAAGCAGGAGACCACCAAGGCACGCATTTCTGAAAATGCCTGCCCAAAGTTTGGGGTATAGAATGAGAAGCTGCGGTTAAAATGGAGGACGAGAAGAGGTGCAAAAGCTCATCAATGGAGGACGAAGAAGGAACCTCACTAAAAACAGTTAGTTGTGAGTAAAGGTTCCAATTTGCCTGATCAAATTGCCAGCGTGGGTTACGAAGAGGTGGTGAATATGAAGGGGAAGTAAGAATGATTGGGAAATGATCGCTGTCATGTAAATCCGGGAGAACAGACCAGGTGAAGTCTAATGCGATGGAGGAAGAGCAGACTGAGAGATCGATGCAAGAGAGAGTATGAGTCCGAGGATCAAAATGGGTGCGAGTACCTGTATTTAAAACATGGAGGGGGTGGGTAGCAAGAAAAGCCTCTAACTGAATGTCACGGGAATCAGTGAGACCCCCCCCCCCCCCGAGGAAATGATGGGCATTAAAATCGCAAAGTAACAGAAGGTGGTGGTGGTAATGATGAAACAAGAAAGGCAATATCTGGGATAGATAATGCCTGAGAAGGAGAGAGATACAAAGAACAGAGTGTATACCACCTATGCAAGTGGATACGGGCTGCTGTGTAATGCAGCGAAGTACGAACAAATAGCTGATGGAATGGAATATCAGTGCATAGAAGAAGGGCACTTTCATTAAAGGTCCCATCAGGAAAAGGATCTGAAGAATACAATAAATTATAGCCTGAGATAGGATAGATAATGGCAGAGTGTAATTTTGGTTCCTATAAGCAAACACCAACAGGGGAAAACTGGGAAAGCTACATCTGAAGCTCACCCCGATTACCCCTGAGGCCGCAAATATTCCACTGTAAATAGGCCATGATTGGCAACGATAAAGATACCTGAAATCCGCAGGTAAGGGTACCTATGGACTAGAGGGGTTAGAAAAGTCCACATGCGGTGGCCAAGGAAAACGTTCAAGTAGCGAAGGAATGGTGCGTTGTGAATAAAGGAGTTGCGCAGATGGAGAAGAGGAAAGAGAAGGAACAGAGGGTGGATCAGTGTCCATTGATGGTTTGGTCTCTGCAATATATTCAGAGATTGCTTCAAGTGTTTCGGAGTTCAGAGACATCGTATGGGAGACAATATTGGAGATGGAAGGAGGAGGAGTTTGAGTAAAGATCGGAGCTGTAATGGACTGTACCAAGGTAGGGGGGGGGCGAAAGGGTGGAGGGAACTGGAGAAGTGTGGGAGGGGACAGAAGAGGCAGAAACCTGGGAGGTGGCAGAAGAGGAAGAAATGTGGGAGGGGACAGGGGAGGAAGGCACAGTACGAGGAGGAGGATGAACCTCCACACTTGTAACAGAGCCAGTGAAAGGGGAAGACTCAGGTACAGAGACCGGGAAGGTAAAATGTGGAGGTGGATGAAGAGAAGGAGGGGTTAAAGGAGATTTTTTGGGCCTCTGAGAAGTAGAGGAATGATTGGGAGGAGGTGTCGTACGAGGTCTTGTCGATACCGGGGTTTGTGAGGGAGGACACGAAGAAGTGAGGACAGACTGAGGAGTTGAAGTAGGGACGTCTGAGCCCAAGACAACAAAAGAATTAGATACAGGAGTGATTATGGGACTGGCAACCGCAGAGGAGGCTGCAGAAGATGTGACCCCAGAAGTGGGGGAAAGCTTTGAAACACGAGAATAAGAAACACGGGGCAGTCTCCCTTGGAGGCAGAGACGAGAAACCACCATAGCATAAGGGAGACCTTCTGCCTCTTTGAGGCAACGAATTTCCCGCTCATTTAAGTAGACTTGGCAACGCTGAGAGTACGAAAGGTGAGCCTCATGACAATTGAGGCAAGAGGGAGTTCAACTGCAAGATGTATTATAATAGTCATCGGCACCACAGACTGGGCATTGGCTATAGATCTGCAATATTTTGCTGGGTGGCCATATCGCCAGCAATTCCTACACTGTTGCGGTGTAGGGATCACCTTCCAAACTTGTAACCGATGTCCTGCTACATAAACAGAGGATGGGAGTTCACTGTTGTCAAAAGTTAAATGAGCCACATTGCAAGGGTATCGTCTTCGCCCGCGGGCAGGAAGAACATAAGTGTCTACCTTGAGAATTGGGAGGTCTTGGAGTTCCAGCTGTTCGAGAATGTCAGTGCCACATGTCTGGAAATTCTGTTGGACTATGGTATGGGGCAGAATAACAGTACCACTACAAGAATTGAGGGAATGATGTTTTTCGATAGTGATAGGAATAGTATCGATATGTGAAAGAAGAGAAAGATCATGAGCTTGAGTAGAATTCTGGACTGTGATGATGCGCATACCACTCTTAAGAGCATGAAAGGAAATATCTCTACCAACGTGGCATAGGAGCGCTTTGCCAATACTATGGTCAGAAAGATAGGCAGTAGAAGAAGTCGGTATTAATGTAAAGAATTTAGTCCATTGTGTGGTCTGAAACCAAGTGTTGAGAGGGAGTGCATGACGTGTCAGTCTTTTCCGAGTAGAAAGGGAAGGTAACGAAGTAACATCATTAGGAGATTGCCGTTGACGTATAGAAGTGGGACCAGAGTCGGTCTGACGTGGGACGGGCTGGCGATTCGAAAACCGCTGCACCATAGAGGGAGAAGCCAGAAGCATAGTCAAAGGACAGCGGAGGTCAGACAAATCAAAGGAGTCAGTGGAAGGAGTCAGTGAGGAAACAGCACCAGCAAGAGGTACAGGGGCCTTAGGAATGTCCAAAGAGTGGCCAAAAGACGAGGCAAGGTCAGAACGGGGTGCGGTAACAATAAGGGGCCCGGGGGTAGCGGGGTCATGGATCGGGTACTCCATGGTTAGGTTACTTCTTTCTTTTTGTTTTTAAGAAAAAAAAAAGAAAGAAAAGAAAATAAAAATAAAAAAAAAATAAAAAAAGGGAGGACCGGGGAGGGATAGTTCCTAGGAGGAATGAAAGGGCCAGAAATCTCCCTCCACGCCCAAGAGGACCTCAGCACCACAAGTAGCCCAGATGCAGCATGGAACCCGTGCCATACCCTACCCATCATGCCAGTAAACCAGCAATCTGGGATAGCAACCTCACACCTGCCGAGCTACCTCGGTGGACAAAAGAGGGCGGCCAGATATCCGCCACAAAGCATACCTCCTTCGGCCACCACCCCCGGAATCCGAAAGGTGGCTTCCAGAGATACACCCGTCGCCCGAAAAACACCCAAAGCCACCCTCCGGGATACCGGAGAGGGATCGGGACATCCCCAGGTGATCCAGATTCCATAGCAAACTACGCCACTGCCAAGAACCTCAACGGAATGGGATGGACCCTGGTACCCTTTCCCCTACCCACGAACTAGCACGCCTGTGGGAAAAATCCCAAAGGCCAAAAAAGGAAGGGCAAAAGGGAGGGGTGGGGAGGATGAGGAGGAAAGGAAAAAGGGGAGGATGGGATAGGGAAGGGAGGATTGGGGGGTAATTGGGTTCAGTCTGAGGAAGGAGACCGACAGGTCTAATTCCTCAGACCAAGAGCCTCTTCACCACGCCAAGGAGCCCCCCCTTGAAGAGGTGGATGTTAGTATTAGTTCCTTATTTGTTCGCAGCCCCTGTTTACTCAATCCCTTTTCTCTTCGTCTACATTTGCTCTTGTCTTCTCTTCATTTGCCACCTTTCCATGTTCATGTAACATCTAACTTTTCCCTTTCCCCTTGGGAAGTTCCGACGGTTTGTGTATTCTTCCCCACTGCCTTGCGCAAAAACCCAAATACCTATGGTTGCTTCTCGCTCTCTTTTTCTTAATTACTTCCAGTCTCATCCTTATGCCATTGCAGTGTACACCGATGGTTCCAAGTCTTCTGACGATGTGGGATTTGCAGCAGTGTTTCTAGACAGCATCGTAGCACTTATCCATATTGCAACTATATCTGTGTCGCTATCTGTGATAGTTTCAGATTCCCTTAGCGTTTTGCAGGCTATACGAAAATTTGATTCAGCTCATCCCCTGGTTCTTCGCATTCAACTTTTGTTACGCCCTACCTCTAGCAAGCACAAAGATGTTGTTTTCTGCTGGGTCCACGGTCATGTTGATGTACAGGGCAATGAACAGGTAGACACTGTTGTGCGGTCAGCAGTACATGACTTCACAGTTTCTTATAGAGGTGTTCCATTCGCAGACTATTTTACTGTGATTTCTACCCACTTTCACAACCGTTGGCAATAACGTTGGTCTGATGTGCTGCATAACAAGTTGCATTCTATTAAACCAAACATAAGCTTCTGGCCGTCTTCTTGTCATCAGTGTCGAGGCTGGGAGACTACTCTCTAACGTCTTTGCATCGGCCACACTCGGCCTACTCACGAGTATCTCATGGAAAGGTGTCCTGTTGCCCTGTTTCACTCTGAGAATTGTCAGGTCCCAGTTTCTGTTAGCCATATTCTGTTGGGCTGCCCACTATCAACGAGCACCCAGAATTTACCTCCAACGTCATCACTGCTCTAATGCCCTTACTTTATTTTCCCTTGTTGTAGATGAACCCTCCTTTACTCCAGACACTCTCATTGAGTTTTTGACAGCAACTGGTTTACTGCACAAACTTTGATGATGCCTGCAGCACTCCTCACAGCCCTTTCTGCCTCTCTCTCTTACTACCCTCTACCCCTGCACTATCCCTTGCCCCTCTGCAGTGCATGACCTAATAACAATCCCTCTCCCTCTTGCTACCCAATACCCCCGCACGCTTCCCTGCCCTGCTGCGCTGTATGACCCTTGTAGGTTTAGCGCTTCTTTTTTATTACAATAAAGAGGGGAAGAACCATTCCTCTTGAAAACCAGTTTCAGACAACACATAAGTTTATAATCGCAAAACTCCAGGAATTATGTGAGGAATTGCTCGTCGAGAGATTTCTCACATAATATTAACCCGAGTCCAGGCCCAGTCTTACTTTATTATACACACACTTCTGCATACGTACTCAAACACATGTACACGTATATACACACACATGTACACATACAAATGTACATGTATTCATATGGACATGTAATACATCTGCAGATGCTTATATCATAGTGCATTAGAAACTTAAGACTACCTTAGACTAATTCTCTTTCATGGGTTGAGGTACATGGGGCTGGAGGAGGAGGAGGAAGAGGGGGTGGGGAGTCTTGATATATATATATCTCGGATAGCATAGCAACTGAAACAAGTACAATGTTAATTCTTGCACTATGATAATGGGAGTCTCGGCTGCTAATCTTCACACCCTAATTTTGTCAAGAGAAATCTTAGCTCTCAGGATACCAAAAGAGATAACCTTTCTAGCCAATAGTTTAGGGGGTTGTAGAGGCCTTTATAAGCTCAAGGAAGGTAGCTAAGAGAAATTTTGTGGCCAGAGCACGTCAGGGGACAGAACTGGAGACTGTAGCAGCTTCTGCTTGGGGCAGGAGCCTCGTCTCTGAGTTAAAGAAGTGGAGCTTTCTGTGGGAGCTGGACTCTGGATTATATTCCCTGTGGAATAATAATAATAATAATAATAATAATAATAATAATAATAATAATAATAATAATAATAATAATGAGGGGTGTTAATGTTGGTTTTATAACTGTAAAGCACCCCTCTGGCAAGACAGTGATGGGGTGAATGATGAAAGTTTTTCTTTTTCGGGCCATCCTGCTTTGGTGGGAATCGGCCGATGTGTTATAAAAATAAACATTATTATTATTATTATTTTTATTAAGTACACGAAACAACTTACACAGACCATAGCTGACATCAATGGCATATTATATATAAAGTCCCTGGTTATGCAGAGCATTTTGGGCAACTTACAGTGCTCGTCATGGCATTATGCTTGGTGGGCACATAATGCCGTGACGAAAATCAAAGGCCTACCATACGGGAGGTCTTTCTTCGTCAGTGCATTACGCCGGGTAGCAGCCGTTAGCATGACGTCATGACCTGCCGCCACATTCCACAGTGATTCTTCAGTGATCACGTGGCTGCCGTGGTGAGAAGTGTTGCACTTTGGTCTCTCATCTGCCCCATCTTTTGTCCGGTGTTCCCTTTGGTTTTTGGGCTATACATGTTTGATTATGGGTAAAAGAAAGTCTTTAACACCTAAAACTATAGCTCAAATCATAGGGCTTCACGAAGCTGGGAACCAGACGAAAGAAACAGTGGAGAATGTAGGTGTGTGTGAGCGTTCAGTGAGGAACTGGGTGCAGCATTTCAAGGCTGGTGGCGGTGTCGAGTTACCATCTACCAAACCTCGGTCTGGTCCCTCGAAGAAGACATCTGTTCATACCTTAACTGTGTTATAGAAGCAGTTAGAGAGTACACCTAAGATAACTGTTAGAGAACTGAAAGAAAAGAACCCACATCTTCTCTCGGAAGTGTCTGTAAGAACTGGGCTACAGTAGTCACTGCCAGGTTAAGAAACCGATCTTCTCCAAGCCACAGAAGAAACATAAGCTGGATTATGTAAAGAAATATCTTCACTGGAATCCTCAACAGTGGTCTGAAGTACTCTGGAGTGATGAAGCAACCTTCACCGTCACCTGTAACTGTGAGAGACACGAGTACCGGCCCAGAGGTAGTGACCCCTTAGACCCACGCTACACCTGTGGGACCACCAAACACCCAGACTTGCTCATGGTTTGGGTGTGTTTCAGTGCTCAGTGTTGGTGAACTCATTATGCTTCCCAAAAATCAGTATATGAACCAGTATAATTACCTGGAGTTATTGTGTGACAATTTACCTGAGGCATTTTACGTGTGGGGCTACGGGCTTTTATGAAGGACGGTGCACCATGTCATACCGCCAAATCTGTAGTTTATTGGCTTAAGGACTGTCAAGTGAGGTTCTTTAATGACTGGTCAGGCAATTTCCCAGACCTAAACCCTATTGAGAACCTTTGGTAAATAGTGAAACAAAGTTTACTGGGCAAGGATAACAGTTCCATCCTGCGGCTGGAGGCTGTTCTACACGAGGCATTGAATAATACACCTCCCCAAACCCTCAAGAATTTGTGCGAGTTTTTCCTACACGACTGAGGGACGTGATTAAGCGTAAAGGGCACAGCACCCAGTGTGTAAAAATATATATTTTAATCTTTCACGGTATGTGTTTGTGTTTTGGTACGTGTATGGGGAAGGGGCAGCATAATGCCGTGACTAGCACTAGGTTAATTTTGTCCTCCCAGGATGCGACCCACACTAGTCGACTAATACTCAGGTACCTACTTATTGCTAGGTTAACACCGACAATAGGTGTCTTAAGGAAACACGCCCAATGCTTCCACCCATACCAGTTATCGAGCCAAGGACACTCAATATTTGAGAAAGGTTAACTCCGTTATAAAGTGGATATTCAATTTAGTCAACTAATTGTATTCCACTTTACTATTTCACTTTGTTATATCTTTCTATATATTTTTACATCAAATCTTTATCAGTAACGAAGTATACTGTTGTAATAAGTAAATAAGTGACATACAATATTTACTTTCCACATTTTAAATTTGATAATCTTAATAAAACCGAATATTACTTAAGTTACCAGCGGTCGCAATATACACAACGAGAAGCAATTATTACTACAGAAAAAGCGCCCTTCCTCCAAAATTTGCACCAGTCAACTATAGTGATAATATAGCATTTATTGTGGTGGAGACGGAAAAAAAAAATAGAGAAGCTAGATACAGCGATTGATAAACAAAGGTGGAGGCTCGACCGTTCGTCATTGTAGGAGTGCCAGCAGTCACCGGCTCTTCAACACGCAAGTTATACTTTTGTATCAATCAAATCACATATTACTCGGGTAGATAATTTCCAGTAGATCCTTCATGTGTTAGCTCAAATCACCGACCAGTATGGTTTAAATAAGTGACCCACTGATCAGATCAGATAGACTGGTCCGAACCCTTGACTGGTCCGAACCCTTGACTGGTCCGAACCCTTGACTGGTCCGAACCCTGGACTGGTTTCAAACGGTTTCGTTGTGCACCACCTAGCAGGTTATTAATAGAATATTCAAGAGGTTGCTAGTAGAATTGCAGTAAATCAACCATTCAAATCATTATGAAGCTGTGTGTAGTCTGTGGTCAGTCAAACAAACGGGCTTCCACATGCATAAATTGTCATTTCTGTGGAAATTGGTGTCACGCCCCTTGTGCAGATATCCAAGAACTAGCTACAAGCAGTATTAAAACAGGGAAGTGTTTTTGGGTATGCCCAAATGAGATAAATCTGTGGACTAAAATCACAAGGGTATTAAAAGAGGTCAACATCAAAGCTGCTTTCATAGAAAACCTGGAAGCTTTCTACAACAGATGGGAACATAAAAAGTCCGGGCTGAATGGTACTGCCCTTGATACTGGCCATGTAGTCAGAAACTGTAAGGCTGGAGATGATGTCCTGGTAGTCAGTAAATGGGGGGCTGATAGTGCTGTCCTGGGAGACAGTAATGGGGAAGCTGGAGGTGCTGTCCTGGGAGACAGTAATGGTGAAGCTGGAGGTGCTGTCCTGGGAGACAGTAATGGTGAAGCTAGAGATGCTGTCCTGGGAGACAGTAATGGTGAAGCTGGAGATGCTGTCCTGGGAGACAGTAATGGTGAAGCTGGAGATTTTGTCCAGGTAGTCAGGAATTATACGCAGGAAGGAATACATATGAATGACCGCATAGGGGACAGGAGCCATAGTAGGGAAACAAGTGTAGTCAAAGATAAGATAAAACCAATATTGCAAACTAGAAATACCGCAGGAAATAGCAAACAAGAGGACTCCACTAGCAATAGTGAGGATATATTACCAAAAACAAATGGTGGGAGCTCCATTGTTGGTGCTAGGGAGGATAGAAGTAAGACAGGGAAACATGCACCAACAGGGAATACAGTCACAGAAACCCAAGGCAAACGGAAACCAAGCCTGTGCACATACTATGCACTCGGTATCTGCTGGCATGGGAAATCTGGAAAAACAGATGGGACGTGCAACTATGACCACCCTAGGAAATGCCATGCCCATATGACAACAGGAAAATGCAAACTCCCTTCCTGTAAGCTTTTTCACCCTGAACTGTGTACCTCTTCAGTACAGGAAAGACTGTGCTATAACTTAAATTGCCAGGCATACCATCTAAAGGGGACAAAAAGATACAAAACATCCAGGCCATGGGAAAACCTGGGTAGCCACAGCCACTCAAGAGGGAGAGGTTTTTTAGTGCCAGGAAGGAAAAAAAACTGGCAGGAAATGGCAGAAATCGTACACCAAATCCAGTCATTCCTGGAGTGGAACCACAGTCGATGGCCTCCACTCCAAACCAACAGATACAGATACTAATGCCGGAAAAAAAATCCCCCCCCAGTACCAACAATACCACCAGTCCGATAACATTCTTCTTTGCAAATATACAGGGTCTAAAGCCAGCAACAAACAACAAAATACCTTTCATCCGTGGACTGCTTGCAGAGGCAAAGGCAATGTTCGCGGCTTTCACTGAGACCCACATAAAGGATCACTTGGACAACGAAATATGGATCCCAGGTTACAACCTATACAGATGTGACAGAGTGAACAGGCAAAAGGGGGGGGTTGGCCTGTACATTGCAGAGTCACTTGTTTGCACAGAACTGCTAAATGCCTCAAATGATGTAGTGGAAGTTTTAGCAGTAAAGGTCGAGAACCAAAACCTAGTCATTGTGATAGTCTACAAGCCTCCGGATGCAACATCCCAGCAATTCCAGGAACAGCTGTTAAAAATTGACCACTGTCTGGAAAACCTTCCAGCTCCTGCACCCAACATCTTGCTCCTGGGGGATTTCAACTTAAGGCACCTAAAATGGAGGAATATAGCAAATAATATTGTTGCAGTAATAACACCAGGAGGCAGCTCTGATGAAAACTCACACTCACGCGAGCTTTTAAATCTCTGCACAAAATTCAATTTAAACCAGCAAATAATAGAGCCTACTAGACTGGAGAATACACTAGACCTCATCTTCACTAACAATGATGATCTGATAAGAAATATCACCATATCAAAAACAATATACTCAGATCACAACATAATTGAGGTTCAGTCATGTATGCGCGGAGCCCCAGACCGACATAATGAGATTAGTCACGAGGGAGCATTCACCAAATTCAACTTCAATAACAAAAACAAAGTGGGACCAAGTAAACCAAGTCCTAACCGATATAAGCTGGGAAGATATACTAAGCAACACAGACCCCAACTTATGCCTAGAACAGATTAACTCGGTAGCACTCGATGTATGCACAAGGCTTATTCCTCTAAGAAAAAGGAGGAGTAGATGTAAAACAGAAAGAGACAGGCGCTCCCTTTACAGGCGACGGAAAAGAATAACAGAGCGGCTAAAAGAGGTCAATATATCTGAAATGCGTAGGGAGACACTGGTCAGAGAAATAGCAAGCATCGAACTTAAGCTAAAAGAATCCTTTAGGAGTCAGGAATCGCGGGAAGAACTAAAAGCCATAAATGAAATCGAAAGAAACCCAAAGTATTTCTTCTCCTATGCCAAATCAAAATCGAGAACAACGTCCAGTATTGGGCCCCTACTTAAACAAGATGGGTCCTACATAGATGACAACAAGGAAATGAGTGAGCTACTCAAGTCCCAATATGACTCAGTTTTTAGCAAGCCGCTAACCAGACTGAGAGTCGAAGATCAAAATGAATTTTTTATGAGAGAGCCACAAAATTTGATTAACACAAGCCTATCCGATGTTATCCTGACGCCAAATGACTTCGAACAGGCGATAAATGACATGCCCATGCACTCTGCCCCAGGGCCAGACTCATGGAACTCTGTGTTCATCAAGAACTGCAAGAAGCCCCTATCACGAGCCTTTTCCATCCTATGGAGAGGGAGCATGGACACGGGGGTCGTCCCACAGTTACTAAAAACAACAGACATAGCCCCACTCCACAAAGGGGGCAGTAAAGCAACAGCAAAGAACTACAGACCAATAGCACTAACATCCCATATCATAAAAATCTTTGAAAGGGTCCTAAGAAGCAAGATCACCACGCATCTAGAAACCCATCAGTTACACAACCCAGGGCAACATGGGTTTAGAACAGGTCGCTCCTGTCTGTCTCAACTATTGGACCACTACGACATGGTCCTAAATGCACTAGAAGACAAAAAGAATGCAGATGTAATATATACAGACTTTGCAAAAGCCTTCGACAAGTGTGACCATGGCGTAATAGCGCACAAAATGCGTGCTAAAGGAATAACAGGAAAAGTCGGTCGATGGATCTATAATTTCCTCACTAACAGAACACAGAGAGTAGTCGTCAACAGAGTAAAGTCCGAGGCAGCTACGGTGAAAAGCTCTGTTCCACAAGGCACAGTACTCGCTCCCATCTTGTTCCTCATCCTTATATCCGACATAGACAAGGATGTCAGCCACAGCACCGTGTCTTCCTTTGCAGATGACACCCGAATCTGCATGACAGTGTCTTCCATTGCAGACACTGCAAAGCTCCAGGCAGACATCAACCAAATCTTTCAGTGGGCTGCAGAAAACAATATGAAGTTCAACGATGAGAAATTTCAATTACTCAGATATGGTAAACATGAGGAAATTAAATCTTCATCAGAGTACAAAACAAATTCTGGCCACAAAATAGAGCGAAACACCAACGTCAAAGACCTGGGAGTGATCATGTCGGAGGATCTCACCTTCAAGGACCATAACACTGTATCAATCGCATCTGCTAGAAAAATGACAGGATGGATAATGAGAACCTTCAAAACTAGGGAGGCCAAGCCCATGATGACACTCTTCAGGTCACTTGTTCTATCTAGGCTGGAATATTGCTGCACACTAACAGCACCTTTCAAGGCAGGTGAAATTGCCGACCTAGAAAATGTACAGAGAACTTTCACGGCGCGCATAACGGAGATAAAACACCTCAATTATTGGGAGCGCTTGAGGTTCCTAAACCTGTATTCCCTGGAACGCAGGAGGGAGAAATACATGATTATATACACCTGGAAAATCCTAGAGGGACTAGTACCGAACTTGCACACGAAAATCACCCACTACGAAAGCAAAAGACTTGGCAGACGATGCACCATCCCCCCAATGAAAAGCAGGGGTGTCACTAGCACGTTAAGAGACCATACAATAAGTGTCAGGGGCCCGAGACTGTTCAACTGCCTCCCAGCACACATAAGGGGGATTACCAACAGACCCCTGGCAGTCTTCAAGCTGGCACTGGACAAGCACCTAAAGTCAGTTCCGGATCAGCCGGGCTGTGGCTCGTATGTTGGTTTGCGTGCAGCCAGCAGCAACAGCCTGGTTGATCAGGCTCTGATCCACCAGGAGGCCTGGTCTCAGACCGGGCCGCGGGGGCGTTGACCCCCGGAACTCTCTCCAGGTAAACTCCAGGTAAGTACCAAGTTATGTGGAAATGAGTAAAGTCTCTGACAGTGAGTGGTGAGTAAAGTGTCTACTAGTGAGTGGTGAGTAGAGTGTCACTAGTAGACACTTTACTCACCACTCACTAGTAGAGTGGTGAGTCGAGGCAATGTACTAGTGGCACTGAGGGTAAGAAGGGTCTTCCTTCTCGCCCGTCATGACAACACGAAAGTTACTCTCACATGTACGATTTATAAATTTTCCCTATTGACAGATTCTTGATGTATCACAGCACGGTAGGTTGAGGGCAATGACGCAATATTTCTTTGGCTCAATGTAAAAAAAATTTCTAAGCAAATAAATGAGAAATTCATATAAATACCAGTAACTTTGACACGGATCCCTCCATACTTACCTTATAATTATACTAATAATTCTGCTGATATGTGACCTTGGCACCCTTTCTTCAGAGCTAGTGACGTCACTGCAGATCCATCTATCTTTCGCTCTTTCTCCCCTACTCCCCCTCTCATCTGCCGTCTCCCTCTCTCATCTCCCTTCTCTTCCCCCTTCCTTCTCCATCCCTACCATCACCTTATTTTTTCGGCCACTGTTTCAGTCCCTGACGAGTGTAGAGGTGATCTGAGGACAGGATTATCTACCTTTTTAATTGTTATTTTGGGCTATCCCTCACACGATATATTTACTGTGGAAGACCTGAACACCGCGAGCACAAGCTCTATTACTGCAACTGCAAAATAGGTGTATGCACGCGCGTACACACAAATGAAGAACATGGGTGGACATGATCACGACATACAAAATGCTCCGAGGTAGTATACAGGAATATTTACCAAGAGAGGTATTAAGAAAAAGAGGGCACCGTTGGAAACTCCACTCCCAAATAAGCCACAAGAATGTTAGAGAAAATTTTTGCAGGTAAAAAATTGGAATGAACTGAGAAATTACATAGTTGGCGAGGACTCTGTACATGCCTTACAAAACATATATAAATTGGTAGCGAATAAGTGATGGGAACAAGAGTAATAGTTCTCTCTTCGGGAACTCAAATAATAAACAAATAACCCGCACAAAGGAGAGAGAAGCTTATGACAATGTTACGGTCTGACTTGGATCATATACAAGTCACACTAACACACGAAGGTGAGGGAGCCAGTATATACACAGGAGAGGCGGGACAGAGACGGACAAAGAGAGGAAGAAAGAAGCAGAGAAGTAGTGGTGGAAGTAATGCTGGTAGTGGAAGTAGTAGTAAAAGTAATAGTGGTAGTAGTAAGTAGGGGGAGTAGTGGTAAACAGAGGAGTGAAGCGAGGCAATAATAGAAGTAATTAGAAATCATTAATTACAAATGGGTAATTACACTCACCCATGCC
This sequence comes from Cherax quadricarinatus, assembly GCF_038502225.1. NCBI lineage: Eukaryota > Metazoa > Arthropoda > Malacostraca > Decapoda > Parastacidae > Cherax > Cherax quadricarinatus. The sequence continues at coordinate 19,316,261 of NC_091323.1, forward strand.
CATCATACACACACACACACACACACATACACACACACATACATACATACATACATACACACACACACACACACACACACATACATACACATACATACACATACACACACACACACACACATGCCAACGCTCGTCAAGGCCTTAATATACAATAAAATAGTCTTGCTTCGTAAAGGCGAACTTACATTCAACGTCTGGCTCTCTCCAAGCATTGACCCACTTCCTGGAATACACTATTGACCTGCGACCTCCACCAGTATGATAAAATCATATGCAAAATTCTGACTGCCCATCAAATTAGTTTTCCGAGAAAGGAACGTTGCTATTTAGGTGAGGTGACGTAAGCAGACAGGTGGTACAACCTGTAATAGTTCAAGAACCTACCCTTAAAACTTTGAATCTACCAAAATGAGGAACTAAAATCCGCCATGAATTTTAATCAGCTTCATTTCTGAATTGCCTGGAGTCATGTGATGGACTTGCCAGCTTCCCAGCTAAATGACATTTTCTAGACCATCTTTAAAAGTTACACCAGTTTATATTTTCTAAGGTTTTCGAGACGAATTTTTTTTTAGCGCAGTTTGCACTAATTTCCGTAATCATTTACCAATAACCGTAGAATAATTCATAGTCATTAGAAAGAGCACTAAACTATGTGTTAGACCTGTTAGTATCTTTATACCGAGTGATACGTTATTGGAACTACAATGTTCGAACTATAGTTGGCCCTACATTGCAGTGCCAGTAATGTAGTTCCAGCACTGTTGGCACTACATTGTTGTAGCTACATTGTTGTAGCTACATTGTTGGAACTACACTGTTGCCACTACATCCATGGACTGGCTATGATGCCGTAAACACACACTGGAACAACGAAGACATGAAAACAAAAATTCTTTCGAAATCGAAATCAAAAGTCAAGGAAAACCAATTTCATCTCTTGCCACTAACTGGAAACCTCCCAGACATTCAAAACCATTTAAAAAGTTACCTGTCAGATATACTGTATCAACATCAACGGTACGAAATGCTCCGTAATGGAACACGAATTCTAGGCAGTACTTCCTATGTGAACACACACACACACACACACACACACACACACACACACACACACACACACACACACACACCGACTGAATTATCAGGCTGTCATCTGGAGGAGGAGAATTCCCCTGATATTCCTGACCCCAGTGGATGAGAGGCCCCTGAGCCAGTGGTGTTCCTTGGTGTAATGTTATGCTGCTGCTGCTGCTTGTGGGTCACACTGCGCCTGCATTTTTAACAATATCACCAGCACAGCAGCTTGCAAGATACTGTCTTTCTCGATTATGTCTGGTGATGCCTGATCATGATAGAATGGTAGTATAATGATGCCTGATGATGATTGACAACGATGATATATATTTATATATTTATATTTTATATATTTTTATATATTTATATTTTGCCATTACATTCCCTTAGCTCATTTATTTGATCATCACTTTATTTGTTCACCACAAATTATTTTAGTCCCTTTTATATTGTCTCCTTTATTTTAGCTTTAAAGAACTACCTTAGGTCATATTCCTTACATTTGTTAAAATAATTCAGGTGCTATTTTTTAGCTTTAGAATATTTACTTTGTCTTATACTTAATTCTTACTATAGATTCACTATAAATCTTATGATTACAAGCATTGATCCTGATACCAACCTCTTATTGAATGACTTAAATGAATCAAACAGTAACTGTAAATACTACACAGCAGAACAATCAAAGGCACTCCTCAGAGCCAACAACAACAACATAACTGTCTTTAACTACAATATCAGATCTTTAAGCAAACATTATGATGACCTCATAGCATTACTAAATTCCCTGCATGCCAGTATGTCCATCATTACTCTCACCGAAACCTGGCTAAAGCCTGATACTACAGATGTCTATGCCATTCCTGGTTACACAACCATACACAACTGTAGGCCAGATCAACAAGGGGGTGGCACAGCTATATACTACTTAGACCAACTAGAATGTATCACTAATACGTACTTGCACAAGGGATGAACATGGGGAATATATAATAGCTAAATTCAAATCCAAATACCTACAAAAACCTCTCACAGTGATAAACATCTACAGAGTACCACAGTCAAACATTAGCCGTTTTAGTGAAAACCTAGGAAGTATGATAATTGATGCACGCATGAATAAAGATGACTTACTACTCTCAGGTGACTTCAATATAAATCTCCTGCAAGACCAGGACCCACACGTTACTGAATTCACAAACACTGAGTAACTGCTTGTTGCTACCAACAGTAACAAAACCTACAAGAATTACAGAGACTAGTGTTTCCCTATTAGACCATATCTGGACCAACACCATATCCCCTTTAAAATCAGGCATAATCACAGATAATACCACAGACCACTACTCTACCTTCCTCATAACTAATCTAGGCAAATTACCCCACGACACTACTAAAGTCACTTTCAGACTTCACAATGAGGCAGCCATTAATAACTTCACAACAACAATGACAAACACTGACTGACACACTGAGCTAGAAATCTAAACAGATATTGACGAATGTATTAACAATTTCCTAAACAAGACCCAATACCTCTATAACAAGCACTGCCCTAAAAAAAACTAAACAGATGACAGCTAAGAGACTGAACAGTCCCTGGCTAACACCCAGCATCCTCAAATCCATAAATACAAAGCACCTATATGAAAAACAGTACAGAATGAGTCACATAACCAGAGACCAAACAAAACGTTACTCATCAATCCTAACCAGCCTGATAAGGAGGGCTAAAAAATTGTATTATGAGAACAGATTATCCAACGTAAAAGGTGATATAAAAGAGACCTGGAAAACCCTATCAGAAATTCTAGGAACAAAAATATCACGAAATAGCGCAATTGAACTAACAAAACCAGATGAACCCCAACTCCCACCAACCGAAATGATTTCTCAATGATTTCTTCTCCACCATAGGAAAAACCTTGCCAATAAAATCCCAAGCTCAAATACCCCACCCAATGACTACCTCACTGGCAACTACCCGAACACACTGTTCCTAGCTCCGACTAACCCAAAAGAAGTCACACTTATTATCAACATACTAAAAAACAAGACAGGGAATTTAAATACCTTACCACCCTTCATATACAAAAAAGCGTCGCAAGTGCTGTCACCAATCATTGCAACACTAACAAATCCATCAAATCCTCTACCTTCTCTACAGTTCTCAAAATAGCGAGGGTCACCCCGATCCACAACAGACTTGAATAACTATAGGCCAATATCCAACTTACACCCTCTCTCTAAAATCTTCGAAAAATTAATTCATAAGCGAATCTATTCCTACCTCATCTCCCACAACATACTCAACCCCTGTCAGTTTGGGTTCAGGCCTAATAAAAATACGAATGATGCTATTATACACATGCTAGAACAAATATATACTGCACTAGAGAAAAAAGAAGTCCCACTGGGGATCTTCATTGATTTACGTAAAGCTTTTGATACAGTTGACCATGACTCGCTCCACATAAATTTGTCGCACTATGGTATAAGAGGGCACTCCATCGACTACCTAAAGTCATACCTCAGCAACAGAAGCCAATGTGTACACAAATAGGGCAAACTCTTCCGCACAGCCAATTACAGTTGGTGTCCCACAGGGAAGTGTCCTTGGCCCTCTTCTCTTTCTCGTTTACATAAATGACCTACCAAATGCATCGCAACTACTCAAACCCACACTATTTGCAGATGACACTACATACATCTTCTCTCACCCGAGCCCAGTCATGCTAGCCAATACTGTGAATACCGAATTACAGAAAATATCTACTGGATGAGGACTAACAACCTTACTCTCAACATTGACAAAACCTACTTCACCTATCACAAAGCTCACAGAGGGAAAATTCTTAGGAATCCACCTTGATAATACTCAAATTTCAAACACACACACAACAAATTTCCAAGAAAATTTCCAAGACCGTAGGCATACTATCGAAGATACGGTACTATGTTCCACAGTCAGCCCTCCTGGCCCTATATCACTCACTTATTTACCCCTATCTCACCTATGGAATTTGTGCATGGGGCTCAACAACAATAAACCTCCTCAGACCATTAATTACCCAACAAAAGGCTGCAGTCAGAATAACAAATTCCCACTACAGGCAGCACACTCCACCAATATTCAAAACTCTAAACCTACTCACCATACAAAACATACATACTTATTATTGTACCTACTACATACATAGAACACTTAACTCGGATATAAACCTTCCCCTCAAACGTCTCCTTACCAACCTCAACAGAACACATGACCATAACACAAGGCACAGATCACTCTTTGATGTTCCTCGTGTCCATCTCACACTATGCAAAAAGTCAATGCACATAAAAGGCCCAAAAATCTGGAATTCATTACCTGTGAATATAAAAGAAACACTGTTTATAAATTCAAGTCTTCTTAAAAATCACCTACTCACCCACAACTAAATAAATACTGAATAATTGTTTCTCATAAATGTTTAACCTGTGACCCAATCAAACTTTGTTATTTTTAAATACTCCATTCTACTGAATGCACAGCAACACAGTAAATGACCATATGACCTGTCTTTGAAATACTCATTTGTGCTAAATTGTTATCTGTTTACAGTAATGTTTACCACTGAATATATCATTGCTTAGTTAATCTTAAGTTAATTTTAAGCCTGCCCATAATGCTCTGCATACAAGGGGCTTTGGCATGTTACACTTAACCACTGTATTTCTTTGTACTTCTATGTATCATGTTCAAATAAATAAATAAATAAATAAATAAATAAATAAATACTTTGCAATGTCCTGATCCACCAGGAGGCCTGGTCACAGACCGGGCCGCGGGGGCGTTGACCCTCGGAACTCTCTCCAGGTAAACTCCAGGTAATACCTTTGAAAATTTAATAACATAGCTGTCAACATTATAATGGCTGGTGTCATCGTAAGAACCCACATTTCAGTTTGCACTAGGTTAGAGAAACCTATGGTACAGGAAAACAGTACATTTAAAGTCTTTTCCCCGACAGATATCAAAACCTGCTGTACCAGCTTGTGTAAACAATGAACATAGTGAATCATAAGACACCTGTTCAACAGCTGGATATCTTTAATGATGAAACGTTTCGTTCACACAGCAGGCTTCTTCAGTCAAATACAAAGGAAGCAACAGAACTGAAATGAAGATGATGTAATCAGTCCATCAACCTTGAAGAAAAAGTATTTGAGGTGGTCAGTCCCTCAGCCTGGAGAAGAGTTCAAGTGGACTGATTAATGATTTAGAGTAGCAATGTTGCTTGTAACAAAGCATTATATTGAAGGGCAACAAAAAGTGGAACAAAAAGTGCAAGAGGAAATGCAACAATGCTCTCAGTCACGTCACTGACAGGATGTAAACACGCACAAATACAGTGTAATAAGATCTTTTATTGACAACGTTTCGCCCACGCAGTGAACGAAACGCTGTTAATTAAGGGTCTCATTAAACTGGTTTGATCTGTTTCCATCGTGTCAGCATTTGATGGCATCACTGTCTGTCATATACGGCAGTTTATTGTTGATCCTCAACTTGGATGTGGTCTGAAAATGATTACTACTCATGAATTCCGTACACATGTTCACTTTCCTGTCATAGACAGGTTAGTCATAGAATTAAAAAAGACGATCTTCAAACAACTTACAAGACTTGGTAAAGGGTTCATTCAACACCGAACCCTTAAGACATTTCATTTCTAGAAATCTTGCATTCTGGAAATGGCATTTAACTATGCCTATGGTGATGGGATTTAACTATGCCTACGGTAAACCGACGTAAGAACTACAGCCCGGCTGATCGGGTGCTGACTTTAGGTGTCTGTCCGGCACCTTCTTGAAGACAGCCAGGGGTCTATTGGTAATGTCCCCTTACGTATGCTTGGAGTTAACTGAACAGTCTTGCCCTCCCCCCTCACACTTACTGTGTTAACCCTCAGTGTACTCTTGGCGCCCCTGCTTTTCATTGGGGGAATGTTGCATTTCCTGCCGAATCCTTTGCTTTCGTGGGGAGTAATTTTCGTGTGAAAGTTTGGTACTAATCCTTCTAGGATTTTCCAATCCTTCTAGGATTTTCCAAGTGTACATTATCACGTATCTTTCTCGCCTACGTTCCAGGGAATACAAATCGAGGGACTTCAACCGTTCCCAATAATTTAGGTGCTTTATCGTACTTGTGTGTGCCGTGGAAGTTCTCTGCTCAATCTCCAGCTCAGCAATTTCGCCTGCCTTGAGGGGAACATTTAGTGTATAGCAGTATTCCAGCCTAGAGAGAACAAACGATTTGAAGAGACTCATCATGGGTTTGGCTTCCCTAGTTTTGAAGGTTCTCATTATCCATCCTATCATTTTTCTAGCAGATGAGGTAGATACATTGTCGTGGTCTTTGAAGGCGAGATCCTCTGACATTATCACTCCCAAGTCCTTCACATTACTTTTTCGCTCTACTGTGTGGTTAGAATTTGTTTTATACCCTGACGAAGTTTTAATTTCTTCAAGTTTTCCATACCTCAGTAGTTAAAATTTCTCCTCATTGAACTTCACATTGTTTTATGCGGCCCATTTAAAGACTTGGTTGATGTCCGCTTGGAGTCTTGCAGTGTCTTCGATGGAGGACACTGTCATGGCAATTCGGGTGTCATCCTCAAAGTCAAAGACACGGAGCTATGGTTTACATCTTTATGTCAAATATGAGGATAAGGAACAAGATGGGAGCGAGTACATAAGAGCGTAAGAAAGGAGGAGCACTGCAGCATGCCTGTTAGCCCATACTAGGCAGGTCCTTCACAATCCATCCCATTAACAAAATATTTGCCCAACTCAATTTTCAATTCTACCCAAGGAATAAGCTTTGATAATTCTATTAACTCATGAGTACTGTGTCTTGTGGAACAGACCTTTTCCTGTAGCCGCCTCAGACTTTACTTCGTTTACTATTACATTTTGTTTTTTGTTTGTTAGGAAGTTATAGATCTATCTACCAACTTTTCCTGTTATTCCTCTGTTACGCATTTTGCGAATTAATACACCATGGTCGCAATTGACTTAGGCTTTCACAAAGTCTGTGTATACTACATCTGCATTTTGTTTGCCCTCTAAAGCATCCAGGACCTTGTCATAGTGGTTCAGTAGCTGGGACAGACAGGAGCGACCTGCTTCTAAACCAGTGTTGCCCTGGGTGTAACTGATGGGTATCTAGGTGGTTGGCGATCTTGCTTCTTAGAACCTTTCAAAGATTTTTATGAAATGGGATGTTAGCGCTCTCGGTCTGTAGTTCTTTGCAATTGCTTTACTGCCGCCTATGTAGAGTGGGTCTATGTCTGTTGTTTTAAGTGACTGTGGGATGACTTCTGTTTCCATGCTCCCTCTCTATAGAATGCTGAAGGCACATGACAGGGGCTTCTTGCAGTTCTTGATGAACACGGAGTTCCACGAGTCCGGGCCTGGGGCAGAGTGCATGGGCATGTCATTAATTGCCTTTTCGAAGTCTTGTGGTGTTACGATAATATGAGATTTTTGAAATGACCAGATTTTGAGTTTCGGTCATAAAAAATTAATTTAGATTGTCGACCCTAAGTCTGGTTAATGGCTCACTGAACAATGAGCAACTGACTCACGAAATCGTAATGACACGATTGTAAACAAACCATATCACGGGTGGGGTTAGAACCCGCGGTCAGAGTAACATTGGGACTTTAGTATCTCACTCATTTCTTTGCTGTCATCTGTGTAGGTCCCATCTCGTCTAAGCAGGGGTCCAATACTTGATGTTATTTTCGCATTAGATTTGGCATGAGAAGAAATATTTTGAGTTTCTTTCAACCCACTGATGGCTTTAAGTTCTTTCTGAGACTGTTTCCTATGAGATTCCTTAAGATTAAGTTCGATATTTGCTATTTCTCTGAGCAGTGCCTCCTTTCGTATTTCAGATACACTGGCCCCTTTCAGCAGCTCTGTGATGCTTTGCCTTCGCCTGTATAGGGGTATCTCTTTCTATACTACACCTTCTCTTTCTTTTTCTTAACGGAATGTGCCTTGAGCAGACCTCAAGTGCCACAGAGTTAATTTTTTCTAGGCAAAGGTTCGGGTCCGTGTTGATTAAGATACCTCTGCAGTTCGTTTCATTTGGAACATGGTTAACTTGTTCCCAGTGAATGTTTTTGTTCTTGAAGTTAAATTTTGGGAAGGCACTTTCATAACTGATCACATTTTGCTGGTCAGGAGCCCTGCGCATACATGTCTGTACCTCTATTATGTTGTGATCTGAGTGTATTGTCTGAGACTCTCTGATTGCGGGTTCTATCCCCGTCCGTGGTATGGTTTATATTACGTATCAGATCGTCGCTGTTAGTGAAGATGAGGTCCAGTGTATTTTATAGTCTTGTAGGCTCTATTTGCTAGTTTATGGTGAATCTGGTGCAGATATTTAATAGCTCCTGTGTGTGTGAATTTTCATCTAAGCTGCCTCCTGAGGTGATCTCTAAAACATTATTTGCTACACTCTCCATATTAGGTGTCTCAAGTTGAAATCCCCCAGGAGCAAGCTCTTTGGTGTAGGTGTGGGGAGATTTTCCAGACAGTGGTCAATTTCCAAAGACTGTTCTTGGAATTGCTGGGAAGTTGCAACCGGAGGCTTGCATGCAATCTCAATGACAAGGTTTTTGCCAAAACTTCAACTACGTCATTTGAGGTGTTTAGTAGTTCTGAGCAAATGAGCGACTCTGTGACGTAAAGGCCAACCCCCTCCCCCTCTTTTTTTGCCGGTTTACTCTGTCGTATCTGTATAGGCTATAACCTGGATTCTTAATTTCGTTTTCAAAATGATCGTTTATGTGGGTCTCTCGGAAAGCCACAAACATAGCATTTGACTCCGTGGGTAGTCCCTCGATGTAAGGTATAACGTTTGTTGATGGCTTTAGACCCCTGTATGTTTGCAAAGATAAATGTTACATTGATGGAATTTAAGGAAGGGCTTTATTTGCTGGCATTAATATCTGTTGTTCTGGAGTGGAGGCCAATGACTGCCCCCCCACTTCAAAAGTTAAGTTGGTGAAGGATTTCTGTCATTTCTTGCCAGTTTCTTCTTTCCTGGCACTAAAAAAACCTCCTTCTCTGGAGAGGTTTTGGCTTCCCTCTATGGTTTTCCATGGTCTGGGTGATCTGTACCTTTTTGTCCCCTTTAGATGGTGTGCCTGACAGTATATGTACAGTGCTCGTCACGGCATTATGCCGGGTGAGCTCCTCGGCACAATGCTGTGATGAAAATCAAAGGCCTACCATACAGGGGGGTCTTTTTTCGTCAGTGCATTCTGCTGGGTAGCAGCTGTTAACATAACGTCTCGGCCTGCTGCCACACTTCACAGTGACTTCTCATTGCTCACGTGGCTGCCGTGGTGAGAGGAAGTGTTGCACTGTTCTCTCTCACCCACCCCATCTTTTGTCCAGTGTTCCCTTTGGTTTTGGGGCTATATATATTTTTTATTGTGGGTAAAAGGAAGTCTTTAAACTACAAAGTATATCTCAAATCATAGGGTTTCACAAAGCTAAGCACCAGACGAGAGAAATAGTGGAGAATGTTGGTGTGTGTGTGAGGGTTCAGTGAGGAACTGGGTGCAGCGTTTCAAGGCTGGTAGCGGTGTCGAGTAGCAGTCTGCCAAACCTCAGCCTGGCCCTTCGAAGAAACAGTCTGCCAAACCTCAGCCTGGCCCTTCGAAGAGATCTGCTCATACCTTAAATGTGTTAAAGAAGCAGTTACTCTGTCTGTGGTGCAGGCATTTAATTATGCCTATGGTGATGGCATTTAATTATGCCTATGGTGATGGCATTTAACTATGCCTATGGTGATGGCATTTAACTATGCCTATGGTGATGGCACTTAACCATGCCTATGGTATCAAAATGCTAAAGTGTTGAGACTCATTAAGTGCGACGTTTCCTTGAGAGAGAAAAAAACAATATATACCTTAATTATCACTACCACTTCTCCACTAAAATTTACCGCAGTACAAAGATCTGCGTGAGATCATGTGCATCAGTGTGACCTTGTCAGTTAATTCTGCAATACGTGAACGTTAATTTTTCCAGCCTGCGACTGACAAAAATTTACCCAAGGAAGAACAGTATTTATAGAAGAACATGTGACGTTACAGTTGTCTATAAATCCGAAAAGAGCCAAGAGTCTGAACACTGAAGTAACAAAAGAATTACACTGCTGGAGCCTCTCGTCTGAGAGCAGAATAAATATAGTGTGTTCTATTTCATTACATCAATAATGCAATGGTGAACATCATTATTTTAATGGCTTACATATTTATGTAATTTCATTATCATTATTGATCTCTAATATACACTAAGTAAACATAGTGTATTTGTCTTACTAACGTAGTTCCATCAGCCCACCTATCGACCAGAGAGCCCCTCCCCCCCCCCCACGACCCCTCTCATAATACAGAAATTCTGGCTACGCCTCGATACTTACTCCAAATTAGAGACAAATTTCTTATGTCAAATCTTGCTATGAAAATTTCGGCTAATTTTGAAAACGGCATTTAGCTGAGAGTTTAATATACCCACCACCAGAGTTGACAGTCCAGGAAGAGGACTGACTGAGAATCATAATGCCTTTTAGTCCCTCAATTTGGTAGTCAAATCTCGTCTGGTTTATGGACCACAAGTTTCTGTCTGTCCCTAGAGTGAGGGGTCAATACAGTCTGCGTGTGGGAGGGTTGTGGGGCGGAGGGGGAGTTACATGAAGATGGGTGGGGGAAAGAAGCAGACTTCTTGGCGGCGTCTTAATTACCTTGCAAAATTACATGCAAGTTAATGATGGGTTGGACTGCTTCTTTTCGTTTAGTTTAAACGCTGTTAATTTTAAACTGATTACTTTCAAAATAAATTCTTTATGCTTAAATCAAATCAATGTTTATATTTCTTCGTTGAACAGTGTTGGGGACAACAGACGCATTTAACACATTACTGCAATGTGGCACCTTGTGTAATTAATGCGGCAGTGTGTGTGTGTGTGTGTGTGTGTGTGTGTGTGTGTGTGTGTGTGTGTGTGTGTGTGTGTGTGTGTATACACTTAATTGTGTCTGCAGAGCCTGAGGTTAACTAGTAGTAATTACTACCTCAAGCTTCTGGCCGCTCTTACTCTTACGTTTTTTTTTACATATCTTACTCCTTGAATGTCTCAAATAGTTTGCTCCATTAATTTATTATATGTCTTACTACACAAACTTTTTTATACCTTACTCACAAAATGTTTTGTACTGTTTTACTCCCTAAACATTCCCCTTATACTTTCGGGCCACTGAATCCACTTTTACACCCACACATTATTTTGGCCTCAACTACATATCTTCTCAATATATTTATTACACTACTCTCACACCGAATGTTTTCTCATGTCCCTGACACGTTTGTACTTGCAGTTATCCTCCCTCGTTCTGTGTTCTCCACTCTGAAAGACTTCATTGCTGTGTCCACATCTGAATGTTTTATAAGTTGCTAGGACAATAACCCGGCGTTGCTCAGGTTCGTTTCGTGTCTCGTAAGATAAACTATAAATGTATAAAGAGTTCATTTTCTTACTTTAGAAGTTTTTTGTAGAGGGTGGTCAGTCCCTCAGACTAGGGGGAGCTGACCACTTTTTACCAAAGTTGACGGAATGATCACCTCAAAACTGCTACTGCTGCTACTACTGTCTGTGTTATATCTGCCTGTATTCGATTGACGAAGTCTGTAGTGCAGGTGAAATATTTCGGTAATAAAGATAGGGAATTGTTGCGTGTATCTTATTCATCAACTTGTTGGTATTGTGTACCACTACTATGGTACTGTCTAGCGCCATATTACTGTTGACACACACACTGACACTGTATGAATAAATTACTGACAGTGATCAACAACCAGGTTGCTAAAAATTAAGAATATGTACCCAGAGGACGTATCTAGCGTACATGTGTAACACAAAGATTAACTTAAAAAAATCATACAATAACAAAACGCTTATTAAATATAAATTAGTTAAACTAAAAATATTTAAGATACAAAAGTTAAACGTGCTAAGACAGTTATTTATCTACTGACCCATCCCTCTCTATCTTCAAGTTACTCAGAAATTCCAGCACGCTAGCTGTGTCTCAAGACTAAAGTAACTTACATAGATACAACGTAATAAAACTGCTAGCTTTAAAAAGATATGATTTCTCTACATACGTCATTTAGGCTAAATGATATTAGGTTACTTAAAATATTAACACATGATAAACATTTAGGGGAGGAATTACGACAAACGGAACAGCACACAAATTGAAAAAATCCCACTTGTAATGATGTAATTACGTATGCTACTTTTGTCTGACTGAAAGAATCGTATGTTAATTTTTTAACTAGTCAGTTCACATAGGTATGTTCAGATTACTATTTATGATAATTAAGAAAGTAAATTAAAAATCTGTGGACGGGTTATCAACACAAAAGAGTCAGTCCTGAGCACAGCACTTCACCACTTTCAAATCAATCTCAGCCCATAATCAAATTTTATTTTAGCTTGCGTGAAAAAACTCAAGCAGCAGATATTAAAACGTGCCCCTCGCTGCCTGAGGCAAGGTGCACGATGTCAGAAAATTCGTTACTTTCCGGAACTTGTATCCATGTATATCTTAGTTCAAGTTAAAGTGATGTAGGCAACCAGCCAGGGTACCTCACTACTATACCCTCACTATGTACACCACAGCCAGGGTACCTCACTACTACACCCTATGTACACCACAGCCAGGGTACCTCACTACTATACCCTCACTATGTACACCACAGCCAGGGTACCTCACTACTACACCCTCACTATGTACACCACAGCCAGGGTACCTCACTACTACACCCTCACTATGTACACCACAGCCAGGGTACCTCACTACTATACCCTCACTATGTACACCACAGCCAGGGTACCTCACTACTATACCCTCACTATGTACACCACAGCCAGGGTACCTCACTACTATACCCTCACTATGTACACCACAGCCAGGGTACCTCACTACTACACCCTCACTATGTACACCACAGCCAGGGTACCTCACTACTACACCCTCACTATGTACACCACAGCCAGGGTACCTCACTACTATACCCTATGTACACCACAGCCAGGGTACCTCACTACTATACACTCACGATGTACATCACAGCCAGGGTACCTCACTACTACACCCTCACTATGTACACCACAGCCAGGGTACCTCACTACTACACCCTCACTATGTACACCACAGCCAGGGTACCTCACCACTACACCCTCACTATGTACACCACAGCCAGGGTACCTCACTACTACACCCTCACTATGTACACCACAGCCAGGGTACTTCACTACTATACCCTATGTACACCACAGCCAGGGTACCTCACTACTATACACTCACGATGTACATCACAGCCAGGGTACCTCACTACTACACCCTCACTATGTACACCACAGCCAGGGTACCTCACTACTACACCCTCACTATGTACACCACAGCCAGGGTACCTCACCACTACACCCTCACTATGTACACCACAGCCAGGGTACCTCACCACTACACCCTCACTATGTACACCACAGCCAGGGTACCTCACTACTACACCCTCACGATGTACATCACAGCCAGGGTACCTCACTACTACACCCTCACTATGTACACCACAGCCAGTGTACCTCACTACTACACCCTCACTATGTACACCACAGCCAGGGTACCTCACTACTACACCCTCACTATGTACACCACAGCCAGGGTACCTCACTACTACACCCTCATTATGTACACCACAGCCAGGGTACCTCACTACTACACCCTCACTACGTACACCACAGCCAGGGTACCTCACTACTACACCCTCACTATGTACACCACAGCCAGGGTACCTCACTACTACACCCTCACTATGTACACCACAGCCAGGGTACCTCACTACTACACCCTCACTATGTACACCACAGCCAGGGTACCTCACTACTACACCCTCAATATGTACATCACAGCCAGGGTACCTCACTACTACACCCTCACTATGTACAACACAGCCAGTGTACCTCACTACTACACCCTCACTATGTACACCACAGCCAGGGTACCTCACTACTACACCCTCACTATGTACACCACAGCCAGGGTACCTCACTACTACACCCTCACTATTTACACCACAGCCAGGGTACCTCACTACTACACCCTCACTATGTATACCACAGCCAGTGTACCTAACTACTAAACCCTCACTATGTACATCACAGCCAGGGTACCTCACTACTACACCCTCACTATGTACACCACAGCCAGGGTACCTCACTACTACACCCTATGTACATCACAGCCAGGGTACCTCACTACTACACCCTATGTACATCACAGCCAGGGTACCTCACTACTACACCCTCATTATGTACACCACAGCCAGAGTACCTCACTACTACACCCTATGTACACCACAGCCAGTGTACCTTACTACACCCACACTATGTACACCACAGCCAGGGTACCTCACTAATACACCCACACTATGTACACCACAGCCAGGGTACCTCACTACTACACCCTCACTATGTACACCACAGCCAGGGTACCTCACTACTACACCCTCACTATGTACACCACAGCCAGGGTACCTCACTACTACACACTATGTACACCACAGCCAGTGTACCTCACTACTACACCCACACACTGTACACCACAGCCAGGGTACCTCACTACTACACCCTCACTATGTACACCACAGCCAGTGTACCTCACTACTACACCCACACACTGTACACCACAGCCAAGGTACCTCACTACTACACCCTCATTATGTGCACCACAGCCAGGGTACCTCTGTGGGAAATCTAGGATCGATGCGTTTATTTCCCGTCATTTTATAGGTGGAGTGCTGTAAGATGACATGTCTGCCTACACCTGAAGTCGTCACATTCACCCTACCAACTCTCAATTATAATTAATTTAGTGATGAAGCCTCGTAGTTTAAAATACAACTTCACATAACTACTTAAGTTAGAGTTCGACACAGAGTAATTTAATTAACTTAGTATGTAAGATTACTTTTATCCCAGCCCATACAACTGACACTGGGATACCCACTTGTGTCACCCACGAGTGCTGGACAGCTACGCATGCCACTCACCAATAGGCCTGTGTGTTGAGTGCACGAAACCTCGTGACACTGGGACCTTTAATAAAAGCCTAGTAAAGAGGGTGATTTACCCTCATTTTGTAACACAATTAAGCGGTTTGTACAGTGAAGAACACGAACCTTCGCTAATTACATTACAAACGAGAATGAGACTACCCGTCACTGTCACATTACGTAGCAACAGGGCACGAAGCAGGGGTGATGCAAAGTGACTCGTACACGTATCACGCAGTGTTCCTAACTGAAGTTAATAACCTATAGATCTCACACATCACGACGGTAAGTGCTTGTTATCAATACTATTCAGTGCACATTTGTGTGTATTTTAATGAGTACCGCTCATGTATCTAAGCATTCTCCTTCAGCTCACTAGAGATACAGTTTCACAAGAAAATACACACTGCCTTGTGCAGAAAACAGGCAAGAGATCCAGATTATCAGGGGATGGGATGGCAGGTTCTTGGACTGGATTCAACTAATGACCTGACTGGATAAGTAACTGATCAGTCATACCCACACACAACTACTTATTCTACGCAGCCTCACTACACCCTCACTATGTACACCACAGCCAGGGTACCTCACTACTACACCCTCACTATGTACACCACAGCCAGTGTACCTCACTACTACACCCTCACTATGTACACCACAGCCAGGGTACCTCACTACTACACCCTCACTATGTACACCACAGCCAGGGTACCTCACTACTACACCCTCACTATGTACACCACAGCCAGGGTACCTCACTACTACACCCTCACTATGTACACCACAGCCAGGGTACCTCACTACTACACCCTCACTATGTACCACACAGCCAGGGTACCTCACTACTACACCCTCACTATATACACCACAGCCAGTGTACCTCACTACACCCTCACTATGTACACCACAGCCAGGGTACCTCACTACTACACCCTCACTATGTACACCACAGCCAGGGTACCTCACTACTACACCCTCACTATGTACACCACAGCCAGTGTACCTCACTACTACACCCTCACTATGTACACCACAGCCAGAGTACCTCACTACTACACCCTCACTATGTACACCACAGCCAGGGTACCTCACTACTACACCCTCACTATGTACCACACAGCCAGGGTACCTCACTACTACACCCTCACTATGTACACCACAGCCAGGGTACCTCACTACTACACCCTCACTATGTACACCACAGCCAGGGTACCTCACTACTACACCCTCACTATGAACACCACAGCCAGGGTACCTCACTACTACACCCTCACTATGTACACCACAGCCAGGGTACCTCACTACTACACCCTCACTATGTACACCACAGCCAGGGTACCTCGCTACTACACCCTCACTATGTACACCACAGCCAGGGTACCTCGCTACTACACTCTCACTATGTACACCACAGCCAGGGTACCTCACTACTACACCCTCACTATGTACACCACAGCCAGAGTACCTCACTACTACACCCTCACTATGTACACCACAGCCAGGGTACCTCACTACTACACCCTCACTATGTACACCACAGCCAGGGTACCTCACTACTACACCCTCACTATGTACCACACAGCCAGGGTACCTCACTACTACACCCTCACTATGTACCACACAGCCAGGGTACCTCACTACTACACCCTATGTACACCACAGCCAGGGTACCTCACTACTACACCCTCACTATGTACACCACAGCCAGAGACCATCTACTGTGGAAGAGAGGAGAGACCATCTACTGTGGAAGAGAGGAGAGACCATCTACTGTGGAAGAGAGGAGAGACCATCTACTGTGGAAGAGAGGAGAGACCATCTACTGTGGAAGAAAGGAGAGACCATCTACTGTGGAAGAAAGGAGAGACCATCTACTGTGGAAGAAAGGAGAGACCACTTACTGTGGAAGAAAGGAGAGACCATCTACTGTGGAAGAAAGGAGAGACCATCTACTGTGGAAGAAAGGAGAGACCATCTACTGTGGAAGAAAGGAGAGACCATCTACTGTGGAAGAAAGGAGAGACCATTTACTGTGGAAGAAAGGAGAGACCACTTACTGTGGAAGAAAGGAGAGACCATTTACTGTGGAAGAAAGGAGAGACCATTTACTGTGGAAGAAAGGAGAGACCATTTACTGTGGAAGAAAGGAGAGACCATTTACTGTGGAAGAAAGGAGAGACCACTTACTGTGGAAGAAAGGAGAGACCATTTACTGTGGAAGAAAGGAGAGACCATTTACTGTGGAAGAAAGGAGAGACCACTTACTGTGGAAGAAAGGAGAGACCATTTACTGTGGAAGAAAGGAGAGACCATTTACTGTGGAAGAAAGGAGAGACCATTTACTGTGGAAGAAAGGAGAGACCATTTACTGTGGAAGAAAGGAGAGACCATTTACTGTGGAAGAAAGGAGAGACCATTTACTGTGAAAGAAAGGAGAGACCATTTACTGTGGAAGAAAGGAGAGACCATTTACTGTGGAAGAAAGGAGAGACCATTTACTGTGGAAGAAAGGAGAGACCATTTACTGTGGAAGAAAGGAGAGACCATTTACTGTGGAAGAAAGGAGAGACCATTTACTGTGGAAGAAAGGAGAGACCATTTACTGTGGAAGAAAGGAGAGACCATTTACTGTGAAAGAAAGGAGAGACCACTTACTGTGGAAGAATGGAGAGATCATCTACTGTGGCAAAAAGGAGAGATCATCTACTGTGGCAAAAAGGAGAGATCATCTACTGTGGCAAAAAGGAGAGATCATCTACTGTGGCAAAAAGGAGAGATCATCTACTGTGGCAAAAAGGAGAGATCATCTACTGTGGAAGAGAGATCATCTACTGTGGAAGAGAGGAGAGACCATTACTGTGGAAGAGAGGGACAGATCTACTGTGGAGTGGAGATCCTATGCACTTACTGGGACTTCGGGGGAGCATTAGCACTGCACCAAGCCATCACCCACTCCTGCCTGACTCTACCCTGGTGGTACAGAGGTGTGTGTCAGATGCGTCCTACATGGCACAGAAGGCAGGGTAATGTTCTTGGTAGCTGCGGCATGTTGTGTGCCACCCGGCTGCTGCTAGAGACAGCCAGCGCTACCAGTCCTACTAGGTCGTGTCTCTCGCGATGTGGACGAAGGATGGAGCCTCCGCCACTACTTGCACTTCACAAATATGCTATGTAGGAGACGCCGTGGGAGACTACTTTCTGTTGTCCTCTGCTCCGAGTACGAGAATAATGCAAACTAATCCTTCTTAACCTTCACTATTTAAAGCGGGCTTAACCTATCTTCATTAATTGTCCTCTAAGGCACCTAGTACTCTAACGACGGTGGTCACAACCTTCTTCACTAAGGTTGCCACAGGAATGCACTAATTCTTGTTTTCCCGGTAAGAGGACAACACACTGTGTATGCCAACACTGACACCGCGCGCTGAGCACCACTGCTCCACCACGATGACCACCCACTTCACAACCACCTCCACTCTCGACTACGAGGCTGTACAAGTGCAGGTGGTTAGTGTAGGTAAGGTGAAATGAACGAGTATGGACGAGAGAGAGCAAGGCAGCTCATAACGCGTGGAGAGTGGGCATGATCTACTCGTCTCGCCTAACATACAGGTCACTCTGACGCATCCAGCAGGTGTGAGCGCCAACACAAGAACACCTTTAACCTCGCTGCAATATTCAGGTGTGAGCGTCCTCACACCCCTCGAGTTCACGGCTCTGGCTCTGATTCTATAGCTCGGTTATACTATACCTGGTATTCTAGAGTGCGGCTATCATGAACAACCTAACTGACCATGCCTTGTCTGGGGCCCAGCAGCGGGGGCGATGGCCCCGGAATCAACAAGTCATTTTTACTGGCTTACACTACTGTGTGGCCATCGCCGGTTGGTTGGTTGGTTGGTTCGTTCGTTCGCTGGTTCGTTCTTGTTCTCTCTCTCTCTCTCTCTCTCTCATCCATCCACACACACACACACACACACACACACACACACACACACACACACACACACACACACACACACACACACACACACACACACACACACACAACCTGTGGTGAATGTTTGTACTCTGGTAGCCTGGCCTGACTGATCAACTAGGTTAATGCTTCCCACGCCCACAGACCTACATAGCCATCACAACTGGATTGATCAGGCACATCCTTTAAGAACTTGTCCAGCTTCCTCTAAATTTCTATTTATTGTTCCTGCAACAGTCCTGGGTGAAAGGTAGGTCGACGACCACGGATGTTGACGCTGTTCTTTTGTTTGTGATTCTGTCACCCCTAGTTGTCAACGAGCTTAATTTACACATCCTTATATAAATCTCACCTCACGTTAATTATGGAAGTATGTATTTTAGAGACCTGATCTTTAGGTATTTCCTTTGCATAGATTAAGAGATCTGTCTACTCTGTATCACAGGGTATATTCAGAGTGATGCGAGTAGTTTCTAGTACCTACGATATCTTACAAATTCCATACAGCAGTAAATGCTTCATTTTCTAGCTCTGATATTTCCCGTGCAAACATGAATAGAAACAATAAAATGAACGAATACAATGAGTAACTGGAACTAATGAAGAAAACAGTTAAATAAGCTAACTCAACGTGTTCGGGTGCTATTAGGCTTCAGTACAGAGACAAGTGTGTCCTTGTCGCGTTACATCACAAAATTAAACAATCGTTATTTTCGCACTAGCGGCACTTGATCATCATATGACCTTGACATTCTATATCTTATTAGGAAGCTCTCCAGATCTGTTCTAAAAGCCTTAAAAGTAAAAGACCAAAAAAAATGAACCTAATCTGAATTCATGTGAAAAAGTTAGCGGTTAGCGTTAGCTTCCGCTAATTTTTTTCGGCCGTTTAGCGGTTTAGCGTTAGCAGAGCAAAATTTTTAGTTAGCGGATTAGCGGTTAGCGAAACTAACTTTTCGGTTAGCTGTGCCCACCACTGCTAATCAAGATATATCAGTGTTGAACGTTTGAAGCCGATCGGACGAAATTTTTTTTTCCTTGTAAAAAAATAAGTGATTTTTTCAATTTTACTAATTTCATTAAAATTTGGAACCTGGCACCTACACACCCTAAGATCAATTAAAAAATTATCTAATTAAGATAACAGCATTCAGGGTTTGAAGCCAAGCACAAGAGGCATTCTCCAGGTATTGCATGATACTAGTTTGCTCTATAAAATTGGCAAATAAAACTTATGCAGCCTAAAATCAATGGAAACCTTCCTTTGAGCAAATATTTCCATATGAAAGGTAAAGTAAATCAAACGAAGCATTCTATAGTTATTACTCGGAATGTAACAATTCCAAGTTTAACTATACTATGTTGGTAAGTTTTCATTTACACGGCCTAAACTTGTAGGTTTCCAGCCTATCCATATGAGGCATCAGCCAATAAAGCTTAAAGCCGATCAAAAGAGTCCTTCTCAAGTTATAGCATAGATTCGAAAAACCAGGAATGATCCATATAAAAATGACTAAAGCGCACCTGCACGTGCCAATAATAGCATGAACCTTTCCTTAGTAAATCATCTAAAGGTATTCCTTCGGCAATACCTAAATAGCTGAAATATGTGACATATATAAGACAGTTGATATTAATAATATAGCAGGAGTACATACTAAAGACACGGAAAGACGTAAAGACAAAAGTAAGAAAAGTAAAGACATAAGAATTAGGCAAGACATGTTTAAAAGGAATTATACTGTGAAGTATTTTTGAATCAGTAAAGATATTAAATAATATAAATGAAGACGACTACAGTGTTTCCTTAAAAAGTAACGAGGCTGAGAGAACCCATCAAATGGTTTTCAGGGGCAGAAAGATACTAAAGAAAAACAACCAAAAATATGGTTGATATGGCAGATTAACAAATGAAACTTTTTATAAAAATGTGTTTATAAAACTCGAATATTATGATACTGATATATCATACATAAGAAACATAAATGGAAGAGAAGAACAGTTGCTATAAAAAGTGCGACTCACCAGCGGGGCTCCTCAAGGATCACTGCTGGTGACTAATGAACTTTCTAATTTATACAAATTATTTGCCCTAGGAAAAAAAAAAAAAAAAAGTATGTTTGCTGGTGTTAAATTTTCAAAGAAATTATACCAAGATCACTAAAATCTTGCAGGACGAAAATGGAAAATAGTTCTGAAATTTACAAGTTGCTTGATGAACGTATGACAATGATTTTGAGGTGATGGGTAAAACATTATCAATAGATTACACATGTAGTACACGGTTTACATTAAATGAATCAAAAGCAATTGACAATATTCAATGAAAGGCAACAAAATGGATTTTGGTATCATGAAATGAGCTATGAAAATGAAGATACTACATTTGCCAGTGCGTGAAGCAAGTAGAGGTGACATGATCACCACCTACAAAGAAATGAAAATAAACACACACTTACCTTGTGGAAGATGCCACATAAATAAAATGGCTGCAATAAATAATTGACAATTACATGGCTGATGAGTAGAGAATTTTACTCAAAGGCTGCTAATGCGATAAATATTACAACGTTTAAAAATTACCATTTAAAGACGACGGAGCACCAGGAGCGCGCCTCTATAAACCGGAAAAAGGCAGCCTAAATGTGTCATCAGAAGAGTAGCTACCGAAGCGCAACAAAGCTAAATGAAAGATCATGAGGATCAGGGAGGAAGAAGGCAGACCTGAACGATGTACAGACCAGGGGAATAGTCAAAGTAAATCTGCAAGTAGCAGATGAAAAGAATCGGGGAGTCAGCCTCACGTTAAATATAACATGAGATGCACAAACAGTAGCCCCTGCGACACATGCTAACAAACAGTAGCCCCTGCGACACATGCTAAGAATAGCAAATCTCAAAATAGCTCACAACAAGCACACTCGCGCACACATTGGGAACCGAACACTGAACCACTCTGAGCTAGACAATTACATATGTGGAAAATACTGTACATATTTTCCAGAAATTCAGTATTTATATGTATATAGATGGCCATACTGTATTTAATAACATGTCATAGAAAATGGGAAACTGAGCCTCGGGAGAAGGGACAGTCACCATTGTTAATTTGAATTGGATACGTTAGTGTAATGGGAAGGAATTTTCGTGCTCTGGAGGTTAAAATTGGGCTGACACCTCTCAAATAGGAGGCGAAATTGTTGGATGTGCATTCCTGCATAACTTGAGATATCAGGCGACAGGACAGGACAACTCCAGGAACCTCAGATAAGTCTTATGTTATAACTCTGGCCAGTTATTTTCAGGTATAGACAGTGAGGTTTTCTGAGTATGATGCAACTTAATCTCAAGTCAAATTGGTGAGTGTTATGATTAAGATATATTCTCCTTCTGTTATATAAATGTATATATATAATAATTTTTTAATTTAATATACAGTCCACAAATTAATATATTAACCAGCATTCCTGGTGATGTATATTTCATTTAATTAATAGGTCCAGAGCAACTTGTGGATATGACAGTTGTAGGTATCGAAGGGGGACATTTTTTGCGACCTAGGTGTCCCAAATTCCTACTTGTCTAACTGATAAATAATAATTAACTATGTTCATTTACTGTTATGTATATAATGATACATTCAGATAAATGTAATTTTCCACATTTAATTTGCCCGTTGGTCCTTCTTGAACCAGAGGTAATTAGTGGTCATTAATTAATTACTTAATTATATGTGAAATAACAGGAGGAGGTGGATGTTAAGTTCACAAATTTACTTAATGTGTAGTGGATTATAATTATTACAATATTAATTTGGATAAGTCAAGTGTGGCTAAAGATTAGATTAATGTGTATAAGTGTATGTGTAATTGATAAGCCAAGTGTAGCTAATTATATTGTGTATATTAATTTTGCAAAGCCAAAGTGGCTAGGATTTATATTAATGTATTTGTATAATATTAATTTGAAAAGATAATTCTGGCCAAGATTTATATCAGTGTATGTGTAATTGGTAAGTCAAGTGTAACTAATTATATTGTGTATAATATTAATTTTCAAAGTTGTATCAGTGTTGTAAGTTGTAATCAGTGTTATTAATAAAGTTGAATTTAATACATTGCATCATGGCTGAAAATGAGGAAATTAATATAGAAGACAAATATAAGTAATACAGAGTAAAGAAAGCGTCATTGCAAGCTAGATAGGGTCATGTAACCAAGGCATATAATAAATGTTTGGAATTAATGAATCAAAAAACTGTGAATACTGATGATTTAAAATTGTATTTAGATGCTTTAGGCAATAGATATGATTCATACAAATTATGTTACAACAAATATGAAGATTTGTTAGTAAACTGTGTAGATGAGACTGAAGTAGATCTCATGATTAATCAGTATTATGAATTAGAGGAAAAGATTCTTTCCTGTAAAAGTCAGGCCTTGAATAAATTAAAATGTGTAAACCAGGCAGTTAATCAGTCTGCTCCAACAAATAATACGTCTTTGCCAAAACTCCCAGAACTATGTTTACCTGTATTTAATCCTGGTGAAAATTGGGAGGAATTTTGGTCAATTTTTAAAGCAGCTGTGCATGACAGGAGTGACCTAGCCTGTGTAACTAAATTGTTTTACCTCAAAGGACAGGTAAGAGGAGATGCTCACATACTGATACAAGCCTTTCCCAATGTAGATGACTCTTACAAGGAAGCAGTTGACTTGTTGAAGGTCACTTATGGTAATATAGAACAAAGTAGGTTGGATCTAGTGAATATCATTGTTAATTTAAAATCTCCAGATCACACTTACAAAGGTTTAGAGCAGTTTAGAGTTAAACTGGAGAGCACTCTCAAAACTTTAAGTAATAAATATAATCTGAAGGAATCAGACTGGTTATTGAGTGCCATGGTACAGAATAAATTAAGCTGTAAAACACTTGAATGACTCTCGAACAAGTATCACAAGTTATTTTGGTCTGGAGGAAATAAGACTAGGTCTACAAGAATTAATTTTTCAGTTGCAGACCAGCCAACCAACTCATTTTAAAGATGCAACACATAATAACTCTGAGGTATCTGTCAAGTTTCACAAAGGGAAAAATTATCCCAATGGTAAAAATCAAAATTCATTTCCTAAAGAGAGTTGCATAGGTGCATATCAAGTAGCAGGAATCAGAAATAATGATTCTCCACAAGGTAAGAAGAATAAGTACCCTCCTAAGAGTAGCCCAGTTAATAAGAAACCAGTCAAAGAAAAGAGATTGTCTCTTCTGCAAGGGTACTCATTTTTCTAAGAATTGCAATGCATACAATTCATGGAATGATAAAGTTGAAAGATTGGAGGAACTTGACAGATGTATCAGGTGTTTGGGTAATCACAATGTAAAGGATTGTTATGCCAAATTAAACTTCTGTTATCAATGTCACAAAGGAATACACCATATAGTCATGTGTAAAGGTCTATATGATAATGTTGACAATCCTGACACAACAGTAGCTAATGTAAAATTTGCTGCTAATGTTAATAATAATGGTTTTGCTGAAGTAGCCTTACCTGTGTTACAGGTAAAAGTTGATAATAAAAGGCATAAATCAAAAAATGTAACTGCATTATTAGACCAGGGATCCCAGCGTACTTTCATTAAACGTAAATGTCTTGATGGTATGAAAGTACAGATGGAAGATCCCACAACTTGAAAATTATCTGGTTTTCTCTCAGATAAAAGGGCTCAATTGTATGACACTGTTTATGTAACTGTCAGGTTGGGCAATGAGAAAAAATGTGTTAATGCAGTAATTGTAGATGGACTTCCAGAGAAAATATCTACAGTAGGGCTTAGTAAAGCTACAGAAAGACTTTCACATAATGTAAATTTAGCACCTTCTGGTGTAAGTGATGATTCTGTAGGCCCAATAAATATTTTGATAGGTAGTGACTATTATGCCTCCTTTGTAAAGGGTATGGTAAAGAAATGTGGTGTCACCCTTTTGAAGACTGCAGGAGGCCATGTAATGTATGGTAGGATTCCTCGTAATAATAATTCATGACTAGAGGAAACTACAAATACCATAACTGTGTGTCTTACTCATGAAATCGTGCCCCAGTATAATTCTTCCTTAGAGGATGGTGTTGAGCCAGTATATAAATTGTGGGAATTAGACAGCATTGGAATAAATGTAAATGAAGAAAGTCCAAACGATTCTTTTACTCAGGAGCAATACCTGAGAGATGTAAAATTTGAATCTGGACAATACTGGGTGCGACTTCCGTGGAGACTGAACCATCCAGAATTGCCCACTAATTACAGAATGGCATATGGACAATTAAAGGCTCAGCTCCGCGAACTGAGTGAGACACCAGAATTGTTAACTGCATATGACATAATTGCTGAGCAATTAATAAATAAATTTATAGAAGAGGTACCTCCTGAGCAAGCCAAAATTTATGGTCACTATTTGCCACATAACGGAGTGAAGAAGGATTCTAAGACAACTCCTTTGAGGATTGTGTTTAATTGTAGTACCAGGAGTAACAAAAATGTACCTAGTTTAAATGACTGTTTGATGACAGGTCCGTCGTTGACGGAAAAATTAGGAGTTATCTTATTAAATTTCAGAGTGAAGCATTATGCCTTTATGGCTGGCATAAGTAAAGCTTTCCTAAGAGTGGGTTTACAAGAGGCTGACCGGGATTGTACCCGCTTCTTATGGTCTGAGAATCCTATTGACCCACTTAGCCCTCTGAAAACCTTTCGCTTTAGGAGTGTATTATTTGGTGCTACATCCAGTCCGTTCCTACTTCAAGCAACGATAAATGCACACCTTAAACGTATGGAAAGTCCATTGAGTAAAGTAATGAGCAAACAATTTTATTTGGACAATTTCCTGGGTGTGACGTCAACTGAAGAGGAACTGTTAATGACTTATGGAGAGGCTAATAAAATAATGCAAAGTGCAAATATGCCTCTGAGGGAATGGAATAGTAATTCGTCCAAATTAAAGGACAAAATAAGTAAAGATTACCCTGGAGATGAAGTCCCAAAATGTAGTAATGTATTAGGATTAACTTGGGATACTGAGAGAGATTTGTTAATGTTAAAACCTAATAATTACAGTATGCCCAATAAATTAACTAAGAGAGTTTTGCTTGCTGAAGTTTCCAAATGTTTTGATCCACTAGGTTTAGTGTCACCCCTTACTATAAGAGGGAAATTATTAATACAGGAAGCATGGAAACTTAAATGTGCTTGGGATGAAATTCTACCTGAGGAATTCATTAACAGGTGGGATGAATTAATTGGTGATTATGAAAAAATTCCAATGTTGGAGTTCCCACACCAGGTGGCCAATCCAAATGGGAAAAATGTACTCCACATTTTTTGTGATGCTTCAAAATTGGCATATGGAGCAGTTGCTTATCTTCAATGTAATAGTGTTATTTCTCTTGTTATGTCTAAGGCTAAAGTGTCTCCAATTAAATCATGTACCTTGCCTCATTTGGAATTAACAGCCATTTATGTAGGTGTCAAATTAGCTAATTATATAAGAAATAAGTTGCAGGAGATAAATATTAGCGACACTGTAATTTGGTCTGATAATGAGGTATCCTTACAATGGATTCATAATGGAAACAGTAAAATTGTGTACGTACAAAACAGTCGCTGAAATTAATCGGATGCAAGAGAAGTATAATAGTTTGGGTCAGCATATGTTAACATTTAATCATATACCTGGTGAGGAGAATCCAGATGATTTCTTGTCTCGAGGTTTACCTTATGCTAAATTTGTAAATGCTGTATCATGGTTTAAAGGACCGAGTTGGTTGGTAAATAAAGCTAATTGGCCTGTACAAAAGGCATATATTGCTCCTGTTGAAATTACTGTGACCACCGCTCCAATAGTTTGTCCTCCCTTAGCCATTGATATAAATAGGTATTCTTCTTTACCCAAACTAATCAAAGTAACTAAGTTGGTGTTTAAATTTCTAAACAAGATGAATATTTCATTACAGTTTTCACATCCTCTTGAATATTGGATAAAGAGGATACAGGAGGAAATCTATGGAAATATTAAATTGATGGAAAGAAAAATTGTGAAAGGTTCCATAATAGAGAAATTGGGGCTGTATTTAGAGAACAATGTAATTAGGTGCAGAGGTAGATTACAAAATGCTGAATTGGGTGATTATGCTAAACACCTTATCATACTGCCCAAAACTTATCATCTAACAAATTTAATTGTTCTAAATGCCCATAAAAATGTAATGAATGGTGGGGTACAAGATACCTTAAATTGTATTAGGGAAACTTTCTGGATTCCACAAGGACAGCAGAGTGTAGAAAGGGTGATTAAATCTTGTGTAATATGTCGCCGTGTGGATGCCAGATCCTATATGTACCCAGGTCCTCCACCAATCCCAAATGAGCAATTTGAGTCGTTTAGCAACGAACTCCGCCCGGCCGCAGTGTGGAAAATACTGTATATATTTTCCAGAAATTCAGTATTTATATGTATATAGATGGCCATACTGTATTAATAACATGTCATAGAAAATGGGAAACTGAGCCTGGGGAGAAGGGACAGTCGCCATTGTTAATTTGAATTAGATACAACGTTAGTGTAATGGGAAGGAATTTTCGTGCTCTAGAGGTTAAAATTGGGCTGACACCTCTCAAATAGGAGGCGAAATTGTTGGATGTGCATTCCTGCATAACTTGAGATATCAAGCGACAGGACAGGACAACTCCAGGAACCTCAGATAAGTCTTGTTATAACTCTGGCCAGTTATTTTCATGTATAAAGAGTGAGGTTTTCTGAGTATGATACAACTTAATCTCCAGTCAAATTGGCGAGTGTTATGATTAAGATATATTCTCCTTCTGTTATATGTGTATTTATATATAATAATTTTTTAATTTAATATACAGTCCACAAATTTATATATTAACCAGCATTCCTGGTGATGTATATTTCAGTTAATTAATAGGTCCAGAGAAACTTGTGGATATGACAGTTGTAGGTATCGAAGGGGGGCATTTTTTTTTTTTTGCGACCTAGGTGTCCCAAATTCCTACTTGTCTAATAAATAATAATTATCTATGTTCATTTACTGTTATGTATATAATGATACATCCAAGTAAATGCAATTTTCCACAACATATTTGTGGATTTTTTGTTAACATTTCCTAGCATGGTACTGTGACTTACACCTAAGAAAACCTTCATGACGAAAAGCCTCTCAGAGTAAGATACTCAAATACAGAAGCCCCACTAGATCAAGCAGGTGCGAAACCTATAAAAATGTCGAAAGGTTTGTAATAACACTTATTAGACTTGAAAATAATTAACTGTAAGGAGATACTGAAAGAACAACCTAACATGGAAGGAGAGAGATGAACACAAAACTTAAAACTGAAAGAGAAACTGCCAAGGTAGAAACGGATGCTGTCCGGGAGACGCTGACCAGGAACAAAAGTGGTACAGATAGGCACTTAAGAGTCAGACGAGCCACAGATGCGTTAAGAATCTCTTTAGTGTCAAGACAGTAGAGGAATGGAATAAATAGAATAAGGTACTGGTGGAGGCAAATACTACGGACAACTTTAAGAGCAAGTCCAAAAGAGGCGAGGGATCAAACCTGATTATCTCCTGTTGCTAGGAAACTGTGCATCCCTTTAGTATTTAATGTTAGCTCTTATTGTAATCTACTCCTTATTAAGCTGCAAATATATAATATCGATCAGTCACTTTTTGTATGTATTAGATATAAAAATGAAAGATAACCAGTGAAAAAATGGTGAAATTCCAAGCGCTTTCGTGATTTAAAAATATCAAAAGACAGTGATAATAAAAGTGATAATGATAATATTGATAATGTGAATCTCAAAAGCGCTCAGAATTTAATTATTTTTTCACTGGGGTTCTTTTATACATTGAAATATCACCTGTTTACTGTGATCTTAATGTCGTGTCAAATAGGTAAAATTGGTCAGTTTGCAAGAACTCATTTAAAATCAAGTCCTTTCTAAAATTTTATCTTATAGGTTAAAGATATATTTTTTTCATTTATGCCAATGTAAAAATTAATAATTTTGTACCAAAAGAACCTTAGAAATTTATCTAACATTATAACAATCGCAATTTAATTTAGCCCAATCCAACTAAATATATTTTAGATAACTTTACAATAAACACAATGAAATATATTTTATCGGTAGGTTCTGAATGATTTTTGCGAAATTATTGAATACACAAATTTTCGCTTGCCTTATTCAGCAGGAAAAGCGTTGCTATTTAAGACAAAATCGCAAGTTTTACCTATTCGTCATGACATTATATAGTCATGCTTGGCAATGGGAATACGTTCCGAGAAATGCGTCGTCTGGCGATTTCGTCGTTGTGCGAATGTCAGTGTACTTTACACAAACCTAGATAATATAGCCTACTACAAACCTAGGCTATATAATATAGCCTATTGCTTCTAGGCTACAAACTTTAAGGGCCATGATGAACAAAACATGAGATTAAATTAAGCACAAGGGAAAATGATGCTATAAAGAGACGTGGTAAACACGTAATACAGGATACTGTTTCACAGTAATATTTTTCGTAAGTAGAAAGAGTGCACTCTTGACAAACGAAAAACAAAATAGTAAATACATAAAGCAGTAACATCACCACAAACACGTGAGTAATGTTAGGCTACGACGACTGTGATGTCACTATGTATTAGGAATTTTTCAGCTCCATTACGATCTTTTGGGACTACCGTTGTATATGCGATCCGTCGTTCACCGAAACGTCGTTATGCACCGCATGAGTGTGTGTGTGTGTGTGTGTGTGTGTGTGTGTGTGTGTGTGTGTGTGTCTGTGTGTGTGTGTCTGTGTGTGTGTGTCTGTGTGTGTGTGTGTGTGTGCGTGTGTGTGTGTGCGTGTGCGTGTCTGTGTGTGCGTGTCTGTGTGTGTGTCTGTGTGTGTGTCTGTGTGTGTGTGTCTGTGTGTGTGTGTGTGTGTGTGTGTGTGTGTGTGTGTGTGTGTGTGTGTGTGTGTGTGTGTGTGTGTGTGTGTGTGTGTGTGTGTGTGTGTGTGTGCATGTGTGTGCATGCATGTGCCGAATGGGTAAAATTGGTCAATTAGCAAGAACTCGTTCAAAATTAAATCCTTTCCAAAATTGTCTCTTATACGTATATATTTTTTATTCATATATGTTATCGTAAAAATCAATAATTTTCTACCAAAAGAAACGTAGAAAACTACCTAACCCTAATATAAAAAGCACAAATTTAATTTAGCCTAATCTGACTAAATATATTTAAGACAAATTTACAATAATTTAATAATAAACAAACACAACGAAATACATTTTTTTTCCTTAGGTTCAGAATGATTTTTGAGAAATTATTGCATACACAAATTTTCGCGTGCCTTATTCGGCAAGAAGAGCGTAACTATTTAAGCCAAAATCGCAAGTTTTACCTCTTCGGCACGATGTATAGGACGATACCAAAATTTTTACCCATAACGATACTCTTCATACATTTTTTATTTATAAGAAGATAATGAGTATGTTCAATATATAAGAAATTGTTTATTGCGCAATGGATATAAAATTAACAAAACAGAAATGTTAAATATTAAATAAGGTAATTTCTCTAATATGATAATGTTATTACTTACATTTTCTCTGTTGTGTTAGTTACTGGTTGTTAAAGGCACTTTTGAAAGTGTGTGTGCATGTGCGAGTGTACCACACTGTGTAGTACAGTGTACCACACTGTGTAGTACAGTGTACCACACTGTGTAGTACAGTGTACCACACTGTGTAGTACAGTGTACCACACTGTAGTACAGTGTACCACACTGTAGTACAGTGTACCACACTGTGTAGTACAGTGTACCACACTGTGTAGTACAGTGTACCACACTGTGTAGTACAGTGTACCACACTGTGTAGTACAGTGTACCACACTGTGTAGTACAGTGTACCACACTGTAGTACAGTGTACCACAGTGTAGTACAGTGTACCACACTGTAGTACAGTGTACCACAGTGTAGTACAGTGTACCACACTGTAGTACAGTGTACCACACTGTGTAGTACAGTGTACCACACTGTGTAGTACAGTGTACCACACTGTGTAGTACAGTGTACCACACTGTGTAGTACAGTGTACCACACTGTGTAGTACAGTGTACCATACTGTGTAGTACAGTGTACCACACTGTAGTACAGTGTACCACACTGTGTAGTACAGTGTACCACACTGTGTAGTACAGTGTACCACACTGTGTAGTACAGTGTACCACACTGTGTAGTACAGTGCACCACACTGTGTAGTACAGTGCACCACACTGTGTAGTACAGTGCACCACACTGTGTAGTACAGTGTACCACACTGTGTAGTACAGTGTACCACACTGTGTAGTACAGTGTACCACACTAGTACAGTGTACCACACTGTAGTACAGTGTACCACACTGTAGTACAGTGTACCACACTGTGTAGTACAGTGTACCACACTGTGTAGTACAGTGTACCACACTGTGTAGTACAGTGTACCACACTGTGTAGTACAGTGTACCACACTGTGTAGTACAGTGTACCACACTGTGTAGTACAGTGTACCACACTGTGTAGTACAGTGTACCACACTGTGTAGTACAGTGTACCACACTGTAGTACAGTGTACCACACTGTGTAGTACAGTGTACCACACTGTGTAGTACAGTGTACCACACTGTGTAGTACAGTGTACCACACTGTGCAACAGTGTACCACACTGTGCAATAGTGTACCACACTGTGCAACAGTGTACCACACTGTGCAACAGTGTACCACACTGTGCAACAGTGTACCACACTATGTAATACACAGTACCACACTGTGTAATACAATGTACCACACTGAAATACTGTACCACACTAATAGTGTACCACACTAATACACAATGTACCACACTGTGTAATACACAATGTACCACACTGTAATGCACAGTGTACCACACTGTGAAGTACACAGTGTACCACACTAATATAAAGTGTACCACATTGTGTAATACACAGTGTACCACATTGTGTAATAGTGTACCACATTGTGTAATAGTGTACCACATTGTGTAATAGTGTACCACATTGTGTAATGTACCACATTGTGTAATGTACCACATTGTGTAATGTACCACATTGTGTAATGTACCACATTGTGTAATACAGTGTACCACATTGTAATACAGTGTACCACATTGTAATACAGTGTACCACATTGTAAGTGTACCACACTGTGTAATACACAGTGAGTGACACACACGGACGGAGGGTCGAGTCACCACTCAACACGATGAGTGGTGTACTGTAAGTGTACCACACTGTGTAATACACAGTGTACCACACTAATACACAGTATACCACACTGTGTAATATAGTGTACCACACTGTGTAATACACATTGTACCACATTAATACACAGTATACCACACTGTGTAATACAGTGTACCACGCTAATACACAGTGTGCCACTGTGCAATACACACAGTGTGCCACTGTGCAATACAGTGTGCCACTGTGCAATACAGTGTGCCACTGTGCAATACAGTGTGCCACTGTGCAATACAGTGTGCCACTGTGCAATACAGTGTGCCACTGTGCAATACAGTGTGCCACTGTGCAATACAGTGTGCCACTGTGCAATACAGTGTGCCACTGTGCAATACAGTGTGCCACTGTGCAATACAGTGTGCCACTGTGCAATACAGTGTGCCACTGTGCAATACAGTGTGCCACTGTGCAATACAGTGTGCCACTGTGCAATACAGTGTGCCACTGTGCAATACAGTGTGCCACTGTGCAATACAGTGTGCCACTGTGCAATACAGTGTGCCACTGTGCAATACAGTGTGCCACTGTGCAATACAGTGTACCACTGTGCAATACAGTGTACCACTGTGCAATACAGTGTACCACTGTGCAATACAGTGTACCACTGTGCAATACAGTGTACCACTGTGCAATACAGTGTACCACTGTGCAATACAGTGTACCACTGTGCAATACAGTGTACCACTGTGCAATACAGTGTACCACTGTGCAATACAGTGTACCACTGTGCAATACAGTGTACCACTGTGCAATACAGTGTACCACTGTGCAATACAGTGTACCACTGTGCAATACAGTGTACCACTGTGCAATACAGTGTACCACTGTGCAATACAGTGTACCACTGTGCAATACAGTGTACCACTGTGCAATACAGTGTACCACTGTGCAATACAGTGTACCACTGTGCAATACAGTGTACCACTGTGCAATACAGTGTACCACTGTGCAATACAGTGTACCACTGTGCAATACAGTGTACCACTGTGCAATACAGTGTACCACTGTGCAATACAGTGTACCACTGTGCAATACAGTGTACCACTGTGCAATACAGTGTACCACTGTGCAATACAGTGTACCACTGTGCAATACAGTGTACCACTGTGCAATACAGTGTACCACTGTGCAATACACTCAGTGTACCACTGTGCAATACACTCAGTGTACCACTGTGCAATACACTCAGTGTACCACTGTGCAATACACTCAGTGTACCACTGTGCAATACACTCAGTGTACCACTGTGCAATACACTCAGTGTACCACTGTGCAATACACTCAGTGTACCACTGTGCAATACACTCAGTGTACCACTGTGCAATACACTCAGTGTACCACTGTGCAATACACTCAGTGTACCACTGTGCAATACACTCAGTGTACCACTGTGCAATACACTCAGTGTACCACTGTGCAATACACTCAGTGTACCACTGTGCAATACACTCAGTGTACCACTGTGCAATACACTCAGTGTACCACTGTGCAATACACTCAGTGTACCACTGTGCAATACACTCAGTGTACCACTGTGCAATACACTCAGTGTACCACTGTGCAATACACTCACACAGTGTACCACTGTGCAATACACTCACACAGTGTGCCACACTGTGCAATACACTCACACAATGAGTGATTACAGATAATAAAAAATCATGACATTTCACAATATTTTCAGGTTGAGATTTTTTTCGATTATTTTAAATCAATTAATATTTTGGGGTTAAAAAATATTGAATTTTGAGTAAAAGTGTCAAGTATAGTCACGAAGCAGAAATAATAATAATGTTTGAATGGGAAGCATTGAACCCGGAGGAGTCATGCAGCACCTGAGGTAATCGGGTTTGATCCAAGGAAGGGAATGGGGTAGCTTCAATTCCTTAGATCAAATTGCTTCACTAATATGAAAGAATCCAAGTTGAAGGAAGATGAAGCAGAAGAATGTAGGCACTTACTTCAGGCAGCATTCCTTGATTCTCAGTGCCAGTCTCCTGAAGGCGCCCACCTTGGTCACCTGGTACCTGGTCTCCACTCCCACTTTGCTCCCCTGTCCACTCGTCCCTGCTACCACCACCACCTTCCTCTCTGTTGTCTTTGACATAGCACGCCCACCAATGTAGGTGTGGGGGCGCCTGGTGGGGGCGGCTAGAGGCACGGCGAGTCTCCATGATGGCGGCTCTGACAGCGTGGAGAACCTGGTGGTAGGGGGAGTGAGAAGACCAGTGACGGAGGCGCTGCTACTCCTCCTGCGTCTCTTGACGGGGTCACTGTGAGCTACTAAACAGTCCCAGGCACCGCTGTCACCACTCTGACCCCTCAGTTGAACCAGGGTGTCAACAGAACTCCCAGGACTGTTTACTTCCACCTGGATCATTCTACTCCCGCCGCTGCTGCTGCTACTGTTGCTGCTGATGCTGCTGTTGATGCTGCTACTTCTGCTTCGTTCCCTCATATTTGTGTTGCTTTAGTTGTGGCCGCTGTTAAGTATCGCTCACCACGAGCTGCTCACACTGACTCAACTTTTTCGTGTCCTCCTCACCGTCTTTTTCTTAACGTTTATTCTTTTTTCGTTTCATTTCTGTAATAGCTGTGATGGATCAAGTGTCTAGCCAGTGCGAGCGTTGGCTCTCCTCAACCACTGTAAGGTAACCACAAACATCCTTATTTATAATTACTATAGACAATAAAGTGATCACGCGAGAGTAACGCACCATCGTTCAAGACTGTACATACTATATGCTAGTAAATGCTCTAATTTAGAAATGTTACAAAGGTACAGGTGAAGAGGAAGCTTTCATTGTGGCGACGTTTCGCCGTGTAGAGCTTTATCAGCGTTGTCACAATGTAAGCTTAAGCTGCATCTGTCATGATGTCTCATTGTTGTCCGAGGTACGTTGGTGTATCCGGTTACGAAAGAAAGAACGAAATGCGAAGATAAGACGCGCCCAGGTCTGTCAGGACAAATACCAAAAAAAAAAAATATTTTAACACAGTAGATAAGTCTTAAATGCAACTAACACACACACACACACACACACACACACACACACACACACACACACACACACACACACACACACGACCCCTGCAACCACAAATAGGTGAGAACAGGCGAGTACACGCACAATCAAGACTGACTTAAGTAGCCATTAAATAGGTTTATCAGAGCTTATTGTTAAGGTAGCACTGAACGTGGGTTGGGCAAATATTCTGTTAGTGGGACGGATTTATAAAGGATCTGCCCAGTATGGGCCAACAGGCCTACTGCACTGTTCCTCCTTATTTTCTTAGCCAGTACGCCAGGCGGCTGAAACGCTGTAAGTTGGTATACTCAACTGAAGGAGTGAGGAGGAAGGTGCGCCCAGTGTAATTATGGGCAAGCACATGTAGTGTAGCGTAAGTCTGATGTGTGGAGAGGCAGGCATAAGGAAGGTAAGAGAGCAAAGAGGACGACGGGAAGACAGATAAGAGAAATGGGAAGATAAAAAGAAGACTAAAGAAAACGAGAAAATAAAAGAAGAGAATGAGAAAGGGAGAATACGAGACTAGGGTATGTCAATATATACATAAGATAGTAATTTATGGGGCTGTGGGTTACGTGTACTTGTGTGTATGGGTCTGAGCGAGTTTTATATGTAATATCTTCCTTGACTTCAGTATAAACTCTAAAGCTTGTGAAAAGAAAATACTCAAACAACTCCGGGGAAAAATTCTCCAGATATTTTTCCTGAAGTACATTTATTCTCATCTCCGAGGCCGAGGGCCTTCACTCAGCACTAGAGGTGGGGTGTCCCTTTATGCACATCTATTCTCATCTCCCTCAAACCATATACTGCTGTTCATAATGCCAATTCAATGTATGAACAATTTGTGTGTGTGTGTGTGTGTGTGTGTGTGTGTGTGTGTGTGTGTGTGTGTGTGTGTGTGTGTGTGTGTGTGTGTGTGTGTGTGTGTGTGTGTAACCACAACTTGTGGTTATTACACACTAGGATTTCTCCTCATTAAAAAACATTTTTCTAAACTTGTGAAATCTGAATGCACATCACCTCACTTTTTTTTAGGCAACCTCGCAAC
The DNA here is from genome assembly GCF_038502225.1 of Cherax quadricarinatus. Classification (NCBI taxonomy): domain Eukaryota; kingdom Metazoa; phylum Arthropoda; class Malacostraca; order Decapoda; family Parastacidae; genus Cherax; species Cherax quadricarinatus. Next base: position 19,352,953 of record NC_091323.1, read on the forward strand.
AAGTCAACCGGCCTTCCTTCTCTCGCTTTCTCTTCTGTCCCTGTGTATGCATATTCATTCTCATTCTCTCTCTCTCTCATTCTCTCATTAACAGTAATCGCACTGAGGTTCCCAGAAATCATCAACTAAGCTACATGCAAATTTAAAGAAATTGCTGCGGCTTCATCATTAGAAACTACAAATGCAAGAAACACACATCATGCAAGGCAGTGTTCCCCACACGCGAGTTTCACCTCAGACCCAGAGTTTTAACTCTTCCTTATAACATTCCAAGAATTTTCATCACAGATTATTCTGTCATTTGCAGCAGTGGCCTGACATACTCAGCAGCGATCTATATTCTGTTACATCTGGAAAATATTTCAGGGATCACTATCTCTATGGCCCGGTCTATGACCAAGCTTCTTAAATTGTTAAGGAAACATTACAGACAAAAAAAATTGTTAAAGAAACGCGTAGAAAAGTAAAGATATCACTAAAATATGAGTAGTAGTTTTGCAAGATTATATATAGAAGCCATCTTACATGTTCACAAAAAAAAAAAAAGACTAGAAATCACATCAGTGAAAATCGTTCAAACACGCAACCGTCTGCCCACTCCTCTCACACCAGGGTAATACCCCTCTGGAAGGGAAGGTGGTAGACTACCCACCTACTACGACCACGTTAATATTGAACCAAACAACGATGCGGGTGTAAAACAATGATGGATCCCTCAGCGTGTACACACTGGCTAGCAAGCAAGATGCCGCTTTACTAGCCATGGTCAGAGCCAGAGTAAATTTTGTTATTTCAGTTACATCAACAAAAGTTGATGTAACAAATAACAAGATTTACTCTGGCTAAGCAGTACACATTTATTTTATCACTACGACTACTCAATTCTCTTGGATAACCTGATCTCCTTACCGCAGAAATGTGCATTACCTGTCTTTTGACATGTACAAAGGTCACAAAATACTGAACAAAAAGAATAAATGTCATAATACTGTAGAACAATGTACCAAAAAGTCTTACTAGCAGATGCAGTTTACGACTACGTTCCAGTCTCGTTTTGGCCATTGTCAGACAGCGACTTAACACTGTCAGACAGCGACTTAACACTGTCAGACAGCGACTTAACATTGGTCCAGAATGAACCACAACGTAGCCACAAAATTTCCTCTCCCAAATGACAGTTTTTGGTGAAAAGCAGAACAAACACAATGAAGTGTAGAGAACTGGGGGGGGGGGGAGAGGGTAACAGTATAACCTTAAACATACTGACTCCACCCATACATCTCACACTTTACCTAGACTAACACTTCACCCCGAGCATCCCTCTCCTTACATCATATCTTCACCTTCATAAACCCACTGCATACACCCTCTCCACCACCCCACCATACACCCTCTTCACCACCCCACCATACACCCTCTCCACCACCCCACCATACACCCTCTCCACCACCCCACCATACACCCTCTCCACCACCCCACCATACACTCTCCTCCATCCCACTATACACCCTCTCCCCCACCCCACTATACACCCTCTCCCCCACCCCACTATACGACCTCTCCCCCACCCCACTATACGACCTCTCCCCCACCCCACTATACGACCCTCTCCCCCACCCCACTATACGACCCTCTCCCCCACCCCACTATACACCCTCTCCCCCACCCCACTATACACCCTCTCCCCCACCCCACTATACACCCTCTCCCCCACCCCACTATACACCCTCTCCCCCACCCCACTATACACCCTCTCCACCACCCCACTATACACCCTCTCCACCACCCCACTATACACCCTCTCCACCATCCCACTATACACCCTCTCCACCACCCCACTATACACTCTCTCCCCCACCCCACTATACACCCTCTCCACCACCCCACTATACACCCTCTCCACCACCCCACTATACACTCTCTCCACCACCCCACTATACACTCTCTCCCCCACCCCACTATACACCCTCTCCACCACCCCACTATACACTCTCTCCACCACCCCACTATACACTCTCCACCACCCCACTATACACCCTCTCCACCACCCCACTATACACACTCTCCACCACCCCACTATACACTCTCCCCCACCCCACTATACACCCTCTCCCCCATCCCACTATACACCCTCTCCACCACCCCACTATACACCCTCTCCACCACCCCACTATACACCCTCTCCACCACCCCACTATACACTCTCCACCACCCCACTATACACCCTCTCCACCACCCCACTATACACCCTCTCCACCACCCCACTATACACCCTCTCCACCACCCCACTATACACCCTCTCCACCACCCCACTATACACCCTCTCCACCACCCCACTATACACCCTCTCCACCACCCCACTATACACACACTCCCCCACCCCACTATACACCCTCTCCCCCACCCCACTATACACCCTCTCCACCACCCCACTATACACCCTCTCCACCACCCCACTATACACACACTCCACCACCCCACTATACACCCTCTCCACCACCCCACTATACACCCTCTCCACCACCCCACTATACACCCTCTCCACCACCCTACTATACACCCTCTCCCCCACCCCACTATACACCCTCTCCACCACCCCACTATACACCCTCTCCACCACCCCACTATACACCCTCTCCACCACCCCACTATACACACTCTCCACCACCCCACTATACACACTCTCCACACGCTCTAAGCATCATTACAACTGACGGGTCATAAGAACACTCCTGTACTGAACCTGGTGGAAAAAGTAACCAAAATATTTGCTGTACGAGGTCCACCTTACAGCTTGAAGTACTCATGAACAATGTTCATCACACCAGAGTACACCGTGCTGCTTGAAGTACTCATGAACAATGTTCATCACACCAGAGTACACCGCGCTGCTTGAAGTACTCATGAACAATGTTCATCACACCAGAGTACACCGTGCTTGTATGTGTACGTGTTCAAACTGAGTTGGCCAGAAATATTGTGTACAGTGTGGGGGGTTTTCAATATATTTTAACATGTACTTAAATGAAGATCTCAAACAAATTTATATATTTCTTTCTTTCTTTTTCAGAGTTTGTTTGGCGACCGTAGAAGTGATCCATCACCGTCCTTGTTACTGATTAACAAACACTGCAAGCTCCTGATGTGTTGATTGCAACACGAAAAGCCTAGAGCTATCAGTCACCCCCCCCCCTGTGGTTGTTTTGCAAATATGTATATAAATGTGTCTTAAAACACAAACGCACACGCGCACGCAAGCGCGCACACGCACGCGCGCGCACACGCACGCGCGCACACACACACACACACACACACACACACACACACACACACACACACACACACACACACACACACACACACACACACACACACACACACACACAATTCCAAGCATTTCGCCCGAGGACATCAATTTATAACCGCTGCACCAAACGGGAAACTGGCATATTTAAGGATAACTTTGAGGAATCTCAACAAGCATTCATCACCTTATATAGGATATATATGTGAGGACCATCCTGGAGCATGCAGAGCCTGTATGGAACCCACCTGGTAGAGCACGTAAAGTTGCTTGCAAAAGTTTCTTAGAGCTAAGAGGTAAGAGTTGTGAGAACTTAGAAAAGCTAAATCTAACGCCACTAGAGGAGAGAAGGGCTAGAGGTGACCTGATTAGGACAGAGTGAACAGGGAGACTGAGTCGAATCTCGGGTACACGAGGGTTCATCTGGAAGCTAAAAATACAGATGAACCGCAAGAATGTTAGGGAATATGTCTTTATACGTATAGTCACCAGTGGAACGATGTAGACTGAGGTGGTCGAGACGGGATCAATACACAACTTTAACGAGTATAATAAAACTCAGGCAGCCAGGAACTGAAACTTGACCTCTGCAACCACAATAAGGTGAATACACACACTCACACACACTCACACACACACTCACACACACACACACTCACACACACACACACACACACTCACACTCACACACACACACACTCACACACACACACACACACTCACACACACACACACACACTCACACACACTCACGCACACTCACGCACACTCACACACACTCACAATGCCCCCACCCACTACATTACACACACACACACACACACACACACACACACACACACACACAATGCCCCCACCCACTACATTACAAACTCCACCCCCACAGCAACAACCCATAGTTCCTTACCAGGTCTCCCACTTCCCCAACCCCAATATACCTCCCAGACCACAGTCTTAGAAAAGAAGTTGAAGGTGTGGTATACAAATGCAGATGGAATAACAAACAAGTATGAGGAGTGGCACGAAAGAATCAAAGAGACATCCCCAGACATAACAGCACTCACAGAAACAAAACTCACCAGAATAATAACAGATTCAATCTTTCCATCCGGATATCAAATCCTCAGGAAAGACAGAGGGAGGAGAGGGGGAGGAGGAGTTGCACTGCTCCTTAAAAACCAGTGGGGTTTTGAGAAAATGGAAGGAATGGATGGCACGGGCGAAAGGGACTACTTAGTAGGAACAATCCAGTCTGAGGGACATAAGGTGATAATTGCAGTAATGTACAACCCACCACAGAACTGCAGGAGGCCAAGAGAAGAATACGATGAGAGCAACAGAGCAATGATCGACACACTAGCCGAGGTGGCCAGGAGAGCACACATGGGGGGAGCAAAGTTACTAGTTATGGGTGATTTCAATCACAAGGAGATTGACTGGGAAAACCTGGAGCCCCATGGGGGTCCCGAAACATGGAGAGCCAAGATGATGGATGTGGTACTGGAAAACCTCATGCATCAACATGTTAGACACACTACCAGAGAGAGAGGAGAGAATGAACCAGCAAGGTTGGACCTTGTATTCACCATGAGTAGTTCGGACATCGAGGGTATCATGTATGAAAGGCCCCTGGGAGCTAGTGATCATGTGGTTCTGTGCTTCGACTACATAGTTGAGCTCCAAGTGGAGAGAGTAGCAGGAATAGGCTGGGAAAAACCAAACTACAAAAGGGGGAATTACTCAGGCATGAGGAACTTCCTTCAAGACATTCAGTGGGAGAGGGAACTGACAGGAAAACCAGTACAAGAAATGATGGACTATGTAGCAACAAAATGCAAGGAGGCAGAGGAGAGGTTTGTTCCCAAGGGAAACAGAAATAATGGGAAGAACAGAACGAGTCCTTGGTTCACCCAAAGGTGTAGGGAGGCAAAAACTAGGTGTACTAGAGAATGGAAAAGGTACAGAAGACAGAGAACTCAGGAAAATCAAGAAATCAGCCGAAGAGCCAGAAACGAATATGCACAGATAAGAAGGGAGGCTCAGAGACAATATGAAAATGACATAGCATCAAAAGTAAAGACTGACCCGAAGCTGTTGTACAGCCACATCAGGAGGAAAACAACAGTCAAGGACCAGGTAATCAGACTGAGGAAGGGTGATGGGGAATTCACAAGAAACGACCGAGAGGTTTGTCAGGATCTCAACACAAGATTTAAAGAGGTATTTACAGTGGAAACCAGTAGGACTCCAAGAAATCAGAACAGGGGGGCACACCAGCAAGTGCTGGATGAGGTACATATAACCAAGGAGGAGGTGAAGAAGCTGCTATGCGAACTTGACACCTCAAAGGCGGTGGGACCAGACAACCTCTCTCCATGGGTCCTTAAAGAGGGAGCAGAGATATTGTGTGAGCCATTAACAAAGATCTTCAACACATCATTTGAAACTGGGCAACTCCCTGAGGTATGGAAAATGGCAAATGTAGTCCCAATTTTTAAAAAGGGAGACAGACATGAGGCACTAAACTACAGACCTGTATCACTAACGTGTATAGTATGCAAGGTCATGGAGAAGATCATCAGGAGGAGAGTGGTGCGGCACCTGGAAAGAAACAAGTGTATAATTGACAACCAGCACGGTTTCAGGGAAGGAAAATCCTGTGTCACAAACCTACTAGAGTTTTATGACAAGGTGACAGAAGTAAGACAAGAGAGAGAGGGGGGTGGATCGACTGCATATTTTTGGACTGCAAGAAGGCCTTCGACACAGTTCCTCACAAGAGGTTACTGCAAAAGCTAGAGGACCAGGCACACATAACAGGAAAGGCACTGCAATGCATCAGAGAATATCTGACAGGGAGGCAACAACGAGTCATGGTACGCGACGAGGTGTCAGAGTGGGCGCCTGTGACAAGCGGGGTTCCACAGGGGTCAGTCCTAGGACCTGTGCTGTTCTTGGTATATGTGAACGACATAACGGAAGGGATAGACTCAGAAGTGTCCTTGTTTGCAGATGATGTGAAGTTAATGAGAAGAATCAAATCGGACGAGGATCAGGCAGGACTACAAAGAGACCTGGACAGGCTACAAGCCTGGTCCAGCAACTGGCTCCTTGAATTTAACCCTGCCAAATGCAAAGTCATGAAGATTGGGGAAGGGCAAAGAAGACCGCAGACACAATATAGTTTAGATGGCCAAAGACTGCAAACCTCACTCAAGGAAAAAGATCTGGGGGTGAGTATAACACTGAGCATATCTCCTGAGGCGCACATCAATCAGATAACTGCTGCAGCATACGGGCGCCTGGCAAACCTACGGATAGCGTTCCGATACCTCAGTAAGGATTCGTTTAAGACTCTGTATACCATCTACGTCAGGCCCATACTGGAGTATGCAGCACCAGTTTGGAATCCATACCTAGTCAAGCACGTCAAGAAATTAGAGAAAGTGCAAAGGTTTGCAACAAGACTAGTCCCAGAGCTACGGGGATTGTCCTATGAAGAAAGGTTGAGGGAAATCGGCCTGACGACACTGGAGGACAGGAGGGTCAGGGGAGACATGATAACGACATATAAAATACTGCGCGGAATAGACGAGGTGGACAAAGACGGGATGTTCCAGAGATGGGACACAGACACAAGAGGTCACAATTGGAAGTTGAAGACTCAGATGAATCAAAGGGATGTTAGGAAGTATTTCTTCAGTCATAGAGTAGTCAGGCCATGGAATAGACTAGAAAGTGATGTAGTGGAGGCAGGAACCATACATAGTTTTAAGGCGAGGTATGATAGAGCTCATGGGGAAGGGAGAGAGAGGACCTAGTAGCAATCAGCGAAGAGGCGGGGCCAGGAGCTGTGACTCGACCCCTGCAACCACAAATAGGTGAGTACAAATAGGTGAGTACACACACACACACACACACACACACACACACACACACACACACACACACACACACACACACACACACACACACACACACACACACACACACTCACACACACACACTCACACACACACACACACACACACACACACGTGCTCATATACAACAGGCCTAGTGTCTAATCGACATGTGCCTAGGACAAAATGGTAACTCACACACACACACACTCACTCTCACACTCTCACTCACACTCACACTCACACTCACACTCACACTCACACTCACACTCACACTCACACTCACACTCACACTCACACACTCTCACTCCTCGTTTGGTGAATCTAAGGTAAACCTTCATGAATCTTAACACAATCATTCACGACTTTTTCTACAACATATGTCAGGTCTATCCTGTACTATACAATACCAACATGGAACCCACATCTGATAAAGAATAACAAGCAACTGGAAGATGTTCAGAGGTTTGCCACGAGACGAGAGAGAGAAGGTGAATGAACTATGAAAACACGCTGAAGGAACTGGACCTGACCATATAGGAGGATAGAAAAACTAGAAAGACATGATAACTTCATTCAAAAATGTTTGATAGGGTAGACAATTATATTTTTTTTGAGAAGCGAGAAACCGATACACGAGGTACAGTTGGAAGTTCAAGATGCACAAGTTCCAGGCATGTCTGGAAGTATTTCTTCAACCTCATGGTGGTCAAGAAGTGGAATGAGCTGGACAAAATTGCGGAGTGGGCAGGCTCCATAGATAGTTTCAAGAAGAGATAGGATAGGACCTACTAGGCTCAGAGGGAGTAAACCCAGCAAGTGGCAAGTAAAGAGTCGGGTCCAGGAGCTGAAACTCGGTCCACGTAGCCACAAATATGGAAGTAAATAGGCAGGAGAGCGCTCGCACGCACGCGCATCCACATCATACTCCATTCATTAGGACCTGACAACCATCTTACTCCACACACTCACGACACACAAGCATCCCACCATATAAATCATAACACAGTATCATCCTTTGTAGACGATACTAGAATTTCCATTAGAGAGCCGCTCATTGAAGACACTGCAAATCTCCAAGCTGATATAAACAGTCTTTCAAAGGGCCACAGAAAACAATATAATGTTCAATGAGGGCAAATTTCAAATACTCCATTACGAAAAACATGAAATATAAGCAACAACGGAGAATAAAACAAATTCTAACCACAAAATAGAAGAAAAATTAACGAAGGAGTGATAATATCAGAGATTCTTGCTTTCAAGGATGACAACAGTGTCCTTATAACCACGAGGAAAGTGATAGGATGGATAATGAGAACTTTCAAAACAAGGGATGCCAAGCCAGTGATGGTTCTCTTTAGTCACTTGTTCTCTATAGGCGGAAATGTTACTGGATACGAGCAGCCTCTTTTAAGGCAAGCGACATTGTAGATCTAGAGAATGTACAGAGAACCTTCATCGCATGTATAATTTCAAACTCCTAAATTACTCGGAATGTGCGTAGCCTCTTTATCTGTACTCCTTGGAACGCAGGCGAGAAAGATGCCTCATAATTTACACCAGGACAATCCTAGGAATAGTCTGAAATCAGCGCGCACAAACCACTCCCTAAGAAAGCAAAAGACTCGGCAAACAATGAAAAACGCCCCAGTGAAAAGCAGAGGCGCCATTAGAACACTGAGACAACACAGTAAGTTTAAGGGGCCCGAGATTATTCAACACCTTCCCATCATACATAAGAATCAAACAAATTTCTGGCTGTCTACAAGAGGGAACTACGTAAGTTCAAGTCAGTTCCTAATCAGTAAGGCTGTGGGTCGCACACTGGACTACTTGCAGACAGTAGTAACAGCCTGCCTGATCATGCCTTGATTCACCGACAGGCCTGGTCTGAGATAGGACCGAGAGGGCGTTGACCCCCGAAAACATCCTTAAGTTATTCATATGTCCACGCCATACAACCGTTCCCCTCCATCCATCACTCATAACACTCCACACACTGCATCACCCAGGTATTTCACCAGCGCTGTACCCCACTCAGTACACCTCCCAGCACTGTACCCCACTCAGTACACCTCCCAGCACTGTACTCCACTCAGTACACCTCCCAGCACTGTACCCCACTCAGTACACCTCCCAGCACTGTACCCCACTCAGTACACCTCCCAGCACTGTACCCCACTCAGTACACCTCCCAGCACTGTACCCCACTCAGTACACCTCCCAGCACTGTACCCCACTCAGTACACCTCCCAGCACTGTACCCCACTCAGTACACCTCCCAGCACTGTACCCCACTCAGTACACCTCCCAGCACTGTACCCTACTCAGTACACCTCCCAGCGCTGTACCCCACTCAGTACACCTCCCAGCGCTGTACCCCTCAGTACACCTCCCAGCGCTGTACCCCACTCAGTACACCTCCCAGCGCTGTACCCCACTCAGTACACCTCTCAGCGCTGTACCCCACTCAGTACACCTCCCAGCACTGTACCCCACTCAGTACACCTCCGAGCACTGTACCCCACTCAGTACACCTCCCAGCACTGTACCCTACTCAGCACACCTCTCAGCGCTGTATCCCACTCAGTACACCTCCCAGCGCTGTACCCCACTCAGTACACCTCCCAGCGCTGTACCCTACTCAGCACACCTCTCAGCGCTGTACCCCACTCAGTACACCTCCCAGCACTGTACCCTACTCAGCACACCTCTCAGCGCTGTACCCCACTCAGTACACCTCCCAGCGCTGTACCCCACTCAGTACACCTCCCAGCGCTTTACCCCACTCAGCACACCTCCCAGCGCTGTACCCCACTCAGCACACCTCCCAGCACTGTACCCCACTCAGCACACCTCCCAGCACTGTACCCCACTCAGCACACCTCCCAGCGCTGTACCCCACTCAGCACACCTCCCAGCGCTGTACCCCACTCAGCACACCTCCCAGCTCTGTACCCCACTCAGCACACCTCCCAGCGCTGTACCCCACTCAACATACCTACCAGCCCTGTACCCCACTCAGCACACCTCCCAGCGCTGTACCCCACTCAGCACTACCCCTCCCAGCGCTGTACCCCACTCAGCACACCTCCCAGCGCTGTACCCCACTCAGCACTACATCTCGCAGTGCTGTACCCCACTCAGCACATCTCCCAGCTCTGTACCCCACTCAGCACATCTCCCAGCGCTGTACCCCACTCAGCACATCTCCCAGCGCTGTACACCACTCAGCACACCTCCCAGCGCTGTACCCCACTCAGCACACCTCCCAGCGCTGTACCCCACTCAGCACATCTCCCAGCGCTGTACCCCACTCAGCACATCTCCCAGCGCTGTACACCACTCAGCACACCTCCCAGCACTGTACCCCACTCAGCACTACACCTCCCAGCACTGTGCCCCACTCAGCATACCTCCCAGCACTGTACCCCACTCAGCACACCTCCCAGCGCTGTGTCCCACTCAGCACTACACCTCCCAGCGCTGTGCTCCACTCAGCACACCTCCCAGCGCTGTACCCCACTCAGCACACCTCCCAGCGCTGTACCCCACTCAGCACACCTCCCAGCACTGTACCCCACTCAGCACACCTCCCAGCGCTGTACCCCACTCAGCACACCTCCCAGCGCTGTACCCCACTCAGCACTACACCTCCCAGCGCTGTACCCCACTCAGCACTACACCTCCCAGCGCTGTACCCCACTCAGCACTACACCTCCCATAGAACGGAAAAATAATGTAAGAGACCTGGGAGTAGTAATGTCTGACGATCTCACTTTCAAGGATCACAACAGTGCCACGATCGCACGTGCAAAGAAAATGATAGGATGGATAATGAGAACTTTCAAAACGAGAGATGCCAAGCCAATGATGATCCTTTGCAAATCACTTGTTCTCTCTAGGCTGGAATACTGCTGTACATTAACATCTCCATTCAAAGCAGGTGAAATCGCAGATCTAAAGAGTGTACAGAGATACTTTGCTGCACGTATAAGTTCTGTCAAGCACCTTAACTACTGGGAACGCTTGGAAGCACTTGACTTGTACTCGTTGGAACGCAGGAGGGAGAGAGATATCATAATCTACACTTGGAAAATCTTAGAAGGAATGGTCCCAAATCTGCACACAGAAATCACTCCCTACGAAAGTAAAAGACTGGGCAGGCGATGCAAAATGCCCCCAATAAAAAGTAGGGGCGCCATTGGTACACTAAGGGAAAACACCATAAGTGTCCGGGGCCCAAGACTGTTCAACAGCCTCCCATCAAGCATTAGGGGAATTGCCAATAAACCCCTGGCTGCCTTCAAGAGAGAGCTGGACAGATACCTAAAGTCAGTGCCGGATCAGCCGGGCTGTGGCTCGTACGTTGGACTGCGTGCGGCCAGCAGTAACAGCCTAGTTGATCAGGCCCTGATCCATCGGGAGGTCTGGTCATGGACCGGGCCGCGGGGGCGTTGATCCCCGGAATAACCTCCAGGTAACCCAGCGCTGTACCCCACTCAGCACTACACCTCCCAGCGCTGTACCCCACTCAGCACACCTCTCAGCGCTGTACCCCATTCAGCACACCTCCCAGCGCTGTACCCCACTCAGCACACCTCCCAGCACTGTACCCCACTCAGCACACCTCCCAGCACTGTACCCCACTCAGCACACCTCCCAGCACTGTACCCCTCAGCACACCTCTCAGCGCTGTACCCCACTCAGCACACCTCCCAGCGCTGCACCCCACTCAGCACACCTCCCAGCACTGCACCCCACTCAGCACACCTCCCAGCACTGTACCCCACTCAGCACACCTCCCAGCACTGTACCCCACTCAGCACACCTCCCAGCACTGTACCCCACTCAGCACACCTCCCAGCACTGTACCCCACTCAGCACACCTCCCAGCACTGTACCCCACTCAGCACACCTCCCAGCGCTGTACCCCACTCAGCACACCTCCCAGCGCTGTACCCCACTCAACATACCTACCAGCGCTGTACCCCACTCAGCACACCTCCCAGCGCTGTACCCCACTCAGCACTACCCCTCCCAGCGCTGTACCCCACTCAGCACTACACCTACCAGCACTATACACCTTAGTACACGCCCACCCAGCACTATACACTCACTTAGCAGTGCACGCCCACCCAGCAGTGCACGCCCATCCAGCACTACGCACCCACCCAGCAGTGCTCCCACCACCGTTAAGAGCACTGTACAGACACAGCAACACGATGGTGCTTTGCACACAAACACTAAGGCTTATACCATACTACACACCTACACACACACACACACACACACACACACACACACACACACACACACACACACACACATGCTGCAAACCGTTCAGTGAGTGCGTGAGGACGGTGGGTAGGAGCATGTGGGTAGGAGCATGTGGGTAGGAGCATGTGGGTAGGAGCAGGTGGGTAGGAGCACGTGGGTAGGAGCAGGTGGGTGAGGACCTGCAAGGGTACTTACTGTGTTGGGCAGTGCGCGGATGACTGAAGGGGTGGGTGGGTGGGTGAGTGACTGGATTACTAGGGTGTGGGTGGTCGGGTGACTGGACGAGTCGGGGGTGGGTGGTCGGGTGACTGGACGAGTCGGGGGTGGGTGATTGGACTAGTGGGGGTGTGGGTGGGTGACTGGACTAGTGGGGGTGTGGGTGGGTGACTGGACTAGTGGGGGTGTGGGTGGGTGATTGGACTAGTGGGGGTGTGGGTGGGTGACTGGACTAGTGGGGGTGTGGGTGGGTGACTGGACTAGTGGGGGTGTGGGTGGGTGACTGGACTAGTGGGGGTGGGGGTGGGTGACTGGACTAGGGGGGGGGTGGGTGGGTGACTGGACTAGTGGGGGTGTGGGTGGGTGACTGGACTAGTGGGGGTGTGGGTGGGTGACTGGACTAGTGGGGGTGTGGGTGGGTGGGTGACTGGACTAGTGGGGGTGTGGGTGGGTGGGTGACTGGACTAGTGGGGGGGTGGGTGGGTGACTGGACTAGTGGGGGTGTGGGTGGGTGGGTGACTGGACTAGTGGGGGTGTGGGTGGGTGGGTGACTGGACTAGTGGGGGTGTGGGTGACTGGACTAGTGGGGGTGTGGGTGGGTGGGTGACTGGACTAGTGGGGGTGTGGGTGACTGGACTAGTGGGGGTGTGGGTGGGTGGGTGACTGGACTAGTGGGGGTGTGGGTGGGTGGGTGACTGGACTAGTGGGGGTGTGGGTGGGTGACTGGACTAGTGGGGGTGTGGGTGGGTGGGTGACTGGACTAGTGGGGGTGTGGGTGGGTGACTGGACTAGTGGGGGTGTGGGTGGGTGACTGGACTAGTGGGGGTGTGGGTGGGTGACTGGACTAGTGGGGGTGTGGGTGGGTGGGTAACTGAACTAGTGTGGGTGTGAGTTGTGATGTCAGTGACTCATCATCTTGCATCTCCCAGCTTCCTGCTCTACACATCTTAACATTAATACCACCTGAATACGATATTACTATTCCTTGTACGCGTTCCCGCAATTAATATGTAAATATTACAACATACAACATTACTGCCCTTGTACATAACACGGAATCAAGACCGAATTCTTCATTGTGTATCTACATCTTATTTTCCTAAGAACACTGTACAAAGTTTCAGATTGCCACCGGAGCTGCTAGTTTATTATGTATCCCATATGAATCCTGTGGACGATACCTTAGTAAGTTTATTTAGGCACAGGTACACAAGTACAGTTATCATATATCGTGTAAATTACCTAAGATAAGCCATTAAAAGTCAAAGTGACTTATTTCCAGTGAGGGTCCTTAGTACCGTCACACTCTTTTTGTAATCATTATTGTGGGTCCGCCACGCGAAGGTTATATCACTTGTAAATATGTAGGAGTATAGTTTCCAGCAGCAGTGAACATGGTTGTGTTCTAGTGCTGGAAAACAAAAGACACAGGTTACAGGTTCCACACGTGCTGTGTACCACACGCGGCCTGACATCAGTATTCACCGTTAAGAGCTTAATTTTCGCCATCCTTTGCAGCCATGTGGCCCAAAAACAATATTCACAGCGCTTCACACGGTCCCACACAGCAGGCAGCACAGTAGTAACTCCCAATACTGTCATTGTTACTTTGATTTCTGTCACGAACTTGGTATTGACTGGTGACTGAGCGGGAGCTAGGAACCAGTGACTGCTGCCACTGGTTACTGCAGTCTAACACACACTGCCGCCCCCAGCACCGTCAACACCACTGCTGCTATAAACCCATCAATAAAACACCTACCACCACTACTAAAACCCCACACCTAAAATCATCACCACTACCATCACCACCATCACAACCGCCGCTGCTGACGCAGCCACCACCACTAATACACTTTTCTACTGCTACCACCGCCATCGTCTTGGTGAGGGGGAACACCGAGGGAAGGAACACCGAGGGGAGGGACACTGACTCAGGATACGGAGGTAGGCCATGGGGGGGTGTAAGGCAGGGAGTAGAGGGTGCGGAGGGAGGATGGGGCGAGGAAAACCAAGCTAACATGACAGTGTACCGTACTCTATCCTCAGTATCAAGATCTGATGGTGAGGGAAGTGATAAGCGCCAGAAAAGTGTACACAAATTCAAGGGAAAAACTTTAACTGAGGGGGACATCTGAAAATTTTGGGAATGAGAGAATGGAGAACAACATGGACAAGTTGTAGAGGGTAGGGAGGGGGAGGTACTGCTGAGGGCGGAGCTAAACAGAGGAGGGGGGGGGGGGAGCTAGTGCAGGGATCTGGGGTAAGGGGGACTGAGGGAGAGGTAAATGAGTACGGAGGGGAGACGAGGGGAGAACGACTGGAACATGCCTGCACATACATACACACTGGACGGGGAGGTGGTCCGTCTCCACCACCATCATTCAGTAACCACACTGCGACACTCACTGATAACCATGACCAACATCATTACACGAGACACATGTATAACCCTAGAACCAATATTAACCCTTTATCTACACACCAAAAAAAGTAAATTAGCTCATTTATTCTGAATAAGAATCAACTTAAATCAGTTTTCACAGGTGAAGAAGCAGAGTTGGAGCCCCTGTGAAGGCTACAGGGTAGACAGGCAAGGCAACTGGGATTCCCTCACGCCACGTCTCTACTGAATCAATACACCACAACCTGCACACCAACATTTGAGAAAACTCCTCCAACTCCATCATTTTCTTTGTTATACATTTACCCATCAAGTACATAAAAATACGAAATGCATATATTTTGGTAGAATTACCGACAATATATAAAGTAAACGTAACGGCTTGACAAAGCTCCTGGAGAGCGAAACGTTGCCACAATAAAATGTCACATTAGTTGCACTTGTGTCCTTTTACTTTACAAAAATACGAAACACCTAGACTAAAATATTTCTGAATATAGTTCCTTTTTTATAATAAACTTGGGTTTCAAAACTTCAGATGACCTGACGCTACTATTTGTAACTAAAACTTATATTTTAATAACTAATAAATGACTGACTCACCAGCCTCGTGGCCATGTGAAATTAAACAGTCCAATTAAGAGAATTTATTAGTTTCTCGGCATCTGGCCGTGACAGCAACAGGCAGTAGTTTTCAGGTACCCCAGTGCTAGGCTGGAATACTGCTGTACATCAACATCTCCATTCAAAGCAGGTGAAATCGCAGATCTAGAGAGTGTACAGAGATACTCTGCTGCACGTATAAGTTCTGTCAAGCACCTTAACTACTGGGAACGCTTGGAAGCACTTGACTTGTACTTGTTGGAACGCAGGAGGAAGAGAGATATCATAATCTACACTTGGAAAATCTTGGAAGGAATGGTCCCAAATCTGCACACAGAAATCACTCCCTACGAAAGTAAAAGACTGGGCAGGCGATGCATGCCCCCAATAAAAAGTAGGGGCGCCATTGGTACACTAAGGGAAAACACCATAAGTTTCTGGGGCCCAAGACTGTTCAACAGCCTCCCATCAAGCATTAGGGGAATTGCCAATAAGCCCCTGGCTGCCTTCAAGAGAGAGCTGGACAGATACCTAAAGTCAGTACCGGATCAGCCGGGCTGTGGCTCGTACGTTGGACTGCGTGCGGCCAGCAGTAACAGCTTAGTTGATCAGGCCCTGATCCATCGGGAGGCCTGGTCATGGACCGGGCCGCGGGGGCGTTGATCCCCGGAATAACCTCCAGGTAACCTCCAGGTATCAACAAAAATTCTATAAAAAATCACTATACACAGGGTCGTATACTCTACAGGGGATGAAAAATTGAAAGGAAGTGGTGAGATAATAAGAATGATTTGACTTACGAGAACACTTAGAAACCTTGACCGTAAAAAAATATTCACCTACATAGAACACCCAAAGTAAAATTATAATACTAGAGTAAAATCTACTAGCACTAACACAAGTAAATTCTGTCACAATAAGCCAACACAAAAAACATCGGTTAGAATACCATTAAAGCATCAACGTCAAAGACCCCTAAAATTTCCCCGAGGTCCGTACAGGCAATTCTGTGGTTATCCTTGATTGTGAGGATTACCTATGAAAGACGCCTTGCTTATAACATAAATGTGATATCAAAAAAGGAGTATTAACATAGACTTAAAACCAGTATTGTTTCACAAGGTTACATGGCCTCTTCAGCTGGGGAAATCTGATAAATAATCAGCAGTGGGTTACGCACTGGCCTGGAGTTTTACGACTCACTAGCCATGGGTTCTAACCCAACCCGTACCCTGATTTGGTTAAATCAGCTAAAATCTGTGTATCTACTTATTCTAGCAAGTTATTATAATGAAAATGTTTGGTAGTGTGTCACTAGAGTCCCACAAGGATCACCGCTTGCACCCAGGAAGTATGTAAATAAGATACACTGCAGGTAATGACATTTTATTGACGGGACGTAGCGTCTTCACAGTGAAATACCATAACCCGAACTGTCTGCCATGTTTACATTCTGTCAGTATATTTCACCACTGTATCTCACCCATGATGCTTTTAGTCCATATTAATGATACATCAATAATATAAATTATATGGAAATGCTTGTAAATTATTTAAAAATCTCAAGAAGGAAAAGAAGTTTATATGTATTTCTTTACAAAGTTTACACACGTTAAGCAAATGGTATACAAAATGACTGATAAAATTTCATAATGAACAAATGTCACAATAAAATTGCAAATAGCCACCAACGATATAAATTTTTAAAATATTAAGAATCTCTAATAAAAAACGGAGTGGTGATAAACAGGTTATCAACATAAAATAACTATAACGATGCTGTTCTATGCTATACTCGCACATTTTAAACTGAATTTCAACTACATGCATATAGATGAAATGCTAAGCAAATTGACTAAGCCAAGTTAAACCAAATTTTAACTAAAGTGTGGCTGTAGTGAGAGGTGTGTGTGTGTGTGTGTGTGTGTGTGTGTGTGTGTGTGTGTGTGTGTGTATGTGTGTGTGTGCGCGCGCGCGCTCACCTATTTGTACTTGCCTATTTGTGGTTGCAGGGGTCGAGTCTTAGCTCCTGGCCCCGCCTCTTCATTGGTTGCTACTGGGTCCTCTCTCTCCCTGCTCCATGAGCTCTATCAAACCTCGTCTTAAAACTATGTATGGTTCCCGCCTCCACTAACTCACTTTCTAGGCTATTCCACTGCCTGACAACTCTATCACTGAAGAAATACTTCCTAACATCCCTTTGACTCATCAACTTCCAATCGTGACTTCTTGTTTCTGTGTCCCCTCCCTGGAACATCCTGTCTTTGTCCACCTTGTCTATTCCACGCAGCAATGTGTGTGTGTGTGTGTGTGTGTGTGTGTGTGTGTGTGTGTGTGTGTGTGTGTGTGTGTGTGTATGTGTGTGTGTATGTGTGTGTGTGTGTGTATGTGTGTGTATGTGTGTGTGTGTATGTGTGTGTGTGTGTATGTGTGTGTGTGTATGTGTGTATGTGTGTGTGTATGTGTGTGTGTATGTGTGTGTGTGTGTGTGTGTGTATGTGTGTGTATGTGTGTATGTGTGTGTATGTGTATGTGTGTGTATCCCTAGCTAAAAGAGCTATTAAAATAGGGGGAAATAAAGTCTGAAGTTGCACGACAAAGTATATTCCAGGATATATTAACAGCCCTTATGAAGCATTAATCCTCTAGACTCACTGATCGCCTGAGGAATGAGAGGAAATCTGGTTTGATCAAAGGAAAAAGAGGGTAGTTTCAAAGCCTTGGTTCAAGAGCCCTTCACTGGCACGGAGGAAGCCCCCACTGGAGAGGGTTCCAGAAGAGAGAGCTCTGAACTATGAAGAAACAATACAAAAACTGTCAGTACTCCAGTTGGAAGACAAGATGAGATGCTGTCAAGTATCAGTTAATAAAACATGTAGATAACGCAAGAAAGAGGTTTTGATGCCAGCAACTGCAAGATACCACAGTTGGTGCCACCAACTGGAAAGGTTGACAGCTGGTGCCAACAACAGGAAGAGACGACAGCTGGTGCCAACAGAAAGAGACGACAGCTGGTGCCAACAAATGGAAGAGACGACAGCTGGTGCCAAATATAGTTAGATACCACCGCTTGTGCCAACGATAGAAGACCACAGCTGGTGTCAAGGAAGAGACTACAGCTGTAACCTAAGAAGCAATCTATCAGTGATACCTTAAGATATAACTTGACAAAAAATAATGTAAGCAGATGCAATGAACCCGAGGCAGGAATAGCATGTATTAAAACCACTAGCAGTCTTAAAAATGTACAACACAAACCCATAGGAGAATACAAGAGGCCACAAACATTGCATTGTTCCCGTGACTACAAATAGTTCATGAAATAGGTTAGTTCTCTTGCCTTTCACCACACAAGAAAAAAATCTGCGTTAATGTTGGCACCCCACAAGGCATAACACTTTCATGTTTACACGCTGTCTGTCATGACTGTTAAAGCTAGGCTCTTAAGCTGTGAGGTTATGCCACTTAAACAGAGAGGAAGAGCAAAGAATCAGGAGAGAGACGTTTATGACATACAGCATTAACATGTCTGCCAAATGTAAATTGAGAACCATAAATACGGAACTGCATTCTATTTCAAGAGGTGATAAAATCCACATAAATAAATAAAATACAACGCTCGAGTCTTCATCCGTTAAGCGTGGCCCGGTCCAGACTGCTGGTGATCACAGTCCAGTCATAAGGAGAAGGCACTTGCACAGCGGAGGCTGAAGTACAAGTGTAACGGAGCCAGGTGATGCGACAGTCTAGCAGCTAAATGTGAGAGTATCTAAAAAAAAAAAAAAAAAAAAAAAAAAAAAAAAAAAAAAAAAAAAAAAAAAAAAAGAGACGAGAACTACACTTAATATGAGAGACCACGAGGCTATCAACCATCAAGGTCAGTCTACCCAAAATTAATGCAACTATACAGCTCGGTTAGAGCTATTCACTGAGCATACATACACGTGCCTCCTCCTCCTCCTCCTCCCCCTTCCCCCCCACACATACTTAAGTTCAAATGCATACGTATGCACGTACATACGAACATATACGGACGTACACAAGTATGCACGTTGAATCACACGTACGCACCTACAAGTACCCAAATACGCATACCGTTTTAGCTAACTTTCCGTTCTTGATCTAAAAACTACATTTAATATCGCAAACAGAACCGTTACACTACAGGAACTAGCCAAAATGAATATTAGGGGATAGCTTACTCTGCTGGATAATAGGATACCTGTCAAATAGAGTATCCTCTATCCTCTACCAAGGCTTTTGAAGCGAATGTAAAGAAGCGTCCCTAGGTACACCTCAGGGAGGAGTTCTCAGTCCCATGCTATTTAATGTTCTGATTAATGCTCTCCTACCTGCCTCACCTAAACATATAGCTATAAGCTATGCTGATAACATCATGATCCATACAACAGGGCATAAGATGACCACCATTCTTAACGAAATTCAAACAATTTGTAACTGATTAGGCCTCATCACATCTTCAACTAAAACAAAAATATTGGACAAGCAAACGACATCCCCCACCCATCTGTTTTCAGGGTGAAAACAGCTATGTTAATCTTATAGATACCTTGGTGTAAATGTACCCTTCAATAAATCCACCATACCCTAACTAAATAAGAAATGCAAAGATAGGCTAAATGCTCTCAAAGCTGTTGCTGGCTACAACCCCAAACATGGTGCTAATGTGAGAATCCTGAGAATGATGTACAAAGCCTATATTAGATCCTTCATCGATTATACTGCGCCCATGTTGACATTAGCTAGGGAAAATTCTCTCCGACCCTTGGAGTTAATGCAAAATGAAGCCCTCAGAATTATTCTTGGGTGTTCCAAATCTACCAAGGTTCTTAAACTGTAAAACACAGAAGGAATAAAAGGCAATAGTGAAGGAAGGCCATCAGATGAAGATGATCTACGAGTCATTCAATAAAATATTGTGACCTGAAGATCATAAACATGAAGTTAAAATCTCCCATGCGACAGTGACCGATATGAAATTTGGTTTTAGATATATGAGCAGGGAAATTCTGCAAAAGCTGTTCACAACGTAAGTTCCACTAAAATTGGAACATACAGCGGTGGTATAAGTGTCGGTACCTTAAAATAATATGGACAAGAACTATAAGATGCAAGTTCCGAAGAAAGAAGGCACAGAACATGCCCTCACTGGATGAGAGGAGGAAGAGACACATAATAACCGCCTATCAAAGGATACGAGAGAGTAAATAACGAAGATATTTTAGTACCAGCAACAGTGAATACAAGAATAAATAACAGTAAACTAAGAAAAAGGTGCCAAAGGCATTCAAGAAAAGTCTTCACAGTGACAGAACTGCCACAACCACAGGAAACCTTAAAAAAAATACAAAGCACTCAGGCGCACACGTGAGTGCGCACGCTGAGTCAGCAGGAGTGAGCAAGAGAGAGACTAAGAGGGAAGTTGCTGTGTGCTCAGCCAGTAGTCATCTGGGTCTCAGTCAATTGCCAAGAATTCTGTGCATAACCCAGCTACCACCTGCTGATCTGCTTCACCTGCCACACCACCACTAGTTGTCGACCACCTGCTGTACTGCACCACCTGTCATACCTTCCACCTACCTGGAGTTTACCTGGAGAGGGTTTGGGGGGTCAACGCCCCCGTGGCTCGGTCTGAGACCGGGCCTTGTGGTGGATCAGGGTCTGATCAACCAGGCTGTTACTTCTGGCCGCACGTAAACCGACGTACGAACCACAGCCCAGCTGATCAGGTAGTGACTTTAGGTGCCTGTCCAGCGCTTTCTTGAAGACAGCCAGGGGTCTATTCGTAATCCCCCTTATGTATACTGGGAGGCATTTGAAGTCTTTGGCCCCTGACACTTGTTGTATTGTCTCTCAGTGTACTCGTGACCCCCCTGCTTCTCACTGAGGGAAAGTTGCATCTCCTGCCCGAATCTTTTGCTTTCGTAGGGAGTGATTTTCGTGTGCAAATTTGGTACTAATCCCTCTAGGATTTTCCAAGTAAATATTATCACGTATCTTTCTCACCTGCGTTCCATGTAATACAAATTAAGGAATTTCAACCTTTTCCAATAATTTAGGTGCTTTATCGTATTTATGCATGTCTTGAAAATTCTCTGTACGTTCTCCAGGTCAGCAATTTCGCCTGCCTTGAAGAGGGCAGTTAGTGTACAACAGTATTCCAGCCTAAAGAGAACAAGCGATTTGAAGAGAATCATCATGGATTTGGCTTCCCTAGTTTTGAAGGTTCTCATTATCCATCCTATCATTTTTCTAACAGACGAGTTCTTTGAAGGTGAAATCCTGACATATCACTTCCAGATTTTTCACATTAGTTTTTCGCTCTATTGTGTCGTTATAATTTGTTTTATACTCTGATAGTTTTAATTTCCTCAAGTTTTCCATACCTGAGTAGTTGAAATTTCTCTTCATTGAACTTTACATTCTTTTCTGCGGTCCATTTAAAGATTTGGTTGATGTCCGCTTGGAGTCTTGCGGTGTCTTCGATGGAGGACACTGTCATGACAATTCAAGTGTCATCCACAAAGGAAGACACGGAACTATGGATGGCAGAGAGTACTGTGCCTTGTGGAACAGACCTTTTCACCGTAGCCACCTCAGACTTTACTCTGTTTACTAATTACATTTTGTGTTCTATTTGTTAGGAAGTTATAGATCTGTCTACCAACTTATTCTGTTATTCCTTTGTCACGCATTTTGTGCGATATTACACCATGGTCGCACTTGTCGAAGGCATTTTGTTTATCCTCTAATGCATCCAGGACCTTGTCATAGTGGTTCAGTAGCTAGGAGAGACAGGAGCGACCTGATTCTAAACCAGTGTTGCCCTGGGTTGTGTAACTGATGGTATCTACGTGATTGGTGATGTTCTTAGAACTCTTTCAAAGATTTTTATGAAATGGGATGTTAGCGCTATCGGTCTGTAGTTCTTTGCAACTGCTTTACTGCCACCTTTGTAGAGTGGGGCTATGTCTGTTGTTTTTAGTGACTGGGATAACTTCTGTGTTCACGCTCCCTCTCCATAGAATGCTGAAGGCACATGAAAGGGGCTTTTTGCAGTTCTTGATGAACACGGAGTTCCACGAGTCAGGGCCTGGGGCAGAGTGCATGGGCATGTCATTTATTGCCTTTTCGAAGTCTTGTGGTGTTAGGAAAATATTAGAGATTTTTGAAACGACCAAATTTTGAGTCTCGGCCATAAAAATCACTTAGATTGTCGACGATGAGTCTCGTTAATGGCTCACTGAACAATGAGTCATACTGGGATTTTAGTATCTCACTCATTTCTTTGCTGTCATGTGTGTAGGTCCCATTTCGTCTAAACAGGGGTCCAATACTGGATGTTGTTTTCGCCTTAGGTTTGGCATAAGAGAAGAAGTATTTCGGGTTTCTTTCAGTTTCACTGATGCTTTAAGTTGTTCCTGAGATTCTTGTTTCCTGTAAAATTCCTTAAGCTTAAGTTCGATATTTGCTATTACTCTGACCAGTGCCTCCCTTCATATTTCAGATATACTGGCCCCTCTCTGCAGCTCTGTGATTCTTCACCTTTGCCTGTATAGGGAGCGTCTTTCTAGGTTACATCTTCTCTTTCTTTCTCTTAATGGAATATGCCTTGAACAGACCTCAAGTGCCACAGGGTTAATTTTTTCTAGGCAAAGGTTCGGATCTGTGTTGATTAGGCTATCTTCCCAGGAAGTTTCATTTAGCACATGGTTGAGTTATTCCCAGCGTGTTATTGAAGTTGAATTTTGTGAAGGTACCCTCATAACTGATCACATTTTGCTGGTCAGGAGCCCTGCACATACATGGCTGTACCTCTATTATGTTGTGATCTGAGTGTAGTGTCTTTGATACGGTTAATTTATATATCAGATCGTCCTTGTTGGTGAAGATGAGGTGCAGTGTATTTTCTAGTCTTGTAGGCTCTATTATTTGCTGGTTTAAGGTGAATCTGGTGTAGAGATTTAATAGCTCGTGTGTGTGTGAATTTTCATCTAAGCTGCCTCCTGGAGTGATTGCTGCTAAAACATTATTTGATAAACTCCTCCATTTTAGGTGTCTCAAGTTGAAATCCCCCAGGAGAAAGATGGTTGGGGCAGGAATTTTGAGATTTTCCAGACAGTGGTCAATTTTCAAAAGCTGTTCTTGGAATTGCTGGGAAGCTGCATCCAGAGGCTTGAATACCACCACAATAAGGTGGTTTTGGTTTTCGATCTTTACTGTCAAAACTTCAACTACATCATTTGAAGCATTTTATGTGGGGTCTCTGTGAAAGCCGCAAACATTGCATTCGACTCTGTGAGCAGTCCTTGATGTAAGGTATTTTGCTGTTTGTTGATGGCTTTAGACCCTGTATGTTTGCAAAGATAAATGTCGTTATACTGATGGAATTTAGCGGGGCTTTGTTTGCTGGCATTAATATCTGTTGTTCTGGAGTGGAGGCCAATGACTGCCCCTCCACTCCAGAAGTGCTTTAAGTTGGTGTAGAATTTCTGTCATTTCTTGTCAGTCTCTTTTCCTTCCTGGCACTAAAAAACCTCCTTATCTGGAGAGGTTTTGGCTTCCCTCTTTTGTTTCCCACGGTCTGGGTGATCTGTATCTTCTCATTCCCTTTAGATTGTGTGCCTGACAGTATATGTTGCAGCATAGTCTTTCATGGACTGACGAGTGACACATTTCGGGGTGAAATAAGTTACAAGAGTTGCACCCTCCTGTTGTCATGTGGATGCGACAATTTTTGGGATGGTCAAAGGTGCATGTCCCACCTGTTTTTCCAGATAAACCATGCCTGTAGATACCCAAGGCATAGACTAGATTATTGTTTGCCAGGATTATTTTGTGGCTGTGTTCCCTACTGGTGTATTTTTTTCTGTTTCCCCACTACCTACATTCCCTGTACAGATATCAGTGCTTCCACCAGCTCTTACTGGTTATGTGTCAACACTATTCCCCGAGACATCATACACTTTTGTTTCATTTCCAGCAGTATTGTTACTTTGTACCTCTGGAAATTTTATAACGTTGTCTATACCTGCTTCATCACCAGGACCACTATCTCCATTTGGTGCACCGTCCTCGAGGACAACACCATCCCCATCTGGCGCACTATCTTCTAGGACAACACCAGTCCCATCTGGTGCACTGTCCTTCCAGGACAACAACAGCCACCAGCCAGGACAACACCTAACCACTAGTTGTCTGCCACCTGCTGCACTGCACCTCCTGCCACACTTTCCACCTAGCCACTAGTTGTCTACTACCTGTCGTAATGCACCACCTGCAACAACTTCCACCTAGCCACTAGCTGTCTACTATCTGTTGTCCTGCACCACCTGCTACACTTCCCACCTAGCTACTAGTTGTCTACCACCTGCCTTATTAATCTCACCGCCTGATTTGTTCATTAGACCTGATTTTTTCCACCCCACCACCTGTCTTCATCACCCCATCACCTATTTTATTCACCTCATTCTATTTACTTGGGTATGAAGATCCATACTCGTCTGGAACCATGTATATAAGACTGCACTCACCTGTGCACCATCCTGCACTCACCTGAGTACCATCATACACTCACCTGAGCACCATCCTGCACTCACCTCAGCACCATCCTGTACTCACCTGCCATGTAAAGTAAAAGGACACAAGTGCAACTAATGTGACATTTATTGTGGCAACGTTTCGCTCTCCAGGAGCTTTATCAAGCCATTACAAACAATACATGGACACAGAGGGTATATAAAGGCTCAGAGTGAGGTGAATACTAGTGAAGTACCATTCCGATGTTCACTAGTGGTAGTAGTAGTAGTAGTAGTGGTAGTGACAAAAGCAATTAATTCGTACATGAGTAAAAGGATATAAAAGCTATTACTTGGGTAACATAAAAATAGGTTGGACAAATACAAACTGGAATGAGGCAGGTTGTTTCAGTGTTCACTCTCTGTGCTTTGTGTAGTATAACAGGAGAGACTATGTGATGGCAGGGTTTATTGTTTTCAGGAGGATTCTTGCTAAGACTTCGGAGATGGTGAAGCTGCCGTTGTTTTGTTTAATTGTATTCGAAACAGCGATCAGTGCTGATTCAAGGCATTTGCGTGTGCGGAAATTAGTTTCTTTTATCACTAATTGGGCGTCTCTGAATTTCATAAGATGATTGGTGGAATTTCGGTGTTGTACACAGGCGTTGTTTAAGTTGTCGTTCCTACATGCGTATATGTGTTCATTGAGGCGGGTGTCGAGGTTTCTTGCTGTTTCACCTACGTAGATCTTGTCACAGCCTCCACAGGGTATAGTGTAAACTCCTGCATTGACTGGTTCGTGGTGCTTGGGTTTTGTCCTGGTTAGATCCTTTATTGAAGTGGTAGAAGCGATGGCGACTCTGGTGTTAGCTTGTGAAAGTACTTTTGAGACGTTTAGTGCAACCTGGCTGTTGGGAAGAATTATAACTTTGTTGGGAGCGGTGTTGATGCGTGGAGAATTGATGATCTGAAGAGCTCTTTTCTTGCAGTCTTTGATGAAAAAAGAAGGAAATTGTAACTCAGTGAATGTTTGGTGAATGTAAGTACATTCCTCGTCAAGAAACTCAGGACTACAAATTCGGTATGCTCTTAGGAAAAACCCGATGATGATGCCTCTTTTGGTCTTGGTATCTTGACTGGAATAGAAGTGTGTGAGATCATTTTTATTGGTGGGTTTCCGATAAACTTGAAATCTTAGGTTGTTGTCTACTTTGTGAATGAGGACGTCGAGGAAAGGTAGCTTGTCATTGGACTCTTCTTCTAGTGTAAACTGAATCGCTGGTTCAACTGCGTTGAGCCTTGCCTGAAGATCCCGTACATCAAAACGTTTTGGAGTTATTACGAGGACATCGTCCACGTAACGTAACCAAGTGACGCTTGAAGGGATGATGTTGGCGAAGTGTTCGGACTCTAGGTGTTCCATGTATAAGTTGGCTAGGACGGCACTTATTGGGGACCCCATTCCCATGCCGTAGGTTTGTTTGTAGAGCTTGTTATTGAAGGAAAAACAGTTGAAGTTAACACAGAGTTCAATCAAGTCAACAAAATCTCCGGGAGGTAAAGGAAGATTAAGGTCCTGGTTGACTTTACGTCGTAGAACCTCGATGGCTTTTTTGGTAGGTACTTTTGTGAAGAGGGAAGTCACATCCAAACTGCTTAGTTTCTTGTTACGGATGGAGAGGTTACGGATGCGGTTGAGAAGGTCGCCTGAGTGTTTAAGATGAGCGGGGCTGATGGTCCCCAGAAGACAGGAAAGATGTTTGGCAAGAACTCCGGCTAGTTTGTGTGGAGCACTGCCTATTCCTGACGTGATTGGTCTGAGAGGAATATTGTGTTTATGGGTCTTGGGTAAACCATACATGTGTGCTGGTTTAGGGTTGCTTGGTAACAAGTACAGAAGTTTCTTCCCTTCTCTAGTGCGTTTAAGTATTTGTCTGCTTTTGTATAGAAAGTCTTTGGTGAGCGTCTCCCACTGTTGAGTGCTGATAGGTTCGTATGTAGATTGATCATTCAAAAGGTCCATCATTTTAGTGTTGTAGTCACAGTTGAACCAGCGATTCAGTTTACACTAGAAGTAGAGTCCAATGACAAGCTACCTTTCCTCGACGTCCTCATTCACAAAGTAGACAACAACCTAAGATTTCAAGTTTATCGGAAACCCACCAATAAAAATGATCTCACACACTTCTATTCCAGTCAAGATACCAAGACCAAAAGAGGCATCATCATCGGGTTTTTCCTAAGAGCATACCGAATTTGTAGTCCTGAGTTTCTTGACGAGGAATGTACTTACATTCACCAAACATTCACTGAGTTACAATTTCCTTCTTTTTTCATCAAAGACTGCAAGAAAAGAGCTCTTCAGATCATCAATTCTCCACGCATCAACACCGCTCCCAACAAAGTTATAATTCTTCCCAACAGCCAGGTTGCACTAAACGTCTCAAAAGTACTTTCACAAGCTAACACCAGAGTCGCCATCGCTTCTACCACTTCAATAAAGGATCTAACCAGGACAAAACCCAAGCACCACGAACCAGTCAATGCAGGAGTTTACACTATACCCTGTGGAGGCTGTGACAAGATCTACGTAGGTGAAACAGCAAGAAACCTCGACACCCGCCTCAATGAACACATATACGCATGTAGGAACGACAACTTAAACAACGCCTGTGTACAACACCGAAATTCCACCAATCATCTTATGAAATTCAGAGACGCCCAATTAGTGATAAAAGAAACTAATTTCCGCACACGCAAATGCCTTGAATCAGCACTGATCGCTGTTTCGAATACAATTAAACAAAACAACGGCAGCTTCACCATCTCCGAAGTCTTAGCAAGAATCCTCCTGAAAACAGTAAACCCTGCCATCACATAGTCTCTCCTGTTATACTACACAAAGCACAGAGAGTGAACACTGAAACAACCTGCCTCATTCCAGTTTATATTTGTCCAACCTATTTTTATGTTACCCAAGTAATAGCTTTTATATCCTTTTACTCATGTACGAATTAATTGCTTTTGTCACTACCACTACTACTACTACTACTACCACTAGTGAACATCGGAATGGTACCTCACTAGTATTCACCTTACTCTGAGCCTTTATATACCCTCTGTGTCCATGTATTGTTTGTAATGGCTTGATAAATGGCTTGATAAAGCTCCTGGAGAGCGAAACGTTGCCACAATAAATGTCACATTAGTTGCACTTGTGTCCTTTTACTTTACATATTGTCGGTAATTCTACCAACTTCATCTTCACTCACCTGAGCACCATCCCGTACTCTCCTGAGCACCATCCCGTACTCACCTAAGCACCATTCTGCACACACCTGAACACCATCCTGTACTCACCTGACCACCATCCTGCACACACCTGAGCATCATCCTGCACTCACCTGACCACCATCCTGCACACACCTGAGCATGAAGAACGTTCAGACAGACTTGCTCAACATGTCTTCCGTTATAAACTAAAACGTACACAAACGACCTACCAAACACTATTACTATGTAAAACTGGAACTGTATCAAGACACTAAAAATATTTGTGAGGATGGTCAGGTAGACTTATAATGACTATCAAGATACTAAGAATGTTGTATACGAGGGTGGCCAGACATCCACAGCTGTACGTGCATAGGTCCTATTCATTTGGGAAATATATCCAGAGGTTACCGATATTCTCAAGTAACACCTTACGAATGCCTGACAGGTAACCAACATCTCGTAAACTGAGTTATATCCTTGATCTGTCTCGCTGAGAGTTGTGCTAGCGGTAAATTTTGTGACTCACTAAACACGTGCGGGTCATTTTCTATTGTTTAACTTTAACACCTAGATGTTAGAGCCAAGAAAATGTTACTAAGTCTGACAGGTATCAGCACAACATGTCAAGATGTAAGTGAATATTAAACGAACTAGACAGTCTTTCAATAGTTAAATACTGATGCTGTTACGAAAAAAAATATATAAAAACAATGGTAGGTATCCTTAGGGATTGCCGTTAAATACTCAGAAGAATGCAAGTCACGATACTATGGCTGCAACAATACCACAATACCGTGGCTGTAACAATTCACAATACCGTGGCTGCAACAATACCACAATACCCTGGCTGCAACAATTCACAATACCGTGGCTGCAACAATTCACAATACCCTGGCTGCAACAATTCACAATACCGTGGCTGCAACAATTCACAATACCCTGGCTGCAACAATTCACAATACCCTGGCTGCAACAATTCACAATACCCTGGCTGCAACAATTCACAAGTCACATATTAAAATAGAAAACTGGATGGTGTTATAATTCACTGGACCATAATTATGGACCATTATTAAGTTACTCTGGACTTCACAGGAAAGACAGAAACAACTTCCAGTTTTCACCTATATAAAAGTAATGTATTTTATAAGTACAAGAACCACGCCCGGGCGTGTAAGACATAACTCACACACACCTGTAGATGGTCACACATATACCCAGAACCATGCCCGGGCGTGTAAGACATAACTCACACACACCTGTAGATGGTCACATATATACCCAGAACCATGCCCGGGCGTGTAAGACATAACTCACACACACCTGTAGATGGTCACACATATACCCAGAACCATGCCCGGGCGTGTAAGACATAACTCACACACACCTGTAGATGGTCACACATATACCCAGAACCATGCCCGGGCGTGTAAGACATAACTCACACACACCTGTAGATGGTCACACATATACCCAGAACCATGCCCGGGCGTGTAAGACATAACTCACACACACCTGTAGATGGTCACACATATACCCAGAACCATGCCCGGGCGTGTAAGACATAACTCACACACACCTGTAGATGGTCACACATATACCCAGAACCATGCCCGGGCGTGTAAGACATAACTCACACACACCTGTAGATGGTCACACATATACCCAGAACCATGCCCGGGCGTGTAAGACATAACTCACACACACCTGTAGATGGTCACACATATACCCAGAACCATGCCCAGGCGTGTAAGACATAACTCACACACACCTGTAGATGGTCACACATATACCCAGAACCATGCCCGGGCGTGTAAGACATAACTCACACACACCTGTAGATGGTCACACATATACCCAGAACCATGCCCGGGCGTGTAAGACATAACTCACACACACCTGTAGATGGTCACACATATACCCAGAACCATGCCCGGGCGTGTAAGACATAACTCACACACACCTGTAGATGGTCACACATATACCCAGAACCATGCCCGGGCACGTGTCAGGTAGGATGATACAAACAACAGCGTCAATTGAAAAATATAGCTTTACTAATAGTCATGACACGCTGAATTTAATTAGTTTGTGTACAAAACTAAGAT
Source organism: Cherax quadricarinatus (assembly GCF_038502225.1). NCBI lineage: Eukaryota > Metazoa > Arthropoda > Malacostraca > Decapoda > Parastacidae > Cherax > Cherax quadricarinatus. Next base: position 19,383,588 of record NC_091323.1, read on the forward strand.
TAATATATAAACTGAGAGACACATGAACATAGTCGTATATAAATTAGGATTAACATTGAGCCACAGTGTATATTATATATATATATATATATATATATATATATATATATATATATATATATATATATATATATATATATAACCAGAATTATGTACATTATAAATAGGAAGGTGAGACATGCACTATCTCGAGAATACATTTCACATCACATGGTTCAGCTTTCATTATACAGTCCATTACTAAACTATTTTTTAACTGTTAGTCTAAAGACATGCTAGAAACTTTAAACATGCTTCGAGTTTTAAGATAACTCTAGTAAAAAAAAGAAGGGGGGAGGGGGTGTATTATGTGCTTAACGCCTTTGATTCGATGACCAGATTAAACACTGATGACCCCGTCAAGGTCATTCAGAACCTGGGAATGACTTGTAGCCAGTTTTGATACATTAAAGGAGAGGTATACCTCCAATTCCTTAGATCAAGGGCTCATGTAGGTCAAAAATTAAGACAATGCTTCAGTATTCATTCTCAGAGTGTTTAATCATCATTCACAGCACTTCCTTGCACTGGTATCAAAGAGTTAAGTCATAATTCCCAAGTTTTGATCATTCTTTAAGAGATAAATCAATGCCGACAACGGTTCATCATTCTCAGTTATCATGCCCAATTAATTAGTTACTGTATGGTTTAGTCATCCTTTTCATGTAGTTTTAACCATCGTTTTGAAACGGTTAAGCTGTCTTTCACAAATTGGTTTAGCCATGGTTCTCATATGGTTTAACCTTCACAAATATTTAAAACCATTGTTCTAAAAACCTTTTAGATTTTTTCTAAAATGGTTCAGCCATTGTTCTCGAATGGTTTACCCATATTTCTGAAGCGTTATACTTTACTAAGATTTACTTCATATTCTTCTAGACCGGCAGGGTTAAAATTACGTCAAAGTAGTTAAGGTGAAAGCAAAGTGGCTTAGGTAAGGCTGAGGTAGTTAAGACGAGGCTGAGGTAGTTATAACAAGGCTGAGGTAGTTATAACAAGGCTGAGGTAGTTAAGACAAAGCTGAGGTAGTTAAGACAAGGCTGAGGTAGTTAAGACAAGGCTGAGGTAGTTAAGACAAGGCTGAGGTAGTTATAACAAGGCTGAGGTAGTTAAGACAAAGCTGAGGTAGTTAAGACAAGGCTGAGGTAGTTAAGACAAGGCTGAGGTAGTTAAGACAAGGCTGAGGTAAAGACAAAGCTGAGGTAGTTAAGATAAGGCTGAGGTAGTTAAGACAAGGCTGAGGTAGTTAAGACAAGGCTGAGGTAGTTAAGACAAGGCTGAGGTAAAGACGAGGCTGAGGTGATTAAAGACGAGGCTGAGGTGGTTAAAGACGAGGCTGAGGTGGTTAAAGACGAGGCAGAGGTGGTTAAAGACGAGGCTGAGGTGGTTAAAGACGAGGCTGAGGTGGTTAAAGACGAGGCTGAGGTGGTTAAGACGAGGCTGAAGTGGTTAAGACGAGGCTGAGGTGGGTAAGACGAGGATGAGGTGGTTAAAGACGAGGATGAGTTGGTTAAGACGAGGCTGAGGTGGTTAAAGACAAGGCTGAAGTGGTTAAGACGAGACTGAGGTGGGTAAGACGAGGTTGAGGTGGTTAAGACGAGGCTGAGGTGGTTAAAGACGAGGCTGAGGTGATTAACGACGAGGCTGAGGTGGGTAAGACGAGGCTGAGGTGGTTAAAGACTAAAGTGATTGAGGCTAAGCTGAGGTTGTCTAAGACTGAGAAGAGGGATACCATGGGTGAGAGAATATAGAGGGAGAGGGGGGTAAGGCCGAAGTGAGAGAAAACATTGAGGAGAGGAAGGGTGGAACGGAGAGAAAATGATACCCTGGAGACAGTGAGAGCTACATGAGAAACGAACATGTTAGTAAGAATGAGGAAGACGTGGGTGGGAAAAGTAAATTACAATGACAAGAAAAGTTCACTGATTTGCGGATGAGCTAAAAAAAACTTGGGTTGAAAAAGGCACAAATGGTATAGTTACGACCTTAACGACAGAAAAGCAAAATTGAACACTGGTATATATGCCCAGGGAAGGAGTGTGTTGGAGGGGCACTGACGGTCTCAATCTGTCATTCGCAACACTGATAGTCATTTTGGTGTTCAGCTATCTATTATCTGGCCACAGTGGAAGCCGAATCTTTAGTTCGGTAATTTTTCCGCCCATGCTTGCAAGTGGCTAAAGAAATCAGCAGTTAGCACTCATAAACGCTTATTAAAAGCAATAGTCAATAGGCACTGTTTTCAGCTGGGCTGTTAAGACAATTAGTTGAAAAATACGAGAAAGTGTTAATCACTAGCAATGACAAAGAAAACAAGCAAGCGTGATAGACGAGTTCAAAGCTAGTCAGCGACAGCCAATCTGATATAAGGCAAAGTAGCTGCAATCAGTTAGGAAAGAAGACAATTGAAGCAGAAGAAGCCAAGAGCAGAGTGCTGGACGGGGGAAGACGGAGGTGCACTTACAAGTCGGTGAGCAACAGAAGTGGGATATCCGTAAGAAAACTGCAAGAAAGAACACGCAAGGGATTAGAGTACGGGGAGGAAGTGAGGCCGGGCTATAGTGAGATGTCAAGACTACGGTGGGGTGCAGGGCAGGTTATACTACGCGCACCCCACCACACCCAAGACTACATTGGGGGTGCAAGGCAGGTCAGCCCGCCACACCCACGACTAAGCTTGGGTGCAGGGATAGTCACCCACAACGCCCCTCCACTCCTGCTCACACAAGAGACACCTACTGAGTATTAAACATGCTCGACGATGCATCAACTAATGTTTAGGCAAATTACAATAATTAACCTTATCTATAGTGACCAAACATTAGTGAAAGGTCGAGTCTGCCGATGCTATTTCCTATTAAAAACTAATTTTGGAAATTTATTAGTGTCAACTTTCATTAAGAGTAACAGAGGAGCAGGATATCTCCACAGGATCAAGGGAGGGAGAAGGAATCTCTCACTTACAATGGCTATAATACAGATCCTTAAATCTACTGCATCCTTTGCATCAAGTAATCCTAACAGATTTCAGGGACGTATGGGGAGGAGTATAAAGATGCGAGGAGTGGCAAGTTCCTTTGAATATTTACGGTGCTGGACCATAAGATCGTTTGCATTCTGTGCACCCCAAGAAAAATAAAACATTCTCACACACACACACACACACACACACACACACACACACCTTAAATCAGTAAATTTATTATTAAAATACCCACCATTAGTTAAAAAAAAGTCTGATATTAATGTATCTCCTAAAATTTTCTTTAGGTCCCTGTAGACATCAAGACTATGTAAAACAAGTAAACTACAAGATACAAGCCTCGGGCTGAGTTCAATTGTGTTATGTCAGTAGAACGCCACTAATTACACGACGGAGGTAAATCACCTGTAAGCCGTGAGTGATGTGTGCATGACCTATCCTTGACCTACACAGTAATCTCAGTGACGATTCTCATGAAAAGATGGGGGCTAAACACCCACACTTGTCACACACTGTATAACTTGTCACTGTCTTTAGGGCCCACTGGGCCTGCTACTTTCTAATGACATCAATAAATGTGGCCCAAAAGGTTACTGCAAGGTTTACGTCTGTTGTAAAGACTACTAAACACAGCAGCTTTCACCTCAGCATTTACCCGTTCATTACGCGGGCCAATAATACTGCTTAGGTGTCAATAAAATATGTTCGTGTGCCAGTCGTGGAGACAGGTAAACAACTAATGCTTCTTAATCAGGGGGATGAATAAACTGTGAAACAGCTCCCGCTACGAGTACATTAAGAGACAACACAACAAGAGTCGGGGGCCCAAGACTGTTCAACTGCCTCCCAGCATACATAAGGGGGATTACCAATAGACCCCTGTCTGTCTTCAAGGCGCCGGACAGGCACTTAAAGTCAGTACCTGATCAGCCAGGCTGTGGTTTTTACGTCGGTTTACGTACGGCCAGCAGTAACAGCCTGGTTGATCAGACCTTGATCCACCATGAGACCTGGTTTCATACTTAACCGAGGGGGCGTTGACCCCCGAAACCCTCTCCAGGTAAACTCCAGGTACGTCCAGCGATCAGAAATTGAGAAGCATAAAGTATATGTACACCAAGGACTAGTATTGCTCCCAGTCAACAAAAGTCCGAATCAAAGATCACAAAACAAACTCGACTATCTCTCATCAGCTTGTCAGTAAATATCTTTATCCTCAATTTGTGAACAGAATCCTGCTCTAGCAAAGCTGACTGAGGCATTAACAGACATGTCTTCATCCACTACCTACTTCTGGCATCATTCAAGAAGGGCAAGGAGAAATCAGATTCCCCTGACAGCATACATACCCACACCAAATTCCAGGAGGGTAGATGATATTAAACAGTGAAAGAGCACAGGGAGCCTCCAGCGGCTGAAGGGGGACATCTTGCCTTTCACTTATAAGGACAGTAGCGCCAGCTAGATCTCCGGATATGTTAAACCTGATACAGGTATTACAAACCTAGCTCTCCCAGTGGAAAAGAATTGTTAGAAGGTTACTTAGCTACAATAAAATAAAGTTTCTCTCACAAGCTAACCACTCCCTAAGTATCTCTGAAATAAACAGTCTTACAAGCAAACAACAATATGTCCTAGCAGGTTATAGTACTCAGTGTCAGTTTAACACTTATCGACTGAAATGTTAAAATTAAGACTTAAAAGTTCACAGAGGATCAGGCAGGCATCTCGGTAATAATACCAACCATAACGAAATCGGGAGGCCAAAACCATTGATGGATAATAAAAATATCTACCAAAGCCATTAAGGAAACATCCGTGAAATAGCCATTCAGGCACTCTTCGAGAGGACGAGTACTTGGTGCCTGGTCTAGAGAGGCTCGCGGAGGGTAAACTTGGAAAAGTGATTAGGCCAGTAGCAGGTAATTAGCATTGTCATACAAAGTAAACTGTATTTCAAATATAAGCAGCACCAGGAGGGGAAGGAGACGCACAAAACGTGGGATTTAAGTCTGGGAATAACACAGTTACCACAAGCTTCGTCTGTTGCAAAGAAATCAACGAGATAAGGGTAACTAATGCCCTAGGCAGCCTGTACCTCAGTAGTGACCAAGAATGAAACTTTTCTTCACTCTCTTCATGGTCTGATTAAGCTGGACGGAAGGCTCATGCCGGAAACCCACAAAGATCTCAAACCTGAATGTTGTTCAATACCCAGGAGCTGCATGACCCTTATGGCTTTAGAACAGTTACTTGAATATATTTATAACAGCCTAATACTCCAAAGTTGTCTCAAATTTCTAACTCCCGAGGATCATCCACGTTCCTTGAGGGAGGTACTTTATCCCGGGAGGATGGCAGAAGATGAACGCTCCTATGAAGAAGCACGAGGGAAAACGGCAGCCCACCGACCAGGGCCCCAGGCCCTTCAGGATAAGCCAGTGCAGTTATGGGAGAATGTCGGGGGGAGGGGGGACCGTGACCAATCACGGAGGTTGGAACTAGACCTCTCGAAATAAGGGGCAGGAGTCATCGATCAAACTTGGTTCACTACCAGGTTTTCCTGGCAGATGAACCTAAAGGGTTATTTCACATGAAAGAAACAAAGGAAATAATTACCCGAATGGAAAAGAGAACACAAGAAGTTGCTGGAACAGCCGACGAAGCCACAAGCACTGTGCCTGAAAACAATGTGGGGAGAGCCTCATTCTTCCTCCCGAGTCAGGATGCTGAATCTCGTAAGAAAAGTGGATCACAAAATAGCAGGATCCTGCCCACTTTGTGACTGTTGCTGCGTAGGACCTGCCTGGGTACAGGCAGTATGCCTGCCTGCTGGCTTTAGATAACATCCTTCTCTAAAATGTACACCTTGTGCAGCAAAGCACTTTCTTTGACCCATGCACTGAGGATCAATACAGTTACAAAATCGTATCACCCATATTCAGGAGTGAACGATGTCTAACTCCAGCCCACAGGTAATGTACATGTTTAAAGTGATCTTACATTTATCCCCCTGATGGCCAAATATATGGAACTAAGCCCTGCAAAGAAAAGGGAAAACAGTTCTTAATGTCAAGGTTCCTCTTCCCAAAATCGATGTCAGAAGTTCCTAACACTCAAATGTGATTACCAGGTAATTAATGTTTGTTCTTATTTTGTACAGCAGTTATATACTTGTTTAACTTATTTTTTTTTTTTTTTTTTTTTATTATCACACCGGCCGATTCCCACCAAGGCAGGGTGGCCCGAAAAAGAAAAACTTTCACCATCATTCACTCCATCACTGTCTTGCCAGAAGGGTGCTTTACACTACAGTTTTTAAACTGCAACATTAACACCCCTCCTTCAGAGTGCAGGCACTGTACTTCCCATCTCCAGGACTCAAGTCCGGCCTGCCGGTTTCCCTGAATCCCTTCATAAATGTTACTTTGCTCACACTCCAACAGCACGTCAAGTATTAAAAACCATTTGTCTCCATTCACTCCTATCAAACACGCTCAAGCATGCCTGCTGGAAGTCCAAGCCCCTCGCACACAAAACCTCCTTTACCCCCTCCCTCCAACCCTTCCTAGGCCGACCCCTACCCCGCCTTCCTTCCACTACAGACTGATACACTCTTGAAGTCATTCTGTTTCGCTCCATTCTCTCTACATGTCCGAACCACCTCAACAACCCTTCCTCAGCCCTCTGGACAACAGTTTTGGTAATCCCGCACCTCCTCCTAACTTCCAAACTACGAATTCTCTGCATTATATTCACACCACACATTGCCCTCAGACATGACATCTCCACTGCCTCCAGCCTTCTCCTCGCTGCAACATTCATCACCCACGCTTCACACCCATATAAGAGCGTTGGTAAAACTATACTCTCATACATTCCCCTCTTTGCCTCCAAGGACAAAGTTCTTTGTCTCCACAGACTCCTAAGTGCACCACTCACTCTTTTTCCCTCATCAATTCTATGATTCACCTCATCTTTCATAGACCCATCCGCTGACACGTCCACTCCCAAATATCTGAATACGTTCACCTCCTCCATACTCTCTCCCTCCAATCTGATATTCAATCTTTCATCACCTAATCTTTTTGTTATCCTCATAACCTTACTCTTTCCTGTATTCACCTTTAATTTTCTTCTTTTGCACACCCTACCAAATTCATCCACCAATCTCTGCAACTTCTCTTCAGAATCTCCCAAGAGCACAGTGTCATCAGCAAAGAGCAGCTGTGACAACTCCCACTTTGTGTGTGATTCTTTATCTTTTAACTCCACGCCTTTTGCCAAGACCCTCGCATTTACTTCTCTTACAACCCCATCTATAAATATATTAAACAACCACGGTGACATCACACATCCTTGTCTAAGGCCTACTTTTACTGGGAAAAAATTTCCCTCTTTCCTACATACTCTAACTTGAGCCTCACTATCCTCGTAAAAACTCTTCACTGCTTTCAGTAACCTACCTCCTACACCATACACTTGCAACATCTGCCACATTGCCCCCCTATCCACCCTGTCATACGCCTTTTCCAAATCCATAAATGCCACAAAGACCTCTTTAGCCTTATCTAAATACTGTTCACTTATATGTTTCACTGTAAACACCTGGTCCACACACCCCCTACCTTTCCTAAAGCCTCCTTGTTCATCTGCTATCCTATTCTCCGTCTTACTCTTAATTCTTTCAATTATAACTCTACCATACACTTTACCAGGTACACTCAACAGACTTATCCCCCTATAATTTTTGCACTCTCTTTTATCCCCTTTGCCTTTATACAAAGGAACTATGCCTGCTCTCTGCCAATCCCTAGGTACCTTACCCTCTTCCATACATTTATTAAACAATTGCACCAACCACTCCAAAACTATATCCCCACCTGCTTTTAACATTTCTATCTTTATCCCATCAATCCCAGCTGCCTTACCCCCTTTCATTTTACCTACTGCCTCACGAACTTCCCCCACACTCACAACTGGCTCTTCCTCACTCCTACAAGATGTTATTCCTCCTTGCCCTATACACGAAATCACAGCTTCCCTATCTTCATCAACATTTAACAATTCCTCAAAATATTCCTTCCATCTTCCCAATACCTCTAACTCTCCATTTAATAACTCTCCTCTCCTATTTTTAACTGACAAATCCATTTGTTCTCTAGGCTTTCTTAACTTGTTAATCTCACTCCAAAACTTTTTCTTATTTTCAACAAAATTTGTTGATAACATCTCACCCACTCTCTCATTTGCTCTCTTTTTACATTGCTTCACCACTCTCTTAACCTCTCTCTTTTTCTCCATATACTCTTCCCTCCTTGCATCACTTCTACTTTGTAAAAACTTCTCATATGCTAACTTTTTCTCCCTTACTACTCTCTTTACATCATCATTCCACCAATCGCTCCTCTTCCCTCCTGCACCCACTTTCCTGTAACCACAAACTTCTGCTGAACACTCTAACACTACATTTTTAAACCTACCCCATACCTCTTCGACCCCATTGCCTATGCTCTCATTAGCCCATCTATCCTCCAATAGCTGTTTATATCTTACCCTAACTGCCTCCTCTTTTAGTTTATAAACCTTCACCTCTCTCTTCCCTGATGCTTCTATTCTCCTTGTATCCCATCTACCTTTTACTCTCAGTGTAGCTACAACTAGAAAGTGATCTGATATATCTGTGGCCCCTCTATAAACATGTACATCCTGAAGTCTACTCAACAGTCTTTTATCTACCAATACATAATCCAACAAACTACTGTCATTTCGCCCTACATCATATCGTGTATACTTATTTATCCTCTTTTTCTTAAAATATGTATTACCTATAACTAAACCCCTTTCTATACAAAGTTCAATCAAAGGGCTCCCATTATCATTTACACCTGGCACCCCAAACTTACCTACCACACCCTCTCTACAAGTTTCTCCTACTTTAGCATTCAACTTATTATTCTCACATTTATGCTCAAGCCAACGAGACCTGATATCCAGGCATTGTTTTGTTTAGTGTGTGAAGAGAGGGCTTTACTGCCGAGTGTTATGGTGAGGAGGGCCCCCAAAGTCAGCTGGAGGCTGACTTTGGAGCCCTCCGAGGGTCGCACCATTAAACACACCAACGTAGAAGTTTTTCCACCTACAACTGAGCTCCTAAACTGAATCAAGTATTCTGCGACATTTGCTTCACTGGCAAAAGTCATGAAGCCGCAGCTATGCAGCGTAATGTGGTAAGGGATAACCCTACACATTATTAACCATATCGATATTCTTTTCAGAATCACAAAAATAAGAGCCTCTTGTTAGGTTAAAAGCAGCAGCTACTCTGGCTTCAAGAGCCAAGAGATTACCAAAAGACAGTTTTCGGTCTTACATTGTTCGTGCGCAAGTCGTCAGGACAGGTAACAATACCAGAGAAACAGAGATGATCCAAAAGAAACTGAACATTTACCTCAAAGTCCTAGCACCTCAACTAAAGAGACTTGAGGAACTAACGTTCCCAGGGACCACTAGGTACCCTACTTGGTGCACGTGGTGGGGCGAGTCCCACAGAATTACCTGAAGAAAGATTAGGAAACACTTCTGTTTAGAATAGGTACATCCAACAGCGACATCATTCAGCTAAAAATAGGTGGAGCGAGCCTCATAAATGAATACAATGGCCTTCAAGTGGAATGACAGCCACCATAACACAGCACACATACAAGGTTAGGTAAGGTTTGTTAGAAAACAGAATAAGTGTTTCCTGAAGCGGGTCTTAGTCATATGATGACCCGCAGCTGGAGCTTTTGGTCATCTGACAGAGACCTTCCGCTAGGTTACCGGTTTACCCCCTTAAATATTATGGTTATAGATATAGCCATGAGCAGACACACAAGAGGAGAGTAACCTTTCTACTCCCTTAGAAAAAGGGTCTCATAACCCCACCCCATCCTATGCCTAACAGACCGTCCAAATCTCAGCATCGCGGGTCACTGACTTTAGACAAGCAGTGATTTCAGATACAAAGAATAACGCTACTATTCTAAATAAGTTACGTTAAAAATATGACAAATCCAGGACGTTTGTGCTACAAACGTTACTAATAACAAAGATTATAAATTAAAAATCATATATAATCCGATACAGAGTTATAGTGTATAAAATGAAACTCAGGAACAAGAGATGATAAAAGTTAGATGAACAGAAACAATGACAAGTAAGGTAAATAAGAACAAAAAGAGTGGACGAAACAAAAGACATACGTAGGGAGTAGAGAAGGTGGAAGAAATGGAAAAAAAAACAAGAGTCAAAAAAGGAAAGAGGAAGGGAGAGAATGTGGGGAGGAAACTAGAGATAATAGAGGCGAGAAGAAAAGTAGGAGCAATGTGGCGTGTCAGGAATGTATAGAATCTCCACCAATGATGTGCAAACTGTCCACACTCCAGTGTACACTGATGTGCAAACTGTCCACACTCCAGTGTACACTGATGTGCAAACTGTCCACACTCCAGTGTACACTGATGTGCAAACTGTCCACACTCCAGTGTACACTGATGTGCAAACTGTCCACACTCCAGTGTACACTGATGTGCAAACTGTCCACACTCCAGTGTACACTGATGTGCAAGCTGTCCACACTCCAGTGTACACTGATGTGCAAACTGTCCACACTCCAGTGTACACTGATGTGCAAGCTGTCCACACTCCAGTGTACACTGATGTGCAAGCTGTCCACACTCCAGTGTACACTGATGTGCAAGCTGTCCACACTCCAGTGTACACTGATGTGCAAGCTGTCCACACTCCAGTGTACACTGATGTGCAAGCTGTCCACACTCCAGTGTACACTGATGTGCAAGCTGTCCACACTCCAGTGTACACTGATGTGCAAGCTGTCCACACTCCAGTGTACACTGATGTGCAAGCTGTCCACACTCCAGTGTACACTGATGTGCAAGCTGTCCACACTCCAGTGTACACTGATGTGCAAGCTGTCCACACTCCAGTGTACACTGATGTGCAAGCTGTCCACACTCCAGTGTACACTGATGTGCAAGCTGTCCACACTCCAGTGTACACTGATGTGCAAGCTGTCCACACTCCAGTGTACACTGATGTGCAAGCTGTCCACACTCCAGTGTACACTGATGTGCAAGCTGTCCACACTCCAGTGTACACTGATGTGCAAGCTGTCCACACTCCAGTGTACACTGATGTGCAAGCTGTCCACACTCCAGTGTACACTGATGTGCAAGCTGTCCACACTCCAGTGTACACTGATGTGCAAGCTGTCCACACTCCAGTGTACACTGATGTGCAAGCTGTCCACACTCCAGTGTACACTGATGTGCAAGCTGTCCACACTCCAGTGTACACTGATGTGCAAGCTGTCCACACTCCAGTGTACACTGATGTGCAAGCTGTCCACACTCCAGTGTACACTGATGTGCAAGCTGTCCACACTCCAGTGTACACTGATGTGCAAGCTGTCCACACTCCAGTGTACACTGATGTGCAAGCTGTCCACACTCCAGTGTACACTGATGTGCAAGCTGTCCACACTCCAGTGTACACTGATGTGCAAGCTGTCCACACTCCAGTGTACACTGATGTGCAAGCTGTCCACACTCCAGTGTACACTGATGTGCAAGCTGTCCACACTCCAGTGTACACTGATGTGCAAGCTGTCCACACTCCAGTGTACACTGATGTGCAAGCTGTCCACACTCCAGTGTACACTGATGTGCAAGCTGTCCACACTCCAGTGTACACTGATGTGCAAGCTGTCCACACTCCAGTGTACACTGATGTGCAAGCTGTCCACACTCCAGTGTACACTGATGTGCAAGCTGTCCACACTCCAGTGTACACTGATGTGCAAGCTGTCCACACTCCAGTGTACACTGATGTGCAAGCTGTCCACACTCCAGTGTACACTGATGTGCAAGCTGTCCACACTCCAGTGTACACTGATGTGCAAGCTGTCCACACTCCAGTGTACACTGATGTGCAAGCTGTCCACACTCCAGTGTACACTGATGTGCAAGCTGTCCACACTCCAGTGTACACTGATGTGCAAGCTGTCCACACTCCAGTGTACACTGATGTGCAAGCTGTCCACACTCCAGTGTACACTGATGTGCAAGCTGTCCACACTCCAGTGTACACTGATGTGCAAGCTGTCCACACTCCAGTGTACACTGATGTGCAAGCTGTCCACACTCCAGTGTACACTGATGTGCAAGCTGTCCACACTCCAGTGTACACTGATGTGCAAGCTGTCCACACTCCAGTGTACACTGATGTGCAAGCTGTCCACACTCCAGTGTACACTGATGTGCAAGCTGTCCACACTCCAGTGTACACTGATGTGCAAGCTGTCCACACTCCAGTGTACACTGATGTGCAAGCTGTCCACACTCCAGTGTACACTGATGTGCAAGCTGTCCACACTCCAGTGTACACTGATGTGCAAGCTGTCCACACTCCAGTGTACACTGATGTGCAAGCTGTCCACACTCCAGTGTACACTGATGTGCAAGCTGTCCACACTCCAGTGTACACTGATGTGCAAGCTGTCCACACTCCAGTGTACACTGATGTGCAAGCTGTCCACACTCCAGTGTACACTGATGTGCAAGCTGTCCACACTCCAGTGTACACTGATGTGCAAGCTGTCCACACTCCAGTGTACACTGATGTGCAAGCTGTCCACACTCCAGTGTACACTGATGCAAGTTGCCCACACTCCAGTGTACACTGATGCAAGTTGCCCTCACTCCATTGTATAGTGATGCGAGTTGCCCACACTCCAGTGTGCAGTCTACCTACCTGGAGGGTATTCCGGGGATCAACGCCCCCGCGGCCCAGTCCATGGCCAGACCTCCCGGTGGATCAGGGCCTGATTAACTAGGCTGTTACTGCTGGCAGCTGGTCACACGTAGTCCAATTTATGAATCACAGTCAGGCTGATCCGACACTGACTTTGGGTATCTGTCCAGCTCCCTCTTGAAGGCAGCCTGGGGTTTATTGGTAATTCTCATTATGACTGATGGGAAGCTGCTGAACAGTTTTGGGCACCGGACACTTACTGTGTTTTGCCTTAGTGTACTAATGGCGCCTCTACTTTTCATTGGGGTTATTTTGCACCGCCTGCCAAGTGTTTTGCTTTCGTAGGGAGTGATTTCTGTGTGCATGTTAGGGGCCAGTCCCTCTCCGATTTTTCAGAGGTACATTATGATGTACCTCTCGCCTGCGCTCCAGCGACTACAAGTGCTTCCAAGCGTTCCCAGTAGTTAAGTTGTTTGATGGCACTTATACGTGCAGTAAAGGTTCTCTGTACATTCTCTAGATCTGCAATTTCACCTGCCTTGAATGGAGATGTTAATGTACAACAGTACTCCAGCCTAGAAAGAACAAGTGATTTAAATAGGATCATCTATGGCTTGGCATCTCGTCTTGAATATTCTTATTATCCAGCTTATAATTTTCCTCGCAAATGTGATAGTGGCACTGTTGTGATCCTTGAAGGTGAGACCCTCAAACATTACCACTCCCAGGCCCTTCACATTACTTTTCCGCTCTACTGTGTGACTATAGAGTTTGTAGTATACTCAGTTCTAGCTATTATTTCCTCCAGTTTTCCATAACGGAGTAGTTGGAATTTGTCTTCATTGAAAATCACATTGTTCTCCGCTGCCCATCGGAAAATTTGGTTTATTATCTTCACGGAGGTTTACAGTGTCCTCAATGAATGACACTCGTGCAGATCCTAGTATCGTCTGCAAAGGTTGATGCGGTGCTTTGGTTTACATCTCTATCTACGTCTGATATGAGAATGAGGAACAGGATGGGGGCGAGTATTGTGCCTCCTGGAACAGAGCTCTTCACTATGGCGGCTTCCGATTTAACTCTGTTTACCACTACTCTGCGTTCGATTGGTTAGAAAGATGAAGATTCATCCGCCCACTTTGCCAGTTATCCCTTTAGCACGCATTTTGTGTGCTATTACACCATGATCATACTTGTCAAAGGCTTTTGCAAAACGTGTGCATACTACAACTGTATTCTGTGTCTTCCAGTGCATCCAATACCGTATCAGTAGTTACGAGAGGCAGTAGCTACCTGCTCTGAACCCTGGACTGTACAACTGTTGGGAATCCAAGTGGTTAGAACTCTTTCCAAGATTTTTATGATGTGGGACGTTAGAGCTATGGGCCTAGTTCTTAGCCAACTGGTTTGCTGCCACCTTTATGGAGTGGGGCTATATCCGTTGTTTTTAGTGACTGGAATTTCACATGTGTGTATGCTCCTTCTCCATAGCATACTCAGGGCCAGCGAAAGGGGTTTCTTGCAATTCTTAATGAACACAGTTCCACGAGTCTGGAACTGGGGCTGAGTACATGGGCATGTCGTCGATGACTCTCAAAGGCTAGTGAAGTTAGGGTTATGTCAGAAATTTGGCATACTTTGAAGGGGTTTTGAGGCTCATTTATGAAAAAATTATTTGAACTGTCGATCTTTAGACTGATTAATGGTTAGGTAAACACATTCGTATTGAAATTTCAGTATCTCACCGATTTCCTTGTTATCTGTGCAAGTTCCATCTTGTCTGAGTTGGGGCCCTAATACTAGATACTGTTTTTGGCAAATGAAAAGAAATATTTCGAATTTCTTTCAATTTCACTAATCGCTTTTAGCTCCTTCCGTCTCTCCTGGATCCTGCACGAGTCCTTTATGCTCAATATTTTTCACTTCCTTAGTTAACGCTTCCTTAGTTAACGCTTCCTTCCGTGTTTCAGATAATCTAGCGTTCTTGAGGAGCTCAGTGATTCTTCGCCTTCTCTTGTAGAGGGAGCGTCTCTCTCCAGTTTACTTCTCTTTTTTTTTCTTAGGAGAATATGCTTGAACATACTTCAGCTGCCAGGAAGTTGATCTTTTCAAGGCAGTGATGCGAGTTCCCCAAACTCCTGTGTACAGTGATGTGAGTGGCCCGCACTCCAGTGTACAATGATGTGAATTGCCTACACTCCAGTGTAGTGATAAGAGTTGTCCACACTCCAGTGTTCAGTCACACTTGTAATATGGTGACAATTTTAGTGCCCACTGTATTTGTGCCTTCATGTCAGCACAGGTGTGAAGCAACTTCCCATGTTTATAATGCTCATGATGTCAGCACAGGTGTGAAGCAACTCCCACGTTTGTATTTCTCATGATATCACCATAGGTGAAACATCGTCACTCTTCATACATTAATGATTAACCGTGATCAATAGTCATACTGCACAAGATAAACAATGGAAGAACATTTGCAGAGAATAACTTTGGTAAGTTTCAACTGTGGAACAATGACTAGAGAAATGAGACGCTTGTACAATATTTGGGTATCTTTATTCTGTAAATGTTTCGCCAGCCAGTGGAAGCTCTTCTTTAGTCCTATGCCGAGAAAAGTGGCAGATGAGTAGTTGAGGTAATCAGTCCCTCAGTTTGGAGTTTATATCTTGCCAAAACGTTTCCAGAATAAAGATACCCAAAAGTTGTACATGTCTCATTTATGAACCTGTCGGTTTTTTAACTATTTATCCAAACTGACTAGAGTACCTTATTCCAGAGGTGAATCGTCTCAAAGTGATTCTCTCCAAATTGTTTATCTTGTACCTGTGATCAATAACAGTCAAACTACCTAAAGCTCTCACTTAAGAGGCACCTAAGTTCATTTTTCCACTCTAATCTACATTGTCTATAATTATTATCGCATTTGCTTTGTCTGGTTTCGTAAGACGAAGTCTAGGATTTTACCATGAATTAAGGAGAGAACCTAGTCTTCATCTTACGAAAGCAGACAAAGGAAATGCGATAATAATTATGGATAAGGTAGATTATAGTGGAAAAATTAACATGTTATTAGGAGACAGGAGGAAACTCGTGCGCCTCTTAAACAACAACATTAATCCTTGTTCTAGATCTCACATTTCAGATTTAGGAAAGCAACATATTTTGAGTTTAAATTTAAGCCAATCATGGATTCATTTCAAACAATGTGATTGTACTGCATTGCATTTTTTAAATTATAACATGATTAATGCCCATAAAAAAACAAAAGGCTTTTTATTCCTTTGAGGAAAACTGTTGAAGGTTTGAAAGGAAAAGATGTTAGATGTCGCCCGAACTTCCTAGTATGAAAGACATTTTAATTCTGTAGTCTTACCCAAATGACACCACAAATACAATATAATTAATCAGATAAAAATGTACTGTAAATTTTCAGCAATCAGAATGCATTAAATTTTGAAAATATGCCTTCACTACAAGTTTAAGGAAATTATAAACCGGGAAGGGAAATATCTAAGACTCGACATTGATTAAAGGGACACAAACCTCACAACACAAACAAGAGGCTTGGGAAGACATCTTGCTACGTCACAGCAAGAGGGTATGACACACCTGTACCACCACCATTTAACCACGGTCACAGCAGTCTACAACAGATGGACAACATCCTTGCAACTCCTCACTGTTGAGAAGTGACTGACGTACTGGGCAAGGATCTATCAGGTGGTCTCGCTAAACAAAGGGGAAACTATCTAAATCACAATTCCAGTGAGGTTAGGTGACTATTCACCCCACTACTGCCGTATCACTATAGGCAACCACTGTTCACTCTTGGTAAGGCCAAGGTTATGGGGGCATGGATTGGTTGGTTTGTCAGGGTATGGCCTATCGACTAAACAAGGGTCATGTCACCTATACACCAGCAATCAAGAATACTTCAATTCATAAAATATGAATCAAAGCAAACTCAGCGCACATATAGGCATACACCTTTCGGTGTGTGTATATACTGCTGCTGGTGGCATATGTGGGTAGGATATATAAAAAAAAACTACCTAAACCAGTTTAAGGCACAGGTAGCAGGACTGCGGAGTACTATGGGAAAAATTTGTAACTGCTAGCATGTACTGGGGTGCAAAATGTGTGCAATGAGATCGACAGAAAAAAAAGTTATTTTTACAGGAATATCAGGAATAAGGAGGAAACAGAAGGGAAGAGAGGGATTTTGGATGACAAAGGGCCGCAGTAAGCGGTTTTGGGGACAATCGGAAGAAGCAAGTGGAAAACCTGAGCGTGGAGTGCAGGGTAGTAGCCTGTAGGTGGGCATGGTGCAGGGCAGCAGGGGCAGGGAGGGATCACGACAACCCAGGCAGTATTTACAGAGTGGGGCAGCTTGGCCGGAGACTTACAGATCTATCATGAACTGGTAGGGCAGCCCTGTGAGAAAGCTGCAAGGAAGCAAGGCGAATGGAAAGTAAGACATGTCAATTACCATTCTACAAACAATAATTCAATTAATCCCTAGTCAAAAACAATAATTTTTCTAAACTTGCTATATAATTCGATATAGGTAGCCAATTCTATAACTTCTAAATTAGTGGAGCTATTACAAATGAATCTAGATAAAATACTGTAAACACGAGGCTACAAAATACTATATGAGAACAAATTAAGTTATGTTGAAAAGAAACATTAAGTTCTCATGATTAAAACAATGCTCCCATCAAAGTGGTACTTCTAAATCACTACTCTCCAATTATACTCATTAACAAACTATTTCTAATGCAAATTGAGGTTTCAAAAAATCTACCTACTCTTTATTAAGTAACTCATGCATAAAAGATTATTATTATATATATATATATATATATATATATATATATATATATATATATATATATATATATATATATATATATATATATATATTTATATTATGTCGTGCCGAATAGGTAAAACGCGATTATGGCTTAAATAGCAACGTTCTTCTTGCCGAATAAGGTAAGCGAAAATGTGTATACAAGTATACAATAATTTCGCAAAAATCATTCTGAACCTAACGAAAAAAAATATATTTCATTGTTTTTTTTATTATTAAATTATTGTAAATTATATCAAATATATTTTGTTGGATTAGGCTAAATTAAACTGCGCGTGTTATAAGGTTAGGTAACTTTTGTAAGGGTCTTTTGATACAAAATTATTAATTTTTATATTAACATAAATGAAAAAAATATTTCTTTAAACGTATAAGAGAAACTTTTTTTTAGAAAGGACTTAATTTTAAACAAGTTCTTGCTAAATGACCAGTTTTACCTATTCTGAACGACATTATATATATATATATATATATATATATATATATATATATATATATATATATATATATACATATATATATATATAAAATACATACACACACTGGGAACTTGCGCACTGCCACTACACATTTTAAATGTTTATACGTATATGGTGGGTACTTTTGCGGTGGCAGGTGTATATGCACAGTTCGGGCCCCCTCAGTGGGCATACTGTACACCCTGCATGTTCGTACAAAGATGGTTTATATACATCATAGAATGCGTTATTTACATGCTAGGGCATCTCTGCACAGATTAAGGGATCACTGACCAAATTAGAGCATCACTGAGCATAGCAGGTTAAGGCATGGCTGCGCGTAATAGGATATTAATAGGGTGTCAGCGCACATGCCAGGGTGTTACTACATACGCTAGGGTATCACCTCATAAGTTTAGGGTATCAGCGTGCACAATAGGATATTACTGCGCATAAAAGGGCATCACTGGGTATGTTTGGCCGTCGCGGCGCATCCTTGGGTCACTGCGCCATATCAGGCAATTACTGCGCATGTTGGTGGTATCAAGGCACATGCTAGGGTATCACTGTGCACTGCCTCCACGCAGGTTAGGGTACTAATTTTAGTTTTGGGGCATGAGTACACATATGGGGGTATTTCTGAATATTTTCGTGTATTAATCATACTGAGTATCACTGCAGATGATTAAGTACCTCAGCACGTATCAACTGTCTGATAAATGATAACTGCGGTATGAATGACGGGTGAAAATTGATGAATGATTGATAACTGAAGTATTAATCATGGATGAAAACTGATGAAAGATGTATAACTGTTGGATAATAACCGATGAAGTATGAATGATAAATACTAATAAATGAATTATGGATGTTAACCGAAGGATAATCGAGAAATAATTGATGATAATCGATGAATGGTGTATGACAAATGATGAATGATTGATAACAGAGAATGATTATTGATCGGTGATAATCTATTATGGATGATGGATGATAAATGATGGGTATACCTGGAGTATACCTGGAGAGGGTTTCCGGGGTCAACGCCCCCGTGGCCCGGTCTAAGAGCAGGCTTCGTGATAATCGATGATGGATAATTGATGTGTAATAGGTGATGAATGATGGATAATATAATCGATGAATTATGAATGAAAATCGATAATAGATGATGGATAATTTATGAATTGATAAAGGATTATTGATGGATGATAATGAATGACTGATGATAATCTGTGAATGAACGATAATTGGTGAATGATTATTGCAGCTTGGATAATTATATAACTAGATTATAATCGGTGAATGGATGATAACTGATGAATGATTGAGCATGAATGATAACTGAATAAAGCATGAATAATTGATGAATAAAACACGGATGATAACCAATAAAAAAATGGATGATAATTGACGAGTGGTAATCGATAACTGATGAATGAGGGACAATAAATTACATTCATGGAGCGCTACACCCGCAGGGGTCATATACAACATTGCCGGGGGGGGGGGCACGTTAAGCTATCAAGTACGATCCAAGGGAGGAGAGGTCAGGTCCAGTTCCTTGAATCAAGAGCCCTTCACTGGCATGAAGGAGCCTCAACCCCCACCCTTGATGGGATGACGGATGATGATCATTATTGATTTCATGGGAGATGCGCTGCAGAATGGGATGTAACCAGGTTTGATTCGAGGAAAGAAGAATGGCTCCGATTCCTTGAAGGTGCATGTTTATTAATGTATATTTAAGATTACTGGGCAGGGCATGGTATAACTGCGTACGATATGGTATAACTGCGTAGGGTATGGTATCATGGTGCAGGGCATGGGTATGACTACGCACTGTGCGCATTTGAGTGCCAATGCGCCTTTTCGTATGTTAATGCACGTATTCAAGTACCGCCATAACTACCTAAGTGTTGTTGTCTGTGTGAACTAGTAAGTCACTATGGACGGACCGTCTTCACAATATAACGTCATAATCCGCACTCTTATATTTACACGTGATCCACATCATCGTTCTCGTGTATGTCAACATTCACGTCGAAGGAAGAACGTACTTTCAACTTCGGTAGAGAATAAAAAGTTACTAAAACCCAGAACTTTGAAGAGGAACCTTATATGGGGTATACCAGGAGGAGGTTTCGGGGAGTTAACGCCCCCGCAGCCCGGTCCGTGACCAGGCCTCGTGGTGGATCAGAGTCTGATCAACCAGGCTGTTACTGCTGGCCGTTTAGCGATTCGGAGAAACGAAGGGACACGTAGCCAGAAACGAAGGGAAAGCGGTTTCCAGAACTAGAAGAAGGAAGCTGAGGAAGGTTGAAGCAGGGTCAGGCAACAGAAATAGCTTTGCTTTTCTTCAGGACAAGTCTGCATGCAAGAAAATATTCCAGTCGTTGAAGATTATCAGATTCGATATATGGCTCGGGCTTTCTGTAATAGGGCTAAGAAGACAAGACAGAAGGTGTCTCTCTCTCTGGAACAGGTGTAGGCGATGTAGTGAACAGGTTAGATAACATGTTAGGTAATGAAAATAACTATTATCTGCCCTAGTGCTGATTGAGGAAATCAGTCCCTCAGCCTGGAGTCGATGTAATCAGTCCATCAGTCTCTAAAAGGAATACATCATTTGCGCGAAGTGGATTATATACTGTAGACAGGCGAGGTGAAGCAGTCGTAGGCGATATCACAGTAGATTAATCCACATGTGGAAGTAGGTCATGCCTATAGGTTATGCAAGTGAAGAATTTCCTGTATCAAGATCCCAAGATGTTTCTGTGTCTGACAGGAATGTAGATAAATGATTCAGCGAACCGACAAGATTGATGGACTGATTACATCGACTCTAGGCTGAGAGACTGATTACCTCAAACTCCTGATCTCCACCATTCTTTTGTTTAGGACTGATGAAGCCATTGTGTGGCGAAACTTTTCCTCAATAAAGATACCCAAGTGTTGCACATGTGTCTAATTCATCAACTTGTCGGTTCTCTGAACCATTTATCTACATTCCTGTCTTGTAGATGTTATTTGTATTGTTAATTAAGGTGTGGACGTAGGAAAGCCATTTTCAGATTTCTTAAAGTTGCTTCTGGAGAGGTGGTAAAGTTGTGTTTTGTTTCCAAAGGTGAATTTGTGTGGTTTGATGAACTCAAGTACTTGTGTTAGCGTTAAACGATGTGGTGACATACAGACAAACCTGACAGTCCCAGCCCAGAGCCCTTTATACAGCTCCGTGCAAGTCATATATAGTATCACCATTAGATGGAGAGGTGCAGGTTAGGTTGTCCCATGTAGGTGTACTGGAATGGGTGTCTTCCTCATCCTCTCCTTCGGAAAAGGATTGTGTCTTCATAGGTACTGGCAGGTGCCTGTGATTTATCAGTGGTGTGATGTGCTGGTGGATTGTCAGCTGGCTGAGAGACGTAGGAGGCGGTGGATGAATCAGTATAGTCTTCGTTGTCGTCGATGGAAGCAGTTGGGGGTGGTACAAGAGCAGCTGCTTGGCCAGGAGGAGATAGGTCTGCAGGTGTAGTAAAGTTCACAACGTTGGGCACAATCCTGAAAATGTCGGCCGAATGTGTGGAGTCAGGGAAGATGAAGGGAGGCATGTTTAGTCGGAAGACTTCGTTGATAGTAAAGTGCACCAGGGTTTGCAGCATTTGCAAGGTGTGCATACACCATACAATACAGCACATCTCTCCACAGGGAGTGGAAAGAGGGAGATACTGGGAGAAGGAGACTTGTGTTGCCTAGAGAATCTTGGTAGTATCAGATTGAGTTCAGTAATGGCATCATATATAGGAGATCTTGAGGTGTTCTTAAGGTCTATTTGAATCTTCTTAGTTATTTCTTTTCGTAGTGGGCACTTAGCTGCAAGAGTATGATTACCTTTGCAGTAAAGGCATGCTGGAGCAGTGGTGGCAGTGCAGGATTTGAAATTGTGGCCTTCTTTCCCACAGTTGGAACCGAATTTCCTGTTCTTGATGGGGCAGTCCTTGGTAGTGTGGTTGTAAGAGTAGCAGGTCCAGCAAGGGGAGACGTGTTTGTAGCGTTTTAGTTCGATGTGGCTTCGGTGTGTGGTAATAAGAGATGGCCAATCCGTCAAAGAGAACTTGGCCAGTCATGGAGTTGTCTGAGAAAGTGATTTTCATTATGGAGGAGGCGTTAGGATTCTTGGTAATACTGTCTACCGAGGTCCAGGTATTCGGTTCCTTGATAGATGTCTTCAGTGCTTCATTGGAGACACACACAACGATCTTGTCAAGTCGCTTCACAAAGACGGATCGTTTCGTCTTCAAGAATGGAAATGAAGATATGGTAAATGGTCGGTCTTGTTGGGTCTTCATAGCAGAGTTGTCCATAAGCTTGGATGCTTCAGTACCGTCAGTACAGACGACAATGAAGGAGTCCTTCAACGAGTGAATCAGGTCCTTACAGCGGTAGCTAAACTTAGCTTGGAGTCATTAATTACTCCATTTGCTGGTTTGATTGTCACACAATACAACAGCATCGTGTGAAAGAAAAGGTGGTGCTTGTAGGATATAGGTTCCCCTCCCCAATGGGGATCGAAGGGAGACTTCTTGAAAAGGAGCAGCTGTTACCTGCCTATGGCGAGGTCGCAGTGCGAATGTGTAAGAGAGTGAATGTGTGAGTGTGTGTGTGAGTGTGTGTGTGTGTGTGTGTGTGTGTGTGTGTGTGTGTGTGTGTGTGTGTGTGTGTGTGTGTGTGTGTGTGTGTGTGTGTGTGTGTGTGTGTGTGTGAGTGTGAGTGTGTGTGTACACAAGTGAGTGTGTTTCTGATGTGCTTGCTGGTAACCTTTATGCTGTTTGCAGATACAGTAGATGGTAATACACACTGACGTATAACTGCTGTGCACAAACAGCTGACTACATCCACTCCTTATCCCTCTCTCTCTGTTCTCTACCCTCTCTTCCTCCCTCCCTCCCTCGTTCTGTCGCTTCTCTCTCAGTGAGACTTGAGGAGCATTGCCCACGGCCGCACTGCCTTCCACGCACTCAAGAGTATGTGGGCGTGTGTGACAACTTGAACCAACAAACATGCCACCTTAACACACACACACACACACATATACACATTCTCCACCTGCTCACCACAACTCCACACTTACCAACATAATCACCCACAGCGTCGCCGCTATCATTAGAATTCCAATCATCACTCCATCTCGTTTAAAACCCACCCCTGTAACTATACCATCACTCTAGGCTTTATCTGATAGCCTGTAACTCTCCTAGCCAACGGTGAACCTACCTGAAGTCGCTTCCAGAGGTCACCGCCCCCGCGGCCCGGTCCCAGACCAGGCTTCCTGGATGCTGGCCTGATCAATCAAGCTGTTGTCCTCCGCCCGTAGTCCAACGTTTGCATCACAACCCTGCTGACCAGGAACTGTATTTGGAGAATCTGTCGAGTTCCCTCTCGAAGACAGCTAGGGGTTTGCAGATAAACTCTCTTACATATGAAGGGATAGTGTCGAAGAGCAGTGGATTCGCTCATCTGATATATCCTTCACCGTCCGCCAAGCCTCCTGTCGTTATAAGTAGCAATATCGGTGTGCATCACTGGCTGGCATCTCCTTGTTCTGAAGATTCTAGTTATTCACCTTATCATTTTCCTTGCGGTTGCGATAACACTGTTGTACTCCTTGAGCGTGAAATCTTCTGTAATTATTGCTCCCAGGTCTTTCACTTTGACTTACGTTCTGTAAGTAGTTTGATTATACCTTGCAGTCCGACCTGTTTTTTTTTATTTCCTCCATTCTTCCGGGACGTAGTAACCGGAATTTGTCCTCACTGACAAATCTTGTAGTCAGTGGCCCACTGGAAGACTTCGTTTAAATCAGCCAGGACGCTCACTTTGTCTTCTATGGATGCCACTTTCATACAAATTCTAGGATCGTCCGCCTCGATGTCAAATATGAGAATAAGAAAAGAGTGGGACTAGTACCATGTCTTGGACAGCTTTTCACAGAAGCAGTCACTGATTTCACTCTGTTTACTGCTACTATGGGTTCTATTTGTTAGGAAGTTAAATATCCATCTGCTCACCTTCCCAGTTATTGCTTTTACACCCATTATTTTGTGTAATTACCCCATGGTCCCATTTGTCAAAGGCTTTTGCAAAATTGGTGTACACTACGTTTGCATTTTGCTGGTCCTCAAGTGCGTCCAAAAGTATGTCAAAGTATGTCAAAGTTCCAGCAATCGCGAAAGGCAGGAGTGACCTGTTCTGAACCCATGTTGACCCGGATTGTATAAAGGCTGTAATTCCAAGTGATTGTAATCTTTTTAAAACCTCTTAAAAATCTTGATAATGTGGGATGTTAGAGCTATTTGTCTATAAATTTTGCAACTGCTTTATTGCCACCATTGTGGAATGACTCCCTTGTCTAGGCTTTTTCTCTGTATAACATTTAAGGTAAGTGATAATGGTTTCATACAATTCTTGATAAATATAGAGTTAAACGAGTTTGGGTGGAGTGCATGGGTATGCAATCAATGGCTTAGAAGTGCACAGTGAAAATACAGCGAACTGAAGTAGGAATAATGGGAAGACCAAAGCTTATATTGGACTATACCTTACGGAATGACCTCAAGGTTAAATTTTCCAACCTCAGGCCAAACACATCAAAGGCATTTGTTAAGAAAAGTTTGCTAATGCCTCAAGTGTTTGCACATGTGTCAACTCATGAATTCTTATAATGCTGACTACTTCATTGATGCCGATACAAACCTGATCGTTGCATCGTCTCAATAAAGCTTAAGAACATGGACTATGAGTTATACCACCACTTATACTAAAGGCAAAAGTATTCATTTTTGCAGAAACTAGACAAGGATATCACACAACAGCAACAGATAAAACACACGACGGAGAGTGAAGACACACGAACAAAAATAGTAAACATTTCCTTAAATCCAAAATTACCCTCTATGACGAGGATAAAGTTAGAAAAAAATCCATGGCACATTGTGCCCTGCAAGAAAAAATCAGTATTGTCCGTTACCACATCCACTCAGGCGATAAATAAACTCCTAAAACTATAATAATCTTGCTTCCAATGGACACAAATGTCTGCTTCCAATGAGGCAAAGAGGAACTCAGCTTCAAGAACCATCCCAAACTAACAGAGAAAAAAAAACGACAATGAAAATGAAATACAATCATGAACACTGAGTGTCAATAACGAAACTGTAGGGAAAAAATCGTTAAAGCTACTCAACAACAACAATATCAACCACAACGGCAATAGATTCGGCGACCGTTCTTCAAATAAAAGGCACTACATCGATCAAGTTATTAACTGGCATAATTCACACCCACCTTGTTAACGCAGCACACCCAGGATGAAAAATGGCATGGCGATACCGACAAGACGTGGAAAAAGATACTTATACCCAAACTGCTAATCAAGAGAATATTACCCATTCTGGAGACCACTGTAACATGATGGTGACAGGTCCTTCTCAAACCGAACCCATCTCACTACCACCACCACCACTCTCGCGGCTTACATTACCACACGACTCCTGCAACTATATATATACACGTTTTCTTAGTAATTTCTGTATTAGCACTGAAGAAGTCACTCGTGGCGAAACGTTTCCTCTAATAAATGTCCTGAACTGTACATAAGTGTGTTTTCTTTTCCATACGCCCAGGATCTTTCAGAGCCGCAGTCAACTTAAGATCCTGGTGAGCTTCGCAGATAACGTCCCCCTCCCTGAAATACTCAACATTTGCAGCAAAAGCACTAGAAACCATACAATTTACAGCAACAATATATACAAGTACAAATACGAAATGCACACCTAAAAAATAAGAAGCTTCAGTACATCCAATCTCATCCAAAAGAAATGGAAGAAACAAAAGAAGGTTAAACTTGCACGCAACTACAGCATTTATAAGACAGATAAGGTTATATACACAGAGGTCTGTCTCTCTCTAGGTATAAGCAGAGTTTACTTTAATTCCTACTTTTAGGAGTAAAGTATCGTTGACTGATGGTGGACAAGATGCATACAAAGACACAATGTCAGCAATCGAAGAAGTATACGCAACAAAAAAATACACCAAATCCCATAGACACAAACGTTAGGGAGACGACGAAGCTGGGAACAAAATATAAACGGAAGACAATACCCTGGGACCGTATACTGGACGCTATTGAATTTCTTACACCTCGAGCCAAAACTCGAAACCCAGATGAGTCTTTCATATTCCTACCCTGCAGCTGGGACAAGCTCCAGGACAACTACTGCACTACCTACCCTGCAGCTGGGACAAGCTCCAGGACAACTACTGCACTACCTACCCTGCAGCTGGGACAAGCTCCAGGACAACTACTGCACTACCTACCCTGCAGCTGGGACAAGCTCCAGGACAACTACTGCACTACCTACCCTGCAGCTGGGACAAGCTCCAGGACAACTACTGCACTACCTACCCTGCAGCTGGGACAAGCTCCAGGACAACTACTGCACTACCTACCCTGCAGCTGGGACAAGCTTCAGGACAACTACTGCACTACCTACCCTGCAGCTGGGACAAGCTTCAGGACAACTACTGCACTACCTACCCTGCAGCTGGGACAAGCTTCAGGACAACTACTGCACTACCTACCTTGCAGCTGGGACAAGCTCCAGGACAACTACTGCACTACCTTCCCTGCAGCTGGGACAAGCTCCAGGACAACTACTGCACTACCTACTCTGCAGCTGGGACAAGCTCCAGGACAACTATTGCACTACCTTCCCTGCAGCTGGGACAAGCTCCAGGACAACTACTGCACTACCTACCTTGCAGCTGGGACAAGCTCCAGGACAACTACTGCACTACCTTCCCTGCAGCTGGGACAAGCTCCAGCACAACTACTGCACTACCTACCTTGCAGCTGGGACAAGCTCCAGGACAACTACTGCACTACCTTCCCTGCAGCTGGGACAAGCTCCAGAACAACTACTGCACTACATACCTTGCAGCTGGGACAAGCTCCAGGACAACTACTGCACTACCTGCCCTGCAGCTGGGACAAGCTCCAGGATAACTATTGTACTACCTCCTCCTCTGCAGGTGAGACAAATCAGGCACTTTTCTCTACTTTTCTCGTTATGACGATAAAAAAGAGGCCCGCTTGAGTCACAGATAATTAATGTGGATGATGTTTATATAAAAATGATTTTAGGTGTGGATTAATTAATATTTTGTAGAAGTGAGAGGTTTTATGTGGGAAAAATGTATTTTTCAGGTAAAGATGACTAATTGATAATTACTGCTTGGCGATTAATAGATATCGATCGCTTCTTTGAGGAGTCGTACAAAACTTTGCTTCACAGCCCGGTACAGCTTCATTATGTGTGTCTGGTGACTGTGCTCCTTACCCGTGAAGGAGCGCCATCTGGGGTGTCTACATTCACGTAACATCTACTTCTACTCTTTAGGGGTTTTTATTTCCGTTTAGCGTTTCTTTCGTCTGGTGGTGGTGAGGAGTGACACGTCACGTACAGCTGCATCATCCAGTCTACGTAAGAATGTTCCGTCTTAGAGATTCTTAATTGCTCCTTTGTATTTTCTTAATTCTACCTTTTATTTTATGATGATATGGTTCACTAACTTCTGCGAGTAATGTTGCTCCAGTGTAGTTGTTCATTATCCTCTGGATATTTTATCTTGTAATGTCTACATCTTCATCTATAGTTTAACACTGAATTTTTGTTGTTCCTCAGTCTATTTCTCTGGCTTGGTCAGCAAAGTGGATCTAAACAATCATAAATTCGAATTCAATTTCGTGAATACTCGTACTGTCGACGTTGTAAGACTACCGTTTTAGTCACGTTAAGGTGTTGCACCACTCAACTCAGCCCAACATTACTTGGCTACAATCCTCTTCCATTTATCAACTCTTGTCGATTTCCAGAAAGAAATACAGTCTTCATTTTGCAGAAGACTGTTTCATGCCGAATGTTATCTCTCACTATTTGATTTATGAACACCTAAGAAGCCAGCTACGAGGACTGGCTACAGTATTTCTGGCGCTTTGAAGATTTATCATAGTTTAGCGATTTAGCGAGGATTTAGTCTCTTCCTTCACCCTAAATGTTCAACGTAATATATTTCCTGCTTGAAGAACACTTAGTCCATTTTTTTTTTTAAAGAATTAAAATTTTATCAATAATTCACTTTTTTTCTGTTATTAATGTTTTTTTATTTGTAATTTTTCGCAGGGACAGCCTAACTTATCATTTCTCTGACAATGACGATGTACACTGCTAGGACTCAGGTAATGTCACTCGGTGGACTTGGAGCTACTCTGTCAGGGCCTCGCCTCCCTCTTCCTCTCATCTCACTCCCTTCCCTCATCTCACCCCCCCTCCCTCTCATCTCACCCCCCTTCCCTCATCTCACTCCCTTCCCTCATCTCACCCCCCTTCCCCTCATCTCACCCCCCTTCCCTCATCTCACCCCCCTTCCCCTCATCTCACCCCCACTTCCCCTCATCTCCACACACCAGCGGAGAGGTAATTTTAACATTATGAATAATAAACTCCAGACTGTGTAATGCAATACGACAGAGTGACACGGCTCACTTTTGTTCCCACCAATTAACTATCACATAAAACATGGTGGTAGCACAGTGTACATTATTTTTTCTAGATAAAAGAAAAGTTGGGGACAAAAAGTCTGTGGAAATTAATAGTGACGCAGAGTAACACTGATCCTCCAGTAAGTATAAAACTAACGACTGAACGAAACTGATTATGAATTTTTTTTAGTGTACACACACACACACACACACACACACACACACACACACACTTCACATGTAAAAAGTATTCTTTGTTGAACTTATTATTCTGTTTGTATTAATTTGTGATACGTTAATTAACATTAATATTATGATACATTAATTAATACTGTTATGATACGTTAATATTATGATACTGGGTGTATATCTAACCTCTAATTCCCCCTCCCTCCTCCACTAACCCTTTCTACTCCCTCTACTACTGCTATTCTCATTGTCTCCTTTACACTGTCTCTCTCCCTCTATCCATCGCCTCCTCCTCCTAATCCTCCTCCTCCTCCATTTCTCCTCTCGTCTCCGTTTTCTTCCTTTTATTTTCCGTCTGATTCGTCTTACCGACTTTAGGAAAAGTGATTTTTTTTGTGTGTAAATACATATTGTTTTTAGCTATGTTAGAAAATGAAGGAGGTGGAGGAAGAAAATGAAGGAGGTGGAGGAAGAAAATGAAGGAGGTGGAGGAAGAAAATGAAGGAGGTGGAGGAAGAAAATGAAGGAGGTGGAGGAAGAAAATGAAGGAGGTGGAGGAAGAAAATGAAGGAGGTGGAGGAAGAAAATGAAGGAGGTGGAGGAAGAAAATGAAGGAGGTGGAGGAAGAAAAGGAAGGAGGTGGAGGAAGAAAAGGAAGGAGGTGGAGGAAGAAAAGGAAGGAGGTGGAGGAAGAAAAGGAAGAAGGTGGAGGAAGAAAAGGAAGAAGGTGGAGGAAGAAAATGAAGGTGGAGGAAGAAAAGGAAGTAGGTGGAGGAAGAAAAGGAAGTAGGTGGAGGAAGAAAAGGAAGGAGATGGAGGAAGAAAAGGAAGGAGATGGAGGAAGAAAAGGAAGGAGATGGAGGAAGAAAAGGAAGGAGATGGAGGAAGAAAAGGAAGGAGGTGGAGGAAGAAAATGATGGAGGTGGAGGAAGAAAAGGAAGGAGGTGGAGGAAGAAAAGGAAGGAGGTGGAGGAAGAAAAGGAAGGAGGTGGAGGAAGAAAAGGAAGGAGGTGGAGGAAGAAAAGGAAGGAGGTGGAGGAAGAAAAGGAAGGAGGTGGAGGAAGAAAAGGAAGAAGGTGGAGGAAGAAAAGGAAGAAGGTGGAGGAAGAAAATGAAGGAGGTGGAGGAAGAAAAGGAAGGAGGTGGAGGAAGAAAAGGAAGGAGATGGAGGAAGAAAAGGAAGGAGATGGAGGAAGAAAAGGAAGGAGGTGTAGGAAGAAAAGGAAGGAGGTGGAGGAAGAAAAGGAAGGAGGTGGAGGAAGAAAAGGAAGGAGGTGGAGGAAGAAAAGGAAGGAGGTGGAGGAAGAAAAGGAAGGAGGTGGAGGAAGAAAAGGAAGGAGGTGGAGGAAGAAAAGGAAGGAGGTGGAGGAAGAAAAGGGAGGTGGTGGAGGAAGAAAAGGAAGAAGGTGGAGGAAGAAAAGGAAGAAGGTGGAGGAAGAAAAGGAAGTAGGTGGAGGTAGAAAAGTAGGTGGAGGTAGAAAAGGAAGAAGGTGGAGGAAGAAAAGGAAGGAGGTGGAGGAAGAAAAGGAAGGAGGTGGAGGAAGAAAAGGAAGGAGGTGGAGGAAGAAAAGGAAGGAGGTGGAGGAAGTAAAGGAAGAAGGTGGAGGAAGGAAAGAAGGTGGAGGAAGAAAAGGAAGGGGGTGGAGGAAGAAAAGGAAGGGGGTGGAGGAAGAAAAGGAAGGAGGTGGAGGAAGAAAAGGAAGGAGGTGGAGGAAGAAAAGGAAGGTGGAGGAAGAAAAGGAAGGAGGTGGAGGAAGAAAAGAGGGAGGTGGAGGAAGAAAAGGAGGGAGGTGGAGGAAGAAAAGGAGGGAGGTGGAGGAAGAAAAGGAAGGAGGTGGAGGAAGAAAAGGAAGGGGGTGGAGGAAGAAAAGGAAGAAGGTGGAGGAAGAAAAGGAAGAAGGTGGAGGAAGAAAAGGAAGAAGGTGGAGGAAGAAAAGGAAGGAGGTGGAGGAAAAGGAAGGGCGTGGAGGAAGAAAAGGAAGGGGGTGGAGGAAAAGGAAGGGGGTGGAGGAAGAAAAGGAAGGGGGTGGAGGAAGAAAAGGAAGGGGGTGGAGGAAGAAAAGGAAGGAGGTGGAGGAAGAAAAGGAAGGTGGTGGAGGAAGAAAGGGAAGGTGGAGGAAGAAAAGGAAGGAGATGGAGGAAGAAAAGGAAGGAGATGGAGGAACTAAAGGAAGGAGGTGGAGGAAGAAAATGAAGGAGGTGGAGGAAGAAAATGAAGGAGGTGGAGGAAGAAAAGGAGGGAGGTGGAGGAAGAAAAGGAGGGAGGTGGAGGAAGAAAAGGAGAGGTGGAGGAAGAAAAGGAAGGAGGTGGAGGAAGAAAAGGAAGGAGGTGGAGGAAGAAAAGGAAGGAGGTGGAGGAAGAAAAGGAAGAAGGTGGAGAAAGAAAAGGAAGAAGGTGGAGGAAGAAAAGGAAGGGGGTGGAGGAAAAGGAAGGGGGTGGAGGAAGAAAAGGAAGGGGGTGGAGGAAGAAAAGGAAAAGGAAGGGGGTGGAGGAAGAAAAGGAAGGGGGTGGAGGAAGAAAAGGAAGGGGGTGGAGGAGGTGGAGAAAAGGAAGGGGGTGGAGGAAGAAAAGGAAGGGGGTGGAGGAAGAAAAGGATGGGGGTGTAGGAAGAAAAGGAAGGAGGTGGAGGAAAAGGAAGGGGGTGGAGGAAGAAAAGGAAGGGGGTGGAGGAAGAAAAGGAAGGGGGTGGAGGAAGAAAAGGAAGGGGGTGGAGGAAGAAAAGGAAGGAGGTGGAGGAAGAAAAGGAAGGGGGTGGAGGAAGAAAAGGAAGGAGGTGGAGGAAGAAAAGGAAGGGGGTGGAGGAAGAAAAGGAAGGAGGTGGAGGAAAAGGAAGGTGGTGGAGGAAGAAAAGGAAGGGGGTGGAGGAAGAAAAGGAAGGGGGTGTAGGAAGAAAAGGAAGGAGGTGGAGGAAAAGGACGGGGGTGGAGGAAGAAAAGGAAGGGGGTGGAGGAAGAAAAGGAGGTGGAGGAAGAAAAGGAAGGTGGAGGAAGAAAAGGAAGGTGGAGGAAGAAAAGGAAGGTGGAGGAAGAAAAGGAAGAAGGTGGAGGAAGAAAAGGAAGAAGGTGGAGGAAGAAAAGGAAGGGGGTGGAGGAAGAAAAGGAAGGAGGTGGAGGAAAAGGAAGGGGGTGGAGGAAGAAAAGGAAGGGGGTGGAGGAAGAAAAGGAAGAATGTGGAGGAAGAAAAGGAAGGTGGAGGAAGGAAGAAGGTGGAGGAAGGAAGAAAGTGGAGGAAGGAAGAAAGTGGAGGAAGGA
This sequence comes from Cherax quadricarinatus, assembly GCF_038502225.1. NCBI lineage: Eukaryota > Metazoa > Arthropoda > Malacostraca > Decapoda > Parastacidae > Cherax > Cherax quadricarinatus. The sequence goes on from NC_091323.1 coordinate 19,415,801, forward strand.
AGAAAGTGGAGGAAGGAAGAAAGTGGAGGAAGAAAAGGAAGAAGGTGGAGGAAGAAAAGGAAGAAGGTGGAGGAAGAAAAGGAAGAAGGTGGAGGAAGAAAAGGAAGAAGGTGGAGGAAGAAAAGGAAGAAGGTGGAGGAAGAAAAGGAAGAAGGTGGAGGAAGAAAAGGAAGAAGGTGGAGGAAGAAAAGGAAGAAGGTGGAGGAAGAAAAGGAAGAAGGTGGAGGAAGAAAAGGAAGAAGGTGGAGGAGGAAAAGGAAGAAGGTGGAGGAGGAAAAGGAAGGAGGTGGAGGAGGAAAAGGAAGGAGGTGGAGGAAGAAAAGGAAGGAGGTGGAGGAAGAAAAGGAAGGAGGTGGAGGAAGAAAAGGAAGGAGGTGGAGGAAGAAAAGGAAGGAGGTGGAGGAAGAAAAGGAAGGTGGAGGAAGAAAAGGAAGAAGGTGGAGGAGGAAAAGAAAGGAGAGTGAAGAGGAGGATGCGAAAGGAAAATGGAAAAGAAGATAAAGGGAGAATAAGGGACAATAAGGGAGGATGAGGAAGGATATGGGATGAATAAGAAAAGATACGGAAGAATAAGAAGGGTAAAGATGAAATGAGAAAGAATGAGAAATAAGGACGAGAATTGAAGGAAAATTAAGGAAAACTGAAGAACGTTAAGAGAGGAGAAAGGACGAGGAAGGTTAAGGTAGGAAGAAGAAAATAAATAAGAGAAGCATAAGGAGGAGGCTGGAACTAGCGTCTAGTAAGCGGTCTAAAAATACACTTGTTACGTCAGTAGTCGAAGCAACTCTCAGGGACTGATGACCTATTATTGGATGTCACTAATAACAACTGTCTTCTCCTTCTATCACTGCTATTTTAAGCTTGTTCATCTTTAATGCCAGCTAATTCTCTCTTATTTTACAGGCTCATTGCACATGTTTACATTTTCAAAATTGTCGTATATAGTAACTTATTTTTAAATTAACTTAGCATTTGACTTTTTTGGCTTGTCCTAACTTATTTCCGTTGGGGTCTCGTAAAAACATCTCGTTCAAGGGAAGGAGGGGTGTGTCTTACTATTGATGAGAGGAATTCAAGCTACGCTTCCCTGCCTAGAATCAAACCTGTTTGCCTCCCATTCTCACATGCTGTTCGACCTCTTAACAGTTACAATTTCCATGAATATATCTTCAACATTGAACCTAGACGTAGGTGTTTAAAGCAACCACCAGCGTCCTCGAAGCTGTCATCAGTTATAAGAAAGAGGTAAATGTAAGATTCTTGGCCTTGTACATCTTACACACCTGGTGAGTTCTCCCTATAAAAAGTCAGTGTGAGAGATCATACCCCTGTCTGTCCCCTTGTAAGGTAACTTCACCCAACACTGCCGTCATACCGCACAGTGTCTTGCAGTTATATCTTTACTTCTCTGTTGACCCCCTTTACTCATTAATGAAAGCAATTAAATAAAATCCAAGATGTTTATAAAAAATACATCACAGCTGCTCATCCACTATATCACAGTGACATCTTGTACAAACACATCACAATGTCATTCTATAGATACGTCACACATTAGTCTTGTATAGATATACGTCAGTGACGTTATATGACATTGTTGTCTTGTATATAGGCGACAGTTTTGTCTTGTATAGATAAGTCAGTGGCGTCCTATAGATATTAGAGTGACGTTCTATACTTCAGTGGCTTCCTATATAGATAAGTCACAATGATGTCCTATATAAGTCACAATGATGTCCTATATAGATAAGTAACTGATATCCTATGTAGATAAGTCACATCATCTGATCCACATTTGCATCACACCTATATTACTCTCGAGTAGATTAGATACTGGTCCTTACATAAAACTACTCCCATCTAAACTCTAACCCATACGAATGTTAGCTTACTTTTTGATCCGCGTGTTACGGCTTTGCAGCAGTTGAGTGACAAATGTCAGGTATTTGCTACTGCGGAAGACGCCATATAAAGTCAAGACAGCAACATTCATCCAGACTAAGAACTCAAAGCATAAAAAAACTGCCAATATTAATGTTTCTCTCAAATATGCCACGTAATTTATCTGGGTTTGGTCATTTACAGAGACGATAACGATGATAATTATGCAAACTCAAAGAACAAATTAGCTCAGTCATAATATTCTTTTGCACTATGATTATTCTGTTAAATACTTATGTCTTTCAGTTCACATATACCGAGAGTTCAACTGAATCCCTACTTTTAGTCCTGAAATGTGACCTCACTGACCCACATGCAGTTTAATCTGCTAAGAGTTCCGAGGTCATCGTCCCTGCCACCCGATCTCAGACCAGGCCTCCTAAATTGAGTGGTGATAAGACAAACATATTATTTATAGTGTTTCCAAACACCTGGGTCGGAAATGTTGGTGTGATGTATCATTGACACTCAAGCTGTATAAATTTTACTGACATTCCAGCTTTACCGACACGCTGTGAAACGCGCTAGTAGTGCGTTCGGCTCACATCCAAAGAAACCAAAATCAATCCTGGGCAAGTTGAGACGTATGGTTAGTCTCCTTACACTTACTGCCCATGGTCATTGAAGAGTATACATACACCCGAGTGCTGGTAGACTGTTATGGTTCACTACTTATGGAAACAGCAAGGAACTGCAACAGAAATAAAGCACACCGCTTGCCTTTCTATAATTATGTCAAGTACTAGAGGTAATACTCGTCAGGGGTTACAAAGCAGAAGTTCATAGCATCAATGGTAGTATACAGTACCGACCAGCTAAAGAATTACACCCATGTGCAACAACCGAGTATCTTTATTACGTAGACGTTTACCTAATCATTGGTTTTATCAATACAATAGAGACAAAAACAGAAGACTGAAGAGGAAGAAGACGAAGTAATCAGTGAGTCAGCCAAGCAGCAGGTGTTGAGTAAGGTGGTCCTTTATCTTTGAGGGAAGATTACAGATTCGGACTTTTTCTTTTTGCTTTAGTAATTTTTTTTTACTTTGTAATTGCTTCATTCGTGTTCGTTTTTAAATACGTTATGTGTTGTTCTACGAAAGATGTTGAGCGTAATAAAGCAAGTCCAAATATGAGCACAACTGAAACAAAAAAATGGACATAGTTGAAACAATAAAAAAAAAAAATTATAACTTGTAATATCTCGTGAACATGTAATCCACTGCTTGTGTTCACTCATTTTGGAAGTATGGTAAATAAACTTAATGTCTGACAAGTGTGGACTGTGTGGTCTGTAGAAGCCACTGGTCAACCTTAACACACTGTGGTACTTCCCCAGGAAAGGAAATCAGTGGAATAAACTGGAGAGACAACATCCATTCATCTTCACATCTGTGCATCTAACAATACGGACAAATATTGAAACAGATATTAGCTCCCAGGAGTTAATAATCAGAATAAAGCAGTATACGTCTTCTTCAACCGCTGTCCAAGTTTAGGATTTCACTTGACCTCCAGTTTCCCGAAAAAAACTAAAGAAAACGGACAAGTTTCCAGCCTTGACCTCTGGCCCACTTGTTCAATCTTTGATCTATTCCTTGCATCTACACCCACCCCGCCCTCGCGCGCGTGCGCGCGCACACACACACACACACACACACTCCAAGACCACCTTTAAGAATATGTATGATAGAGCCCACGAGTCTAGGTGTGAACCAGGTCATGGCCAGTTAAAAGGCGAGGTCAAGAGCTAAGAATTAACCATTGCACTACAAAGAGGTGAATACAAAACCAGTGCTAGCGAAGATAGGTTTTATTACGTATACCACGCGAATGTGGGCACTAAAAAATGTTTAATTAAAACTTCTTGTAAAACATTGTTTTTCATAGTTTTGGAGTCCAGTCTGTGCACAGACAAAGATTAATGACCAGGCTTTTTCTTAGGAGATAGTGGCATCCGGTCAAATTGCGAGGATATATCACGTTTCAGGGCAAAAGGAATGCGATTAATATGTTGTGTAAACCCATTACCACGTCGTTAAGCGGCATTATATGTGCAAAACTGGATATATAGTTAGGTTATTGCCTGTAAAAAAACAAAAAAAACAGTTTTGGTGGAAGCTACAGGGCGCTGAGACAACCTGCTCCCGAAGTTAGGTGACGAAGAGACTGGTGTCTACCAGTCTTCGTCACCAACTTCGGGAGCAGGACTGTGAAGTGGAAGACAACAAAGACGAAGAAAATGAATACTGGATTATTAACGGAGGATAACCCAAGAAAGCTAAGCAGTGTGAGCTATTTCTGTTCTAGTCTTTCAGTCTCCTTCCCAAGGATGACACTCGCACTATATGATCAACTCCTACGCACCTATTTACTTTTAATTGAACAGAAGCGTCAGATGTAAGGATACCAGCCCAGACGTCTTGGCTTGCTAGATATATAGTCAGGTTCTCTGTTGTGAGCTCAATGTTTCACCATTGAGTTGCACTGGTAGAGAGTGATGGTGTGCTAGTTCACTCAAGCCAGCAACTGAACTTTTTTTTTTTGTCTGGTGCCACGTTTTTACTTGCAAATGGTGACCTAATTCTAGTATTTTAGAATCAATAAAGCTTTTGTATTCTTAGTCACAATCTGAGTACGGTAATGTATGAATTTTTGTCGTAACCAGTATTTAATAAATCTAGATTCAAGCATTATACAAAATTTCTTTTTTATTGTTCTTTTTTCATTACTTTTTATGATTCGTATTATAAGAAAGGAGGGTTGTGGCTGAATTATGTGATAAACAAAGAAATAAGAGTCGTTCACTAAAAGTCCGCACTCAAGAGGAACGTTAGGATGTTTTGGTCCGTCCTGGACCAATGTCAAGTCACAACTAAGCAACAAAGAGGCAGGGAAGGCCAGAAGACAACATTGGAGAAGAGAAAGGAAGGACGAGAAAGAATGGCTATTCAGCGCTTTAAGAAATAGTTAACAATATTATTAATTCGTTGTTATTATTGTTAATTTTAGCTATCTAAACAATTTGCTATCATAACCTCACTTTTAGGTAGTACCTTAAAGTGAGGTGTCTCACTGAGGTAGCACCTCACTAGGCGAGTTGTTACCTTCCCCGAGTGGGATATCATCTCAGCTTTTAACATATAAAAGGTGCTTCTCTCGCCTCTTCTTCCTATTTCTCTGAAGATGTGTGTGTAAACACACGAAAGTACTCAGGTTTTTTATTATTTTACTGCATTTTTTTATACGGGTCCATTAATGACAGTTCAAACTATATTCATAATTTGTTCCACTTCAAAGGTAAAGAGTAGCTGGAAATTTTGACGAAGGAAGAAATCCCCCCCCCCCCACTAAGCAGAAAAATGGGTTACTGGGTCTTGAGGCACTCAGACCTTTCAGACCACAGTACTATGGTAAAAGGCGTGATTTTCTACTTGATCACACCAGAGATGTATGTTCCCGGATCTACCGCAGCATGATTCCAATACTTCGGTCTTTCTTTCGCTTACCCGGGCAAGAACTACCTTGTAGAGCGAGCCGAGAATCTCATTTCGAAAACTAGTGACACCTTCCACAGCCAGAAAATTGGGGAGGTGTTTCCTTGGTGTCATACACAGCAACATAACTGAACGCATTCGCAAAGTTGTCACTACTGCCAATGTTAAACAGAAGTTTATGTTCAACTGTATACTTAGTACACTGTGCTCCAAGGGCCGTTGGAAAGGCAATTAAGGAGCAGAGATATGCTTCACTCTACCACACAGACACCATCATACCATTCCACTGAAAGTTTCCAGCGGTCGAGACCCCTAGCCAACCTTTACATCACAGGGATACCTACACATCCAAGGAATTAGTAGATTCTGAAGCAGGAACAAGGCTGAAATGATCACAGTACAGTACATCTGAGGATTAGCCGTAAACTCATACCAAGTGCTGGTATGAGTTGGTATCAACTTTAATCTACACTGTGTAACCAACTCTTTGTCGGGCACTGTATTTAGCGCTATGCTGCCTAGGCCTGGTGCTGCCATCTGGTGGGTTTAGTTCTACCTTAGAACTGGGTGCACCACATGCTCTTTCGTTCTCACTCACTTGACAGTCCTAATAGCACCAAGATGTCACCCCTCAACACTATCTCAGCTAGGCCACGGCCGGGCGTGAGCTAGCACCAACACACTGTACCATACATACCCAAATAAATCTAAGGCTCACATCCGAAGACGATTATTATTATTCCATCACAAAGATACAGAAATTAAGAAATTTCCAGCAAGCCCAGATGACAGAGAAAAGTAGTCACGCTGTCATCTATTCATCATACCAAGCCGATCGAGCTCACTCAAGGAAGAATGATCAAGTCACATAAGAAATAAGGAGAAGACTATGACCAGTTGAGTGATAAACGTCAGAAGGACGATGTTCGCAAGGAAGATGAAAGCTTAGTCAGTGAATGTGAAGAGTAGGTAGATGAAAATTTTAGTGAAAGTGAAGTTAATGATATTAATAAGGAGGAAGCACCTATAGAGTGCACTAAGAATGCTGGTGGGTGGCTACCCAACGAGGAAAAGCTATAAAAACAATTGAACTGACATTTGAAGAGAAAATGAGTGTGATAAGAGTGAAAGCGAGGAGTTTGAAATCTGTGGTGACTTAGGCACAACATGATAATTGAAGATACATAAGAGGACGATGGACTGGACAAAACTGAACACAGGACAGGATAGTCCTGAACACCATATTAATATTATATTCAGACAAAAAGTTGAAACGCTTGATGCTGGATCCAAAATACCAGAGCTGGAAGCCTGTAGGCTGAACGTCGATTATCGTTCCTGTCATGTGTTAGGGGAAAGTATTATCATCTTAGGGAAGACAGGCAGGTCAATGAAGGCACTGGACTCCTTGAGTACTACGTACGGTAACGTGAGATAGTATGTACAATGAAACAAGAGGGTCCAAGTGACATTAATTAACCTCCATTTAAAGTTATTATAATACATTTTGATATTTACTGATCTAGGAAAAGCCTTTGACACTATAGACCACAATATACTGCTGCTAAAGCTAAAACATTATGTATAATCAGAGGTCATGCTCATACTTCGATAAAGTCCAACCTTACAGACATACGGCAGCATGTCATGTGACTGTCAACATAGGGGTGCCACATAGTAGCATTTTTAGGCCCACTTTATTTAGTGGGCCAAGGAGCTTAAACCAGTCTTATTTTCAGATGACATTAGTCATATCTAATCCTGATCAATTGTCCTCAACATCACAGTCACTGTCGAGCTCGTAAAAATTTCTACCTGGATAGCCACGAACAAACTCGATATTGAGACCTACATGTTTGGGAATAAATTAAAAAACAAAAAGTTTACCGTAACAATAGTTAATTCTCACAAAGTAAGGCAAGACGAGGGAAAATTCTTAGGTGTATACATTGACTACTGCAACCTGAAATTCAATACATATCTAAGAATACTTCCAAAACTGTGGGCGTACTATTTAGAATACACAAAGCTCGTCAACCAACATCACTCACTTTGTACTACTCAATAATCAATCCCTATCTCGCTTATTGTATGTGTGCGTGGAGATCTACAATAGTACACTAACAAAACTATTATGACCCAGCAGAAATCAACTATGAGAATAATCACTCATCAGGCTACAGACAATACCCCCCCCCCTCACGATTCAAAAGCCTTAATTTACTCACCTTACAAAACATTCACACTTTCTGGAGACCTGAAAGAGAACACACAGACAATATAAGAAGCAAGTGCCTCTGACATAACACGTGCTCGACTCAACCAACCCAAGAATTCCATGCGAATAAGGGGCCCTAAAATTTGGTATATCCTTCCAGAAAAAGGAAGAAGTTGCCAATCAGTTACCCGCTAAAATAAAGAAAAGTAAAAAGCACCCTTTTCACTTGACCTAAATTCTGCTTAGACTAATTATACTGAACCCCTATCCTGGTCTGGGACCGGTCGCAGGGATCTGACTCCCCCTCCCCCTGAAACGTCCTTCAGGTATCAACATTATCCATGTTTATCTAGTTCATATTAGCATATATACTGTTGTTCTATTACCAATTTGTCTACATACGTCATAACCAGTACAAACATTATAACAAATTGTGCGATGAACAGTTTATTGAAGACAGGACACCCTGCGCCTCTAGCTACAAACAGGCGATCCCTACCTAACCCCCCCTCTCCCCTTTTCTCTCCCTCCCTTCCTTCCTTCCTCTCTTTGCACGCACGCACACGTCAAGTATCCATTGAAAAATATCCATGACAGTTGGTAACTAACACCAGCAGTCGGGTTCACAGAAACTGAGTTCAGGGGTAAATATTAGGAAAGATGGGTCACCTGCTGCTGAGTGCCCATCCCTGATGTTAATATGGACTATGATCTATTGACAATACATCGTGGTCACTACATATGTGCAGCAACAACACTCCTACACTATCATCCTCAGACTAGATAAACAAAATCATGCATTTACATCCTCTACGGAATGAGTGTGACTATCTACAAGAAATATGCATTACCCTAAGTCCACACATCACTCAAAAGTGTAAATATCGCTCCTACCAAATTCACGATGATCGTACCTCTTCTCCTCCATGGGTGTGAAGCTCTTCCGCAGGCGCCTCCGCCTCAGCGCCTGCTGAAACCGGTTCACTATATCCGACGCCGCCATAGCACCTGGCCAGCCTCCAGCGCAATTAACGAAACAAAACCGGGTAAACGTAATCTGTGACGGGTATAAGGCCGGCGAGAGGACCACCACGAGTTGCACCAACGACAGTCCTGGAGGCTCGGCCTTTACTACGTCAGTAATATTGGCATGAGGCCCATACCCACTAGCAAGGAGGGGCCCATACCCACTAGCAAGGAGGAGCCCATACCCGCCAGTCAGGAGGGGCACCCCATTTACCCCACAGCTAGGAGGGACCCATTTACCCACCGTCCAAGAAGCGACGTCGAATAGGGAAGGGAAGGGAATAGATTGTGTAGATTAAGGTAAGGGAAAGGATAGAAAGCATTAAGGTAAAATGAGGAGAGAAAGTGTAAAGAAAATAACAACGGGAAGTTAGGAAATAATGTATAGAAAAACTAAGGAAGGTAGGAGGCAGAGGAGAGGCTAATTTCTAGTCTTGCTGTGAGGTTGAGATAACCTTGAATGATGTGTGGAGTCCGTCACGCAGATACTCTTGTGTTCAAACATCTTGATGACGGCATCGCAACACACACTTGTCACCTCTCACCTCAGCACTAGTTGGCACGTAATATATGGCTCCGGCAGCTCCGGCTAATTGACCATTATGTCTGAACACGCACACAAATCCAAACATTTTCCTTCTCAACCCCCTCCTCCCCCCCCTCCCCAAACACACACACCATTATACAAAGCTCTCATGCCTTTCTGTGCGTCTTTCCCTTTTATCTCTCCTGCACTTCTATTTATCTTTCTCGTACTTCTCTTTTCCTCCTGTATTTACGTTTCTAATGTACTTCTTTTTCTATACCTCCACGCCTCTAGACAACCACTCTTTTCTATATGCTTTTGTTATAAACTGACTGACTGACTCACTTCCTTCACTTCAGATTCATACATTTCTTTCTAAAAGCCACATTAGTTCCCTGTCTCTCCACTGTGATCTCACTTATATCATACTATAATCTCATCACCACTATCAAAATCTTACCATGACTACTACCACTTTCTCTCTCTCTCTCTCATGCCAACACTACCGCTCTCACCACACTAATTACACTTGCCTCAATGCACCTCGTTCAATTAGTGTTCACCAATAAAATAAGGCAATTATAATAAGTATAGTTTCAGATGTTTTTAAAGTGTCCTCGGCGCGACAAGTATCACTTGACTATAACAAATCAGAGAAAACTATTGTAATTTTTTAAATTTGACAATTTTTCTAATCGCGGTTTACATATAACATTTTTGTTTGTAAAAGACTCCATATTAACGTATTTTAAGGAGTTGATTACCTTTCGTGATTGAAGATACATGTAAAAGAGGAAAGACTAAAACCGGTAAAAATAAATCTCATAGCTACATCAAACTGTCTGTCTTGCATACTGTTGAAGGGTTTATCATGCGAAACTGCTTTTACTGAATGCCAGTGTACAGTAACCGGTATTTTTGCATTATGTACTCAACCCCTCTCAGTTGTTCACACCATTCCAAAACAGAGGGCTCAATTTTACCCTCAGAGACCCCCCCCCCCCAAAAAAAAAAAAAAAAAAAAAAAAAAAAAAAAAAAAAAAAAAAAAAAAAAAAAATGTGGCCCTCAGAGACTGTAAATAATGTAAAATACCTAAATATAATAACCCTCAGAGATACTAGATGTGATCCTCGAAGACCCTAGATGTGATCCTCAAAAACCCTAGATGTGATCTTCAAAGATACTAGATGTGATCTTCAAAGACACTAGATATGATCCTCAAAACTCCCTAGATGTGATCGTCAAAGAAACAAGATGTGATCTTCGAAGACCCCAGACAAGACATAAAAGATGAATTCATGAAGATTCAGCTTGGTGTGGCTCGTGTCTCTGAACTTACTCTTGTGTTGCCTCCGGTGTGAAGACACCTCAGATAGGCCGTAGCCTCATAAGTTATTACACTCTCAGTGGCATACTTACATGTAGTCGGAGACGGGGTCATCTGTCATCTGCTCCTGGCAGAGGGAGAGCTTGATGGGGTCGAGCAGACTAAAGTCGAGTTGGCTTTCCTCATCACTGCTGGTAGACACCGTGATCGTTGGAGGTTCAGTCAGCGTTTGTCTGTTCACCCCCATGACTGACCACTTTATCTGGCGTCCTGCACGACACAACCTCAACACAAAGTCTCACTAAACACAACACTACTTACAACCTCTGTGGGCCGTAATCTCTGATGCTTGTTACAGATTGCTTGTCATAACTTCAAGGTGTGTGAAGCCACTTGAGGGCTGTCCAGTAATTTATAAGGGCCACAGTTTGTCAAAGGTTCCTTGTCACCAACTATGGCTCTGGTTACTGAGTTAACTGTAGTATACCAGAGGCACTGTTCATGTCTAAATAGATCACCGTTAAAATGCGTGTCTTCGCCACCATGTTCCTCCACTGTATTATTGACAGCCGCTAAATCCTGTTTATTGCCACGTGCATCCTTCTCAGAAACGGTTTGGCTACACCGTATTTCCTGCCATCTTGAGATTAAACGCCATTTTACTGTTCTGCACAAACATATTGATGACCTTTTTCTGAAGCGTTTGATTACCCTTTTCTATAAGTTTGATAATATTGCATATATTTTTAAATACCAGTAATTAAACAAAATTCGAACTCCTACAGCAGGTAGTATGTAGCCTCGCCCCCTCCCAGACCTTGAAGACTTCCATCAGAGGATTCAATAAACAGTTCCAACAACTGACATATACAATGAAATCCATATTAAAGTATAACCACCTGAGTTACATGAACTATTACCGCTTAGAACGATGAACTGACTTCCTTGGATTGAACCTGATTGCCTCCCAGTCCCCAGATGCTACATGACCTCTACAGGTTTAGCGCTTTCTTTTGATTAAAACATAAGAAAAATATCCTCCCTGGAAGATGAACATATTCCAGGATGAACTAACCTCCCTGGAAGATGAACGCACTCCAGGATGAACTAACCTCCCTGGAAGATGAACACACTCCAGGATGATGAACCAACTTTTCTAGAAACTTAAACCTTCCAGGATGAACTAACCTTACTAGAAAATGAACACACTCCAGGATGAACTAACAGTCCTGGAAAATAAACACACTCCGGTATGAACTAACCTTCTTGGACAATGAGTAAACGTCTAGCACTCGCCCACAGTGAGTTTGGTTTACATCTAGCTCTGTCAGTGTGTGGTGTTTACATCTAGCTCTGTCATCGTGTGTGGTGTTTACAATTACCGATCGTGAATGACTGATAGGTAACAGCAGACACTGCACATCAGAAGGTAACAGCAGACACTGCACATCAAAAGGTAACAGCAGACACTGCACATCAAAAGGTAACAGCAGACACTGCACATCAGAAGGTAACAGCAGACACTGCACATCAGAAGGTAACAGCAGACACTGCACATCAAAAGGTAACAGCAGACACTGCACATCAAAAGGTAACAGCAGACACTGCACATCAAAAGGTAACAGCAGACACTGCACATCAGAAGGTAACAGCAGACACTGCACATCAGAAGGTAACAGCAGACACTGCACATCAGAAGGTAACAGCAGACACTGCACATCAGAAGGTAACAGCAGACACTGCACATCAGAAGGTAACAGCAGACACTGCACATCAGAAGGTAACAGCAGACACTGCACATCAGAAGGTAACAGCAGACTCTGCACATCAGAAGGTAACAGCAGACTCTGCACGTCAGAAGGTAACAGCAGACTCTGCACGTCAGAAGGTAACAGCAGACTCTGCACGTCAGAAGGTAACAGCAGACACTGCACATCAGAAGGTAACAGCAGACACTGCACATTAACAGCAGACACTGCACATCAGAAGTTAACAGCAGACATTGCATGTCAGAAGGTAACAGCAGACACTGCACATCAGAAGGAAACAGCAGACACTGCACATCAGAAGGTAACAGCAGGCACTGCATGTCAGAAGGTAACAGCAGGCACTGCATGTCAGAAGGTAACAGCAGACTCTGCACGTCAGAAGGTAACAGCAGACACTGCACATCAGAAGGTAACAGCAGACACTGCACATCAGAAGGTAACAGCAGACACTGCACATCAAAAGGTAACAGCAGACATTGCATGTCAGAAGGTAACAGCAGACTCTGCACGTCAGAAGGTAACAGCAGACTCTGCACATCAGAAGGTAACAGCAGACACTGCACATCAGAAGGTAACAGCAGACACTGCACATCAGAAGGTAACAGCAGACACTGCACATCAGAAGGTAACAGCAGACACTGCACATCAGAAGGTAACAGCAGACACTGCACATCAGAAGGTAACAGCAGACACTGCACATCAGAAGGTAACAGCAGACACTGCACATCAGAAGGTAACAGCAGGCACTGCACATACTGCACATCAGAATGTAACAGCAGACACTGCTCGTCAGAATGTAACAGCAGGCTCTACTCATTAGGTAACAACAGACACTGCACATCAAAGGTAACAGCAGACTCTGCACATCAGAAGGTAACAACAGACACTGCACATCAGAGGTAACAGCAGACTGCACATCAGAAGGAGGAAGCGTCAACACACAACTAATAAGATAAAGACAACCTGATAGTCTCTTGGATCAGCTGGTGCTGTGTAGTGTGTTAGTTTCTCTGTCGTTCCCAAATACAAATATACCTGCGACTCAACCTTGACATTTCAGTATAAACCATAATTAACTCACTAACTTACAAGTGATGAGGCTTGAGTAATACGGGAGTACAAAGTACGATTCATAATACTTCTTGACTTCTGAATATATATCATTTGTGCCTTAAAATTCCCAAAGGTATGGTTAATGCAAGACTTGGGTCACGCTGATAATTTCAACCTTCCGTGACCAGTACTACATCAGTCTGCACCTTATGCAGATTTAATGATTATTAATATATTCATATGGGGAACCGATAAACCCATAGTGAAGGTTTGCATTGCCAGAGGAATGGGAGATCAGATTTGATCAAATTAGGGTGAATATTTATTGAGGGTAGAAAACTGTGTTAGTGAGGTGTCATGCTTATATGGTGTCAGGTTCAAGTTACTTTTATAACTCACTCCACCCTTGTAAGTTTCCAGTTCAACTGTGAACGGTAGGAATAAACACTTCCGCATTAACAGATAACGAATAAATAATTTGCATAATAAAACATAAGTGCAATGTTGTGATTCAGTTTATCATCTGAAGTGTGATGTGCGTGAACTTACTGAAACTCACTTGTGAGTTAATATGACTTGTGCAACACTTAGGTAGCTTTATTTAAAAAGAGAGGTGAGCAAACACTAGGATATACTTGTTAGAAAACTATTCGGTCCTGGGACCTTGAAGGCCCCGAGAGACAATTGTTCTCTAATAGATATGTCTTAGTGATTGCTCGGTATCAACTTGCAAGGTTTATATCGATAAATACCGTCGCCAATAAAGATACCCCGAGATGTACCCTGCTTTATATTCATCAATTTGTCGGTAATGCATACCAATAATAATATGACAAGAAGAGTAATGGTGAACGTGTTTTTTCTTTGGGTCACCTCGTCTTGGGAGAGACGGTCGTTGTGATAAGTTTCAAAAACAGATAAAAACAAACCAAACTAGCATAGGTAAGATTAGGGGAAAAAAAAAGCAAGTCTCTCAAACCACTCGTAAGTGCGGAAGCAAGAGGGCGCTGTACCTGATGCCATAATGTGACGAGGGGTCCTTCTCGCCAGAGTTTACGACGTGTTCTCTCCTCAAACATAAGGCGTCTCGGGTGTCTCGCGCACGCCCATGTGGGAGGCAGGACATTTTTCATATCATGTTTTATTTGTTTAGAGAGGAGGGAGAAGGAAAAAACAGCAACAGGAGACAAAGGCACCACCAGAAACAGCAGAAGCAGCAAAAGTGCCAGAAGCAGCAACAAAGTACCACTAGCAACAGCATCGAATGTATAAGCAGCGAAAGCTGCAGCAGCAGCGAAAGCAGCAGCAGCAGCAGCAGCAGCAGCAGCGAAAGCAGCAGCAGCAAGAAATGAGCAGTCAGAGATCTGAGAATAAAGGAATAGGATTACACAAAATGCGAAAGAACAGGATTAAACTGACATGGGTATTGAAGGATAAAGGTAAAGCGGAGCGGGGAGTAAAAAACGAAGTAATGATTATATATATAAAGGAAGGTTAAGGTGAAAAAGGAATAATAAGAAAAAAACGTTAAAATTGGATGAAGGAAAAGGAGTGTAACAAGAGAACTATAATGGTATTAATAGGTCAAACAAATGTTGATGGGTGGTAGTAGAAAGAGGTGGAAAACACACTTGTCATAACCACTTCTGAATTAATGACACTCGTACAGTGCTTGGGCAATTTATATAAATTGTCCAATTACCCAATACGACTACTAGTAAACCTTAACTTGATAGAGCTATAATTTCTCTATAACACTCCAACAACAACATTAAACAGCAAGAACATTTCAACAAATAACAATAAGAGCAACATTATCGCAACTACTATTACCTGTCAATGATACCCTACACTGCTGCTGCTGCCGCCGCCGCCGCCACCACCACCACCACCACTGTCTGCCCACACCCCCTCACGACTCTCCACGCTGCCACCACCACTGTCTGCCCACATCCCCTCACGACTCTCCACGCTGCTGCCACCACCACTGTCTGCCCACATCCCCTCACGACTCTCCACGCTGTCACCACCACTGTCTGCCCACACCCCCTCACGACTCTCCACGCTGCCACCACCACTGTCTGCCCACACCCCCTCACGACTCTCCACGCTGCCACCACCACTGCCCACACCCCCTCACGACTCTCCACGCTGCCACCACCACTGTCTGCCCACACCCCCTCACGACTCTCCACGCTGCCACCACCACTGCCCACACCCCCTCACGACTCTCCACGCTGCCACCACCACTGTCTGCCCACACACCCTCACGACTCTCCACGCTGCCACCACCACTGTCTGCCCACACCCCCTCACGACTCTCCACGCTGCCACCACCACTGCCCACACCCCTCACGACTCTCCACGCTGCCACCACCACTGTCTGCCCACACCCCCTCACGACTCTCCACGCTGCCACCACCACTGTCTGCCCACACCCCCTCACGACTCTCCACGCTGCCACCACCACTGTCTGCCCACACCCCCTCACGACTCGCCACCCTGCCACCACCACCACTGTCTGCCCACACCCCCTCACGACTCTCCACGCTGCCACCACCACTGTCTACCCACACCCCCTCACGACTCTCCACCCTGCCACCACTGTCTACCCACACCCCCTCACGACTCTCCACGCTGCCACCACCACTGTCTGCCCACACTCCCTCACGACTCTCCACGCTGCCACCACCACTGTCACCCACACCCCCTCACGACTCTCCACCCTGCCACCACCACCAGTCTACCCACACCCCCTCACGACTCTCCACCCTGCCGCCGCCACCACCACTGTCTGCCCACACCCCCTCACGACTCTCCACCCTGCCACCACCACTGTCTTCCCACACCCCCTCACGACTCTCCACCCTGCCGCCGCCACCACCACTGTCTTCCCACACCCCCTCACGACTCTCCACCCTGCCACCACCACTGTCTGACCACACCCCCCTCACGACTCTCCACCCTGCCGCCGCCACCACCACTGTCTGCCCACACCCCCTCACGACTCTCCACCCTGCCACCACCACTGTCTGCCCACACCCCCTCACGACTCTCCACCCTGCCACCACCACTGTCTGACCACACCCCCCTCACGACGCTCCACCCAGCCACCACCACTGTCTACCCACACCCCCTCACGACTCTCCACCCTGCCACCACCACTGTCTGCCCACACCCCCTCACGACTCTCCACCCTGCCACCACCACTGTCTTCCCACACCCCCTCACGACTCTCCACCCTGCCACCACCACTGTCTTCCCAGACCCCCCTCACGACTCTCCACCCTGCCACAACCACTGCCCACACCCCCTCACGACTCTCCACGCTGCCACCACCACTGTCTGCCCACACCCCCTCACGACTCTCCACGCTGCCGCCACGACCACTGTCTGCCCACACCCCCTCACGACTCTCCACGCTGCCACCACCACTGACTGCCTACACCCGCTCACAACTACACGCTGCTACCACCACTGCCCACACCCCCTCACGACTCTCCATGCTGCCACCGCTTCCTGCCCACACCCCCTCACGACTCTCCACGCTGCCACCACCACTGTCTGCCCACACCCCCCCACGACTCTCCACGCTGCCGCCACCACCACTGTCTGCTCACACCCCTTCACGGCTCTCCACGCTGCCACCACCACTGTCTGCCCACACCCCCTCACGACTCTCCAAGCTGCCGCCGCCGCCACCACCACCACCACCACTGTCTGCTCACACCCCCTCACGGCTCTCCACGCTGCCACCACCACTGTCTGCCCACACCCCCTCACGACTCTCCACGTTGCCACCACCACTGCCTGCCCACACCCCCTCAAGACACTCCACGCTGCCACCACCACTGCCTGCCCACACCCCCTCAAGACTCTCCACGCTGCCACCACCACTGTCTGCCCACACCCCCTCACGACTCTCCACGCTGCCACCACCACTGCCTGCCCACACCCCCCTCAAGACTCTCCACGCTGCCACCACCACTGCCTGCCCACACCCCCTCAAGACTCTCCACGCTGCCACCACCACTGCCTGCCCACACCCCCTCAAGACTCTCCACGCTGCCACCACCACTGCCTGCCCACACCCCCTCAAGACTCTCCACGCTGCCACCACCACTGCCTGCCCACACCCCCTCAAGACTCTCCACGCTGCCACCACCACTGCCTGCCCACACCCCCTCAAGACTCTCCACGCTGCCACCACCACTGCCTGCCCACACCCCCTCAAGACTCTCCACGCTGCCACCACCACTGCCTGCCCACACCCCCTCAAGACTCTCCACGCTGCCACCACCACTGCCTGCCCACACCCCCTCAAGACTCTCCACGCTGCCACCACCACTGCCTGCCCACACCCCCTGACGACTCTCCACGCTGCCACCACCACTGCCTGCCCACACCCCCTCAAGACTCTCCACGCTGCCACCACCACTGCCTGCCCACACCCCCTCAAGACTCTCCACGCTGCCGCCGCCGCCGCCACCACCACCACCACCACCACTGCCTGCCCACACCCCCTCACGACTCTCCACGCTGCCACCACCACTGCCTGCCCACACCCCCTCAAGACTCTCCACGCTGCCACCACCACTGCCTGCCCACACCCCCTCAAGACTCTCCATGCTGCCACCACCACTGCCTGCCCACACCCCCTCACGACTCTCCACGCTGCCACCACCACTGCCTGCCCACACCCCCTCAAGACTCTCCACGCTGCCACCACCACTGCCATCCCCACCTCAGGGCTCTCCACGCTGCCACCACCACTGCCATCCCCCCACAGGGCTCTCCACGCTGCCACCACCACTGCCATCCCCACCTCAGGGCTCTCCACGCTGCCGCCACCACCACTGCCATCCCCACCACAGGGCTCTCCACGCTGCCACCACCACTGCCATCCCCACCTCAGGGCTCTCCACGCTGCCACCACCACTGCCATCCCCACCTCAGGGCTCTCCACGCTGCCGCCACCACCACTGCCATCCCCACCTCAGGGCTCTCCACGCTGCCACCACCACTGCCATCGCCACCTCAGGGCTCTCCACGCTGCCACCACCATTGCCATCCCCACCTCAGGGCTCTCCACGCTGCCACCACCACTGCCATCCCCACCTCAGGGCTCTCCACGCTGCCACCACCACTGCCATCCCCACCTCAGGGCTCTCCACGTTTCAACTCACTTCCATCACCCTTCCCCCCTCACGGCTCTCCATGTTGCCATCACCACTGCCCAGAGCCCCTCAGGGCTCTCCACGTTGCCGCCGCCACCATCCCTTCAGGGCTGTACACGCTGCCACCACCGCCCCTTCAGGGCTCTCCACGCTGCCACCACCACTACCCACACTCCCTCAGGGCTTTCCTCAATGCCGCCACCACCACCACCACCACCGTTACCCACGCTCCCTCAGGGCTCTCCACGCTGCCACCACCATTACCCACGCTCCCTCAGGGCTCTCCACACTGCCACCACCACCTTCATTCAGAATTTTATGGACCCTCAACACATCATTATTGCTATCACCATGTAAGGCCTTTCTACCATCATAAGTACCTTCACCTCATCCCTTAAGAACCCTTCACACAGCACCACTACCCTCTGCCACCCACCACACTGCTAGTATGTTGCTACCACTACCCCAGGACCCCTCACACTATCGCCACTACTACTACCACAACCAGCCCTGGTTGTGCTCCATGCTGCCACCACTACCGCTGCTACCCCACTAGTGTACTCCACTACCACCACAACCAGCCCTGGTTGTGCTCCATGCTGCCACCACTACTGCTGCTACTCCACTAGTGTCCTCCACTACCACCACAACCAGCCCTGGTTGTGCTCCATGCTGCCACCACTACCGCTGCTACCCCACTAGTGTACTCCACTACCGCCACAACCAGCCCTGGTTGTGCTCCATGCTGCCACCACTACCGCTGCTACCCCACTAGTGTACTCCACTACCGCCACAACCAGCCCTGGTTGTGCTCCATGCTGCCACCACTACCGCTGCTACCCCACTAGTGTACTCCACTACCGCCACAACCAGCCCTGGTTGTGCTCCATGCTGCCACCACTACCGCTGCTACCCCACTAGTGTCCACTACCATTACCACCATCACTCTCGATGCTGCCACGAGGTCCTGTCACCTACCGGTACCACATTGTACAGCACACGTGCGCGAGATTTAAGAGATGCACAGGTCGGAGGGTAAAGGCAGGGACTGAACACTGTGAGCGCTACCTGCTCAAAATACTCACTAAGGTGCCACCCCTTCCTTGTTGGCACTGGCCAGCCATAGAACCCTCCTCTCTACTCCATAATAATCCTCAGGTTATGGCCACCCTCACTCGGTTATGTAGGATATCTACACGTGCGCTGAACACGCGCTACGTACGCTCTGACCGCGCTACACACGTTTTAAACTCGCGCTTCACATGTGCCCAACTTACTGTAAGAAGAAATGGGTAGATATATATCAAGGTTAAAGCAGCAAAAAACTTCGTTTTACAGTAAGGAGGTTAGAACCCGTTAATACGATTAAAACCATTATCTTTATTATTAAGCTAGATCGAGACCTCTGATAAGTCTGCTAAGAAATTTAGTCATAATTATCAAATAGAAAACTACTTGCATAAACACACACATAATTAGTATCACACAAAGTTAAAGTAACCAGAAGCAGTTAAAAATCCCATTAAATTGTCGGTCGCAAATACAATGAATTAAATTTATATTTTTTCGTCCCTGCATTTAAGATAACCAGCAACTAAGCCGAAAAAAAGGCTGTCAATCATATTATCTACACAAAGAATTAAAGCGAGCTGCCTGATAATAGTCCAGGGTGGACCGAAATGTCATATACTCTATTTTTAATTACTGGGCTTGTGGCATGAAACCTGATAACAAGTTAAGTGTTGTCTGATCCTGCTAGATGGATCTCCAGATTTACTCACAACTGGGGCTCCTTTCATGCCGTCTCAATCTTAAACAATACAATCAGAGTGCCCATAAAATTTTCTTCCAAATATTTTAGACCCAATACAACATTCTATGAGCTTATTACCATTTCACTGGTAAAAGAAAATTCTATTTGGCGACTGGGTGCGTTGATAAATACAAAAATGCAATAAAC
Organism: Cherax quadricarinatus; assembly: GCF_038502225.1. Classification (NCBI taxonomy): domain Eukaryota; kingdom Metazoa; phylum Arthropoda; class Malacostraca; order Decapoda; family Parastacidae; genus Cherax; species Cherax quadricarinatus. The sequence continues at coordinate 19,436,296 of NC_091323.1, forward strand.
GCCCCGTCAACAATATAAGTGGACACCTTGAAGAATGAAACGGGTTGGTAGTAGCAAACACTATATTTCAACCGTGAGGGTTCACCTTCTGTTTCACTGTCTTCGTGAGGGTTCACCTTCTGTTTCACTGTCTTCGTGAGGGTTCACCTTCTGTTTCACTGCCTTCGTGTGGGTTCACCTTCTGTTTCACTGTCTTCGTGTGGGTTCACCTTCTGTTTCACTGTCTTCGTGTGGGTTCACCTTCTGTTTCACTGTCTTCGTGTGGGTTCACCGGTATCAGTATCAATTCTCTGAATATCAAAATGGCATACAATACCGACAGGTTGGTAAGTAAGACACATGTGCAACAGTTAAGCATTTTTATTCCGAAACGTTTCGCCTACACAGTTGGCTTCTTCAGTCGAGTACAGAAAAGTTGGCAGAAACAGTAGAGATGTGAAGACGATGTAGTCAGTCCATCACAATAGAAGACGCAGTTCTGAAGTGTTCCATAGTCTGAAACAATCTGTTCCAGACAATACTCTTCTCCAGGCTGAGGGACTGACCACCTCAAAACTAAGTCTTCAAGGGTGATGGACTGATTACATTGTCTTAACATCTCTACTGTTTCTGCCAACTTTTCTGTACTCGACTGAAGAAGCCAACTGTGTAGACGAAGCGTTTCGGAATAAAGATGTCTAATTGTTGCACATGTGTCTTGCTCATCATTTCTGTGATCATTACCACTTTGAAGTTATCCTAACAATTTATCAATATCATTTTGCTGCTATCGTCATCAAATTTTGGATACCAAAATCTTTTATACATGGTCGTTTATTGGGGGGAAGAGAGAGAGAGAGAGAGAGAGAGAGAGAGAGAGAGAGAGAGAGAGAGAGAGAGAGAGAGAGAGAGAGAGAGAGAGAGAGAGGAGAGAGAGAGAGAGAGAGAGAGAGAGAGAGAGGAGAGAGAGAGAGAGAGGAGAGAGGAGAGAGAGGAGAGAGAGGAGAGAGAGAGAGAGAGAGAGAGAGAGAGAGAGAGAGAGAGAGAGAGAGAGAGAGAGAGAGAGAGAGAGAGAGAGAGAGGGAGGTAACGTCATAACACTACGTCACATAACTCTGATGAACCATGCCAAGAACTCAGGGTGAGGCAAAAGGTCGTGCTCTCTTTACCCAAGTGCTTCCCTTCTTATCGTCTCCCTACTTATTCTTTATCGTCTCCATTTTACCTTCTCACTGTTTATTTCTTTTTCCTCGTGTCCCTGTTTCCTTTTCTGTGCCTCTCTGAGTGTGTGTTCCGAATACCACTGCTGTGTGTATATATACAGATGTATGCAGTGTGAAGCAACTTGGACAAATAAAACGCAGATAAAGACAAGTGTACTGCATATATCCACCTCGGTAACAGACCTCACTGACGCCAAAAATATACATATCTAAACTTTTCAAGCAGGAAAATAGATTTTTTTAATTTTTGTGTATAAATGGTCTCTCACTTTTCACCGATCCGTGTCATTACGTTAATAATACACAATACGAACACGGTGATGAATGAGACACATGTACACCACCTTGATGAATGAGACATGTACACCACCTTGATGAATGAGACATGTACACCACCTTGATGAATGAGACACATGTACACCACCTTGATGAATGAGACACATGTACACCACCTTGATGAATGAGACATGTACACCACCTTGATGAATGAGACACATGTACACCACCTTGATGAATGAGACATGTACACCACCTTGATGAATGAGACATGTACACCACCTTGATGAATGAGACACATGTACACCACCTTGATGAATGAGACACGTGTACACCACCTTGATGAATGAGACACGTGTACACAACCTTGATGAATGAGACACGTGTACACCACCTTGATGAATGAGACATGTACAACACCTTGATGAATGAGACATGTACAACACCTTGATGAATGAGACACGTGTACACCACCTTGATGAATGAGACATGTACACCACCTTGATGAATGAGACATGTACAACACCTTGATGAATGAGACATGTACACCACCTTGAATGAGACATGTACACCACCTTGATGAATGAGACATGTACACCACCTTGATGAATGAGACACATGTACACCACCTTGATGAATGAGACACATGTACAACACCTTGATGAATGAGACACATGTACAACACCTTGATGAATGAGACACATGTACACCTTGATGAATGAGACACATGTACAACACCTTGATGAATGAGACACATGTACACCACCTTGATGAATGAGACACATGTACACCACCTTGATGAATGAGACACATGTACACCACCTTGATGAATGAGACACGTGTACACCACCTTGATGAATGAGACACGTGTACAACACCTTGATGAATGAGACACGTGTACAACACCTTGATGAATGAGACACGTGTACAACACCTTGATGAATGAGACATGTACAACACCTTGATGAATGAGACACATGTACAACACCTTGATGAATGAGACATGTACAACACCTTGATGAATGAGACATGTACAACACCTTGATGAATGAGACATGTACAACACCTTGATGAATGAGACATGTACAACACCTTGATGAATGAGACACGTGTACAA
>NC_091323.1:19441390-19451390 GCF_038502225.1 Cherax quadricarinatus
GAGGAGAGGTTAAGGGAAATCAACCTGACGACACTGGAGGACAGGAGAGATAGGGGGGACATGATAACGACTTACAGAATACTGAGAAGAATTGACAAGGTGGACAAAGACAGGATGTTCCAGAGACTGGACACAGCAACACGGGGACACAGTTGGAAGCTGAAGACACAGATGAATCAAAGGGATGTTAGGAAGTATTTCTTCAGCCACAGAGTAGTCAGGAAGTGGAATAGTTTGGGAAGCGATGTAGTGGAGGCGGGATCCATACATAGCTTTAAGCAGAGGTACGATAAAGCTCATGGTTCAGGGAGAGTGACGTAGTAGCGACCAGTGAAGAGGCGGGGCCAGGAGCTTGGACTCGACCCCTGCAACCTCAACTAGGTGAGTACACACACACACACCAGACTGTCTTCACACACACACACACACACACACACACACACACACACACACACACCAGACTGTCTTCACACACACACACCCACACACACCAGACTGTCTTCACACACACACACACCCACACACACCAGTCTTCACACACACACACCGGACTGTCTTCACACACACACACACACACACACACACACCAGACTGTCTTCACACACACACACCCACACACACCAGACTGTCTTCACACACACACACCCACACACACCAGACTGTCTTCACACACACACAACCATCTCCGCAGACAACTATCTTGTGTCTGCCAGCCGCACAGCATTAACAACACTACCACAGATTTATTGTTCTAGGCAATAGAAGCAACTGTTAAAACATTCTTAGACTCTTAGAGAAAAGTATTATTACAAGAATATTTCATTCGTATCATGATAACAGGAAGAATTTCTATTTTCAATGAGGGGAAAATATATATATATATATACATATCACCAGTACCACAACTCAGCATCAAGGTAATTGTCGCTGAAGAGAATACTTCCGTGTCGTGCCGAATAGATAAAACTTGCGATTTTGGCTTAAATAGCAACGCTCTTCTTGCCGAATAAATCATGCTAAAATTTGTGTATGCAATAATTTCGCAAAAATCATTCTGAACCTAACTAGAAAAAAATATTTCATTGAGTTTATTAAATTATTGTAAACTTATCTAAAATATATTTAGTTGAATTAGACTAAATTAAACTGCGCTTATTATAATAAGGTTAGGTAAGTTTCTAAGAGAAAATTTTAGAAAGGACTTAATTTTAAACGAGTTCTTGCTAACTGACCATTTTACCTATTCGGCACGACATTACATATGTATAATTTATTTTCAAATTTCCATGAAGCTAAACCAGGAAGCCAAACCACGTATTAATTCACGAAGTAAAAAAAAAATACTTCCACGCTATTTCTGGTAAGGTCTGTGAGGGTGGCAGCCGGCTGGGCTCCGCAGTCACATCTGGTGAGCAAGCAAGCTTGTTTGTGCAAGATGCTCACGGCAGGATGTAAGGAGCCTCAATTTACTCTGATAATCAAGTGAATTGCGTGCGTGATGCCCGCATGTCTACCCGAATGCAGTTTAAATTGTGCGAGTTCAAGACCGTGAGTCCTCCTCACCTATTGGTTTCCGGGGGATTATGCATCAACTCCCAGCCAGGGCTCTTAACCTAGAATTCACATACGTCATTAGTTCTCAGCCTCTTGCGACCCTCTCATACCTACTTCGGAAATCGAAAAGCCTCTTTCAACTGTGATGTCTTCAGGTGGCTACATCTGGTTGCTTTACTCTCTCTTATCAATGCATTATTCTGAGTTCCGGGACTAGTGCTGCGAACCTCTGGAGTTGAAGCTTCTATACATTCTTAATCGGATATGAGCTTCATGCTGGAGCTTCACTGCTTGATAAATGGCCCGATATGGGTCAAGCCAACAGGAAAAAAAACGAGTCAAAGAATTTATTTTTTGGTGTTACATTGATGAACACTTAAGGAACATTATATTTAAAGTGACGACCAAAGGAATTACTACGACACAAGTAAAATTTAACCTTAACTGCATGTACACTTCGTGTACATTTATTATATTTATTTTTGTAACTGATTTTTATACAATTCGTTTAGTGATAATTCTTGTGAAAACGTTAAAAAGAAAATTCGAGAGATCAGAATCGAATTTTATTTATTTATTGAGAGCGTGCGTGCGTGTGTGTGTGTGTGTGTGTGTGTGTGTGTGTGTGTGTGTGTGTGTGTGTGTGTGTGTGTGTGTGTGTGTGTGTGTGTGTGTGTGTGTGTGGTGTTAATAAATATAAAGAATATATAAATATATTACAAATGCGCTGACATGTTTCACTAAATTTTAACTTAAAATCATATATTTTAGGCACACTGGTATTGGAAGAGTTTACTGATGTGATACATGACAATGCATGACATCAGCAAGCTATGTGTAGTTGTGATCAGAAGTGCTGGTTGTCAGCATCAAAACACCATCATCAGGTGATCATCTGACAAATTGAACTGGCATTTTGACCATATGTGAAAGCGTTGCTCAACAAAAGTAGAGTGACTGAAAAAAAATACATGACACCTTTTCTCATAATTAGATTTCTTTTTATCAATAAGCAGAGTCTACAAGTTACCTACTGAGGATCTGAATTGAATCTGAATGTTTTACAGATTCAAAATTTCATTCTGGGTTGCAGATATGACTATAATAAACAAGATTATGTCTAATGCAATATCATCAGTGTTAATATTTGTACCAAATGGAAAGAACGTAAATGTTGCTTCAAATTTTAGTGTTAAATCTTGGAACAATCTGTAGAAGTCTGTAACAACCTTCTGTAACTGTTCAATACATCAAACTCTGATGTACATCTCTGTTGTCGAGATGTTTCGCCTGTGCAGCAGACTTTCTCAAGCAAACACCGAGGTGAATTTTATACTGGAGACAGTGGAAGACTTGGAGAGGTAATTTGAAGGTGTTCAGTCTATTAGTCTTGACAGGTTATATCCAACAACTACATTACGTCTTGCAACACTCATCTACATCATTAACTGGTCATCCAGACACATACTAAAATGGCTCCACGATCGACATTCTGGCCGCCCCTGATATAAAATATTCATCAGTGTTTCTGGCGGTTACATAGTTTCATGTCAGTCTTCAGTACAACTGGAACTACTGATGAATGTGGTGCTCCTGCTTTGATCCTCTATTTCCTTCTGTTATGTAGCTCGTCCCACTGAGCATCTTTCAAGTAGAAGGTCAAAACTAATTAGTGACAAAAATATTGCCAACTATATAATATGTCCAAAGACCTGGGAATAAAGGAAAAAAAAAATATAATTGAAGCAATAGTAAAAAAAAATTCGAATTTATAATTTTCCATTAAAAAATATTTCAGTATTCATATTCATTTCTATGAGTTGTTGGGTATAACTTAGTCTACACGTTACAACTTAAGTTATTTCTCTAGAAACTTGTTCTATATCAAACCACAGATTGACTGGACTACAAGTATAGGAACAAACTGTACAAAATATCCGGTTGGTGTACCTATGTCTAAATATTAACCCCTAGACTACCCGAGTCCTAGAGCCTTCCCTCTGCCTCTGGTTGGAAGTTTCTCTACTGTCGGTCTGTATACTGTCTCAACTTATCTCTTTCCATAAAATGATTTTCATAATCTTGTACTTGTTGGGGGTTGTACATGTAGTTTATGCACATGTACGCACAAGTGTCTACTGCACACAAGTAACATGTTTCAGCTTCGCATTCTAACCATACAATAGAGCGGAAAAGTAATGTGAAGGACCTGGGAGTGATAATGTCAGAGGATTTCGCCTTCAAAGACCACAACAATGTATCTACCTCATCTGTTAGGAAAATGATAAGATGGATAATGAGAACCTTCAAAACTAGGGATGCCAAGCCCATAATGATACTCTTCAAATCACTTGTGCTCTCTAGGCTGGAATACTCCTGTACACTAACGGCCCCCTTCAAAGCTGTCGACATTGCAGACCTGGAGAGTGTACAAAGAGCTTTCACGACACACACAAGTACGATACGGCACCTAAATTGCTGGGAACGGTTGAAGGTCCTTGATCTGTATTCCCTGGCACGCAGGCGAGAGACATGATAATATACACTTGGAAGGTCCTGGAGGAATTGGTACCAAACCTGCATAAGAAAATCTCACTATGAAAGCAAAAGACTCGGCAGGAGATGCAACATTCCCCCAATGAAAAGCAGGGGCGCCACGAGTACACTGAGAGAACACAATAAGTGTCCGGGGCCCAAGACTATTCGACTGCCTCCCAGCATACATAAGGGGGATTACCAATAAACCCCTGGCTGTCTTTAAGAATGCACTGGACAGGTACCTAAAGTCAGTACCTGACCAACCGGGCTGTGGTTCGTACGTCAGCTTGTGTGCGGCCAGCAGTAACAACCTGGTTGATCAGACCCTGATCCACCACGAGGCCTGGTCTCAGACCGAGCCGCGGGGGCGTTGACCCCCGAAATCCTCTCCAGGTAAACTCCTGGAAGCTGCAAGGTGGGTGATGGTAACTGCCGGTGGATCGCCGTAACACCAAGAAAGGATGACAAGGATCACGGTGAGTGTACCAGACACCACTGCCTGTAATTATTTGTTATTGATATCAGAGTTATTTCATAGATTACAGTCTTATCACGTAGTTGTTAATCTATCTGATGCATTATCTGGATACAGCCTCAACATTTCAGGTATATTATTAACAATTAAATTATTTCCTATTTCCCGTAACGTTTGTTTGGACATAACTCTTAAGAAGTTGTAATACTGGACATTAAAATATAGTGTTCTAGTGTATGACCTCGTCTTTGTCCACAATCTTGAAGTCTCTACAAACTGAACAGCCAAGTTATGTACAGCATAGCAGTGTACTAGCAGTGATGTTATTTACTGATCTAGTTATTTCCTCCATAACTGACACATTACAATATAGAGTGACTTCGGAGCTCCTCTCAGCACTCAATTTTATATGCTCTCTCTATTTTGAAACTATAGTTTGACAAACCAAAATCATCTTCAGCATTTTTTTTTTTTACTCAATGCTAGTTTAGCCAAGGCCTGACAATCATATTCACACATTTAGGTACATAATCTTGGCATGGTGCAGACAAGACACCCTCCCTCTCCTCCAAGTGCCACCCTCTCTCTCCCTCCCCCTAAAGTGACACACCTCCCTTACGTCAGTGCCACTCCCTCTTTTCCTTCCGATGAGACACAGAATACTCATGGCCGCCAGCAACAGTCATGAGTCGACTACAGAGAAGTATGTTGTCCGTTATGGGTCGCTCACCGTACAATAGTTTCTCGCAAACATTCTTCCTCCCTTCAAGCAAATATTTTACGGTTTCGCTCAGCGTCCAGATGTTCCCTCTTTAGCAGACCAATCCGCAATTTGCTCGGCTTTTAAACACGCGAATATTTATGAGTTATACATAGCTTTGTGAGTCAGGGCGAGAGGGAGAGAGGAAGGAGAGAGGATGAAGAGAGGGAGAAGGGAAAGATGGTAATAGAGGGAAAGAGATCGGAGGGGGAGATTATATGTATATGTATATTCACAAACACTAATCTCTGGTCGAAGGAGACTCGAACCTAAGAACCTTGGGATAAGGTACGCAGTGCTTTACCACCGTACCACACTAGACCAATACCTTGGCGTCCAGCAATGCAGAGGATGAGATGAAATAGCTGACGCCACCTGGATGAATGCTGCTGCCTTGGATCAACACATCTAGCGTTGGCTGGTGGCACGGTGGTTAAAGCACTGCGTACCTTGTCCCAAGGTTCGTAGGTTCGAGTCTCCTTCGACCAGAGATTAGTGTTTGTGAATATTTCGCATGTTCTGCCAAGTGAGTGTGAAACGAAAGCCTGTAATTGTTTTACATGATGGTAGGATTGCTGGTGTCTTTTGTCTGTCTCATAAATATGCAAGATTACGGGTACGTCTTGCTACTTCTACTTACACTAGGTCACACTACACATACATGTACACGTATATTTATACACACTCATCTGAGTTTTCTTTGATTTTATCTTAATAGTTCTTGGTCTTATTACTTTTACTTTTATATCCATGGGGAAGTGGAACAAGAATCTTTCCTCTGTAAGCCATGCGTGTTGTAAAAGTAGGTCTTAGACAGGGATGTGTAATGTCACCATGGTTGTTTAGTATATTTATAGATGGGGTTGTAAAAGAAGTAAATGCTAGGGTGTTCACGAGAGGGGTGGGATTAAATTATGGGGAATTAAATACAAAATGGGAATTGACACAGTTGCCTTTTGCAGATGATACTGTGCTTATGGGAGATTCTAAAGAAAAATTGCAAAGGTTAGTGGATGAGTTTGGGAGTGTGTGTAAAGGTAGAAAGTTGAAAGTGAACATAGAAAAGAGCAAGGTGATGAGGGTATCAAATGATTTAGATAAAGAAAAATTGGATATCAAATTGGGGAGGAGGAGTATGGAAGAAGTGAATGTTTTCAGATACTTGGGAGTTGACGTGTCGGTGGATAGATTTATGAAGGATGAGGTTAATCATAGAAATGATGAGGGGAAAAAAGGCGAGTGGTGCATTGAGGTATATGTGGAGACAACGTCATCTATGGAGGCAAAGAAGGGAATGTATGAATTAAGCACATGGAATAGGAGGAGAAATTTTTTCCTGGATAGAGGCATGGTTGACAAATAGGCAGCAGAGTTTGCATAAATGGGGAGAAATCAGAGTGGGGAAGCGTCACGAGCGGTGTTCCACAGGGGTCAGTGTTGGGCCCCCTGCTGTTCACAATCTACATAAACGACATAGATGAGGGCATAAAGAGCGACATCGGCAAGTTTGCCGATGACACCAAAATAGGCCGTCGAATTCATTCTGACGAGGACATTCCAGCACTCCAGGAAGATTTGAACAGACTGATGCAGTGGTCGGAGAAGTGGCAGATGCAGTTTAATATAGACAAATGCAAAGTTCTAAATGTTGGACAGGACAATAACCATGCCACATATAAACTAAATAATGTAGATCTTAATATTACGGATTGCGAAAAAGATTTAGGAGTTCTGGTTAGCAGTAATCTGAAACCAAGACAACAGTGCATAAGTGTTCGCAATAAAGCTAATAGAATCCTTGGCTTCATATCAAGAAGCATAAATAATAGGAGTCCTCAGGTTGTTCTTCAACTCTGTACATCCTTGGTTAGGCCTCATTTAGATTATGCTGCACAGTTTTGGTCACCGTATTACAGAATGGATATAAATTCTCTGGAAAATGTGCAAAGGAGGATCACAAAGTTGATCCCATGTATCAGAAACCTTCCCTATGAGGATAGACTAAGGGCCCTGAATCTGCACTCTCTAGAAAGACGTAGAATTAGGGGGGATATGATTGAGGTGTATAAATGGAAGACAGGAATAAATAAAGGGGATGTAAATAGTGTGCTGAAAATATCTAGTCTAGACAGGACTCGCAGCAATGGTTTTAAGTTGGAAAAATTCAGATTCAGGAAGGATATAGGAAAGTACTGGTTTGGTAATAGAGTTGTGGATGAGTGGAACAAACTCCCGAGTACAGTTATAGAGGCCAGAACGTTGTGTAGCTTTAAAAATAGGTTGGATAAATACATGAGTGGATGTGGGTGGGTGTGAGTTGGACCTGCTAACTTGTGCTACCAGGTCGGTTGCCGTGTTCCTCCCTTAAGTCAATGTGACCTGACCTGACTAGGTTGGGTGCATTGGCTTAAGCCGGTAGGAGACTTGGACCTGCCTCGCATGGGCCAGTAGGCCTTCTGCAGTGTTCCTTCGTTCTTATGTTCTTATGAAAGTATAGTAGTACCAACACTCTTATATGGGTGTGAAGCTTGGGTTGTGAATGCAGCAGCGAGGAGGCGGTTGGAGGCAGTGGAGATGTCATGTTTAAGGGCAATGTGTGGTGTAAATATTATGCAGAAAATTCGGAGTGTGGAAATTAGGAGAAGGTGTGGAGTTAATAAAAGTATTAGTCAGAGGGCTGAAGAGGGGTTGTTGAGGTGGTTTGGTCATTTAGAGAGAATGGACCAAAGTAGAATGACATGGAGAGCGTATAAATCTGAAGGGGAAGGCGGGGTAGGGGTCGTCCTCGAAAAGGTTGGAAGGAAGGGGTAAGGGAGGTTTTGTCGGCGAGGGGCCTGGACTTCCAGCAGGCGTGCATGAGCGTGTTCGATAGGAGTGAATGGAGACGAATGGCATTTGGGACCTGACGATCTGTTGGAGTGTGAGCAGGGTAATATTTAGTGAAGGGATTCAGGGAAACCGGGTATTTTTTATATAGTCGGACTTGAGCCCTGGAAATGGGAAGTACAATGCCTGCACTTTAAAGGAGGAGGGTTGGGATATTGGCAGTTTGGAGGGGCATATTGTGTATTATCTTTATACGTATATGCTTCTAAACTGTTATGTTCCGAGCACCTCTGCAAAAAGTGATTATGTGTGAGTGAGATGAAAGTGGTGAATGATGAAAGTATTTTCTTTTTTGGGATTTTCTTTCATTTTGGGTCACCCTGCCTCGGTGGGAGACGGCCGACTTGTTAATATATATATATATATATATATATATATATATATATATATATATATATATATATATATATATATATATATATATAATTATATATATATATATATATATATATATATATATATATATATATATATATATATATATACATATATTAAATGGAGAGTTAGAGGTATTGGGAAGATGGAGGGAATATTTTGAGGAATTGTTAAATGTTGATGAAGATAGGGAAGCTGTGATTTCGTGTATAGGGCAAGGAGGAATAACATCTTGTAGGAGTGAGGAAGAGCCAGTTGTGAGTGTGGGGGAAGTTCGTGAGGCAGTAGGTAAAATGAAAAGGGGTAAGGCAGCCGGGATTGATGGGATGAAGACAGAAATGTTAAAAGCAGGTGGGGATATAGTTTTGGAGTGGTTGGTGCAATTATTTAATAAATGTATGGAAGAGGGTAAGGTACCTAGGGATTGGCAGAGAGCATGCATAGTTCCTTTGTATAAAGGCAAAGGGGACAAAAGAGTGCAAAAATTATAGGGGGATAAGTCTGTTGAGTATACCTGGTAAAGTGTATGGTAGAGTTATTATTGAAAGAATTAAGAGTAAGACGGAGAATAGGATAACAGATGAACAAGGAGGCTTTAGGAAAGGTAGGGGGTGTGTGGACCAGGTGTTTACAGTGAAACATATAAGTGAACAGTATTTAGATAAGGCTAAAGAGGTCTTTGTGGCATTTATGGATTTGGAAAAGGCGTATGACAGGGTGGATAGGGGGGGCAATGTGGCAGATGTTGCAGGTGTATGGTGTAGGAGGTAGGTTACTGAAAGCAGTGAAGAGTTTTTACGAGGATAGTGAGGCTCAAGTTAGAGTATGTAGGAAAGAGGGAAATTATTTCCAAGTAAAAGTAGGCCTTAGACAAGGATGTGTGATGTCACCGTGGTTGTTTAATATATTTATAGATGGGGTTGTAAGAGAAGTAAATGCGAGGGTCTTGGCAAGAGGCGTGGAGTTAAAAGATAAAGAATCACACGAAGTGGGAGTTGTCACAGTTGCTGTTTGCTGATGACACTGTGCTCTTGGGAGATTCTGAAGAGAAGTTGCAGAGATTGGTGGATGAATTTGGTAGGGTGTGCAAAAGAAGAAAATTAAATTGAATACAGGAAAGAGTAAGGTTATGAGGATAACAAAAAGATTAGGTGATGAAAGATTGGATATCAGATTGGAGGGAGAGAGTATGGAGGAGGTGAATGTATTCAGATATTTGGGAGTGGACATGTCAGCGGATGGGTCTATGAAAGATGAGGTGAATCATAGAATTGATGAGGGGAAGAGGGTGAGTGGTGCACTTAGGAGTCTGTGGAGACAAAGAACTTTGTCCTTGGAGGCAAAGAGGGGAATGTATGAGAGTATAGTTTTACCAACACTCTTATATGGGTGTGAAGCATGGGTGATGAATG
>NC_091323.1:19456390-19489902 GCF_038502225.1 Cherax quadricarinatus
AGGAATGATAAGAGAACTGCAGCTCTCTAGGTCATGCTTTAAGGTACAACCAATATAAACTAGCCACACTAACAGATCACAATAAAATACAAGTATTAGACACTGAGTTAAAATATAATATAATGAAATAAAACAACAGTCATAACGCTCCCCAAAATATTTTCACGAAGACTCCATTGGTACTGAGAGAGGGGCAAGAACCTCTTCAAGAAGGTGGGTATAAGTGACGTAGGTGGGCGAGTAATCATACTGTTCTTTCCTACCCATTGATCATACTGTTCTTTCCTACCCATTGATCATACTGTCCTTTCCTTCCCACTGTGATCACACTATCTTTCCTTCCCACTGCCAGCAGAACACACAGGTACAGTCACCCTTGTACAGCCACACTCTACCTCGCTCCAGCACAAGTAGTCACCCTTTACCCCTCTCCTTTTGAACTATCCAAACTTTTTTTTTTTTTTAACTATCTGGGCTAAAGAATGCCTGCTTAAGAATACACGAAAGCCTGTGTTACTGTAGAAGCTCACACGCTCTCGCTCTAATTCTCTCTCTCTCTCTGGTATATAAATAAAGGGGTCCTAATACGCATCACGTAGATAAGATATTTCAGTATCTTCACCATGCGCCCAACCCTTGGATAATGATTTTTATTATATCTAATGTGTTTTTATACACAGTATACACACTGGGACCACCGAGTCCGACTGATAAAGCGGTGGTCGCCCTGCCGTGGCCCGCCACACCACCAATGACAGTGAACTAGTCGTTAAACATACCAGTGTCAGGCGGTTGTATTGTAATACTACTAGTAGTAGTATTATTGTAGACTGTATAATACTACTACTACTAGTAATAGTATAAGAGGGGAAAATATAGGAAGGGGTGATGAGGGAAGGAAATTTTTTTTATTACCTCCCTCCCTCCTCCCCCATTCCGTATGTCCCTCTCACCTTCTCTCGTTCCATCCCTCTCTTTCCACCCCTCATTGTCCCCCTCTCTCTTTCCATCCCTCCCTCTCCCTCACCCACTCCTTCACCACTTTGTAAATATCTAGAAATAGTTTCCCAGAAGAGAGCCAGGTTGGGATAAGGGATGATTTTTTTATCCAGTGATTTCGTTTAAGACAACTGAGAAAACAGATAAAAAAATAAAAGAAAAAATATAAAGAGTGATAACACGATAACTAAGAGTGATCATGAAACAAAAATGACTCGCAAAAGGGATAAAAAAAAATCATAAAATTAGACCCAGTTAATAAGGCGTTTTTTTAATCGGTCTCACTTTTAAGTGAATAATTATAATTATAAAATGGAGAGAGACGGTTAAAAAAACGGAAGGGGGGGGGGTTAATAATTTATTTTTTAATCAATTACATACCTCTAAAAACTTAAAGACTTTCTTCAGTGCCAACTATAACATGATTAACTAGGTTCCTAAGAGAAACTACTGATAAGTTGATGATTAAGACACACCTGTAACACCTGGGTATCGGTAGTGTTGAAACGTTTCGCCTACGCAGTCACAATAGAAACAGCAGCAGAAGCAGTAGAGATGTAAACCACGATGTAATCACTCCATCACCTCAAAACTACGTCTTCCAGGGTGATGGACTGATTGCATCGTCTTTACATCTTTACTGCTGCCTCTGTACCTGACTGAAGAAGCCTACTATGTAGCCTAATAATAGCTCGATCTCTAGCGCACTCAGCTCACACACTGTGGTCCGGGAGTCGATCCCGGTACAGGTGGAAATATTAGGACGTGTTTCCTCAAGACACCTGCTGTCCAATGTTCACCCATCAATAAAATGGGTATCTGGGTGTTAGTTGACTGGTGTGGGTCGCATCCTGGTTCAAAATTAACTTAATTTGCCTGAAATACTTAGCATAAGAAACTTTCTATATAGCAGTATGTCACTGACGTCAGCTAGACCTGTATACCTTGTATATGTAGAAATAAAAATTATTATTATTAAGCTTTCATTTACATTCTATAAAACTGCACCCACGGAATTATTATTATAATCAAGGGGGAAGCGCTAAACCCGGAGGATTATACAGCGCCTGGGGGGGGGATGTGGAAGGCATTCAGGCTTAATTCGGGGAACTGGAGCACAGATCCAATTCCCTAAATCAAGAGCCCCTCACCAACATCAAGGAACCTTCCTTGAGGGGAAATGCACCCACGGAAGCTTTACAAAGATGAGGAAACTCAAGGTGAAAAAAGCTTACCTTAGAGCGAAACTTCTTGAATAGAGCTTGCTTTACTCGTATTTTCTATATTACCTAACTAGGTTTTCTATCAAGAATTAACATGAAGTACAAATAATAACTTTGGTAGCTGAAAAATCAGGTGAAGTCGACCCAGTCGTTTAAACCAGGGAATTCCAAACACCTGTAAACAACACGAAATAAAATGCCAGAAATTCTTCCGAACACAAAAACACCGAACTGGACAAATGTTATCAGCAATAAGTCAGAAATCTTAGCAAAATATTTAAACACATTCGACCTTAGCTGAGCACAAGGTTACCAGTGCATCAATATGGACAGCTCGACCAAATTAAGGTCGAGCAGTCTAATGTACAATACTGATAAGGTGATGAATAAGTCATGTGCAATACCTGGGTATCTTTATTGTGAAGACGTTTCGCCAGTCAGTGGCTTTATCAATTCAGTACAGAAGTTACTTGAAGTTGTTGAAACTGGAGACATTAGAAGACTAGGTAATCAGTCCCTCAGTCTAGATGGTGTTGAACTGATGAAGCCAGTAAGTGGTGAAACGTCTTTACCCAGGTGCTGCACATTTGTCATATTCATCACTACTACTTTTCCTCAATAACCATCATCAGTTTATATACATCGTTAAAGGTGTATCTCAATGTATATACACCGTTTCCATCATTTAGATCAAAGTTAGTATGTTGACTGCAGATTTTCATGTAACAAACATGAGAGAAGGTACGCTATCATATTGTTTTCTGGACTTCTTAATTATCAAAAAAGCCTAAGTGCCTGGCCACGCTTGTAGTACAAATATAAATCTTGTTAGACAAGTGGAAGACGCAGCAACGCTAGGTATGAGAACTGGCTTGTCCAGTCACTTCTGTGATTGACTTTTACTAGCCAGATAGTTAGATCAACGCACAATCTTTCCAAGATGGATCAATTAAGAAGGAATCTCCATACTTGATGCTGAAGAGAACGTCCAACTGAACAGATCGTGTATATACACCAAAAAGTGTGTGTATATATTGTACATAGAGTTTGCACATACCTTCTTTCTTAAGGGTTAAAGAATTTTCGAATAGTGTACAAGCAAAATTCAGCCTTAATGACTTTTGTGCAGTCAACAGGCTTTCCGTCTAACAAACAACGAACATGGCCCAGTTGTTAACGCGTCGGTCTGGAGTTTTACGACTCTCTGACCGCAGGTTCAAGTCTAGCCCGTGATATGGTTTATGGTATATACACCTAGATACGTACGACCATCCTCAACCTCACCCTAACACATGTATACTGTGTGAATAAATAGTTTAGAAAACCAACAGGATGATAAATAAGGCAGTGGATTCTTCAGTCTAATGCAGAGAAGGATGGAACATCGACTCCAGGATGAGGGATTTATCTCATCTTCCACCTTACTCTGCACCAGACAAACGCCACTGGCTGGCGAAAAGTTTCCAGAATAAAGATAGATACCCAAATGTTGCACCCGTGTCTCATTTATCAACATGTACACCGCACAGTTACCTTTGTACAACCATCTCCTGCACCTCACCTGGTTTGAATTATGTACTTATTTTCTTAAGACCGATGGGATGCCTGTTCCCTCTTCTTGTTTTTTAGTGAACAATTATTTGCAGCTGCAATGACGACTAAGCAGTCGAAAGAGATTTTAAACCTAAATTAATGTAGCTTGACTTGTCAGGAAGTGGTCAGCAGTAAGGAAGAAATCAGAGTAAACCAAGAAACGGGTGGAGTTTGAACCCATGGCACTGGCCTGAAGTTTTACGACTCACTCGCCATGGGTTCATATCCCACCCGTACCGTGGTTTGTTTGCAATCGTGGTATTACAATTTCGTAAACCAGAGAGTAAAGTGAGGCAGGTAGCAACATCAAGGGTGAAGTCATGACACTGAAGCATCCTGACACTGACTCAACGTTTCTATTTGAACATAAAGACAGTTTGGAGTTTATATAGCACTGCCTTTCAACGGAGGAGCTGGTGAAGGGCTCTTTTGTCTAAAGAATTGCAGCTACACTCCCATTCCTCAAATTAAACCTGATTATCCTCCATTTCCTAGGTGCTCTATGACCCTTACCGGTTCAGTACTTTCCCAAGAAGAGCAAGAAGGTAATAAATTTAACAGTACATTTGTTGGTGTATTGTAGTACATTATTATTTCATAAATTTAAATAAATTGACGTTAACCTCACCAAATTTGAGGTCAAAAGCGCATGTAGAAAGATTAATAATAATGGTAGAATTACCGACTGGCTTCAGTTTATGAAGCAAAACAAAACAGTTTACAATAAGAAAAAATTTCGACAGAGGCTCTGACTGTTTAGAGTTGATTACATTTTTAAATGTACACGCATAATATTTCAAGGGTACAAGCGATAAGTAAACGTGTAACTGTCAAGCACAGTGGGATATTTTGTGCAGAGTAAATAATAATGCTATGTAATGCAAGACGACAGCGGTGTTGGGGTTGTATTCAACTGAAACTTTGTAGATGAATGGTTCAGAGAACCGACATGTTGATAAATTAGACACATGTGCAACTCTTGGGTATCTTTATTGAGGAAACGTTTCGCCACACAGTGGTTTCATCAGTCCATACAAAGGAGAATCTTGAAGAACAGGAGGAGAATGAGGTAATCAGTCCCTCAACCTTGAGTCGATGTGGTCAGTCCATCAATCTTGAATAGAATACGGCATACGTGCGGAGGAGCTGCTTATAAACCGTTGGCAGGAGAGGTGCAGCAGTCATAGGTGGTGTCACATTTGTTCAATGTGGAAATAGGTCGTGCCCAAGAATTAGGTAAGCGAAGAATTCCCTCTCCTGCCAACGGTTTATAAGCTCCTTCTCCGCACGTATGCCGTATTCTATTCAAGATTGATGGACTGACCACATCGACTCAAGGTTGAGGGACTGATTACCTCATTCTCCTCCTGTTCTTCAAGATTCTCCTTTGTATGGACTGATGAAGCCACTGTGTGGCGAAACGTTTCTTCAATAAAGATACCCAAGAGTTCCACATGTGTCTAATTTATCAACTGAAACTTTATAGACGCGCTACAAAAGTGATGCAAATACTATTCTCGACACGTTCTACTTTAGCCAGTAAAGCTGTCTGTTTTACAGTGGGTTTCCTCGAGTCTACCATCCTGACATATACTACACACTACCCCACGTCCCCGAGTCTACCATCATGACATATACTACACACTACCCCAGGTGCCCGAGTCTACCATCCTGACATATACTACACACTACACCAGGTACCCGAGTCTACTATCCTAACATATACTACACACTACCCCAGGTACCTGAGTCTACCATCATGGCATATACTACACACTACCCCAGGTGCCCGAGTCTACCATCCTGACATATACTACACACTACCCCAGGTGCCCGAGTCTACCATCCTGACATATACTACACATTACCCCCAGGTGCCCGAGTCTACCATCCTGACATATACTACACACTACCCCAGGTGCCCGAGTCTACCATCCTGGCATATACTACACACTACCCCAGGTACCCGAGTCTACTATCCTGGGATATACTACACACTACCCCAAGTGCACAACAATATACATAAGTTTTGAAACACTAAGTAAAATCATTACTAATGGATAACCATCAGCAATTTTAAATACAATTAAAATATATTTATGTACAAAATATCTATTAATATTATACTATCAAATCAAATTCACTTTAAGAATATTCTTAAACATCATAAATCTCGCAGAATCTACCGACTTACGAGGGTCGTCATGAACTGCTACATTTTGCACTGTGATGAATTTTTGGTTATATTCTTGGGGAAGCACTAAACCTGTGAGGGGGTCATACAACAGGTCATACAAAGGATGGGAAGCTCCAATTCCTTGGATATATACAGGTTTGGTTAATTTTGTAGAGTTCACTAAACTAGGTCATCAAGGCCCACAGATTTTAATGATCACAGCCTATGATGACTTGGCTGATCGAGCCTAAAATGTAACATGCTGCCCTGTCTAACTTTTAGCACTAGTACACCTTCACAATAAGAACTTGATGAATACGTTACTGATCATTTTCCTTTATGACTTGACCCTCCAAGTTTCAAGTTACACTGCTGACTTGACCCTCCAAGCTTCAAGTTACACTGCTGACTTGACCCTCCAAGCTTCAAGTTACACTGCTGACTTGACCCTCCAAGCTTCAAGTTACACTGCTGACTTTCTGATCACAATTTTCACTGTACTGTTCATCTCTTAACACTACACTAGTTACTTAATTCCGATCATCAGTGTTGAATAACACTTTTTTCCTTCGCTTGTTATCCATTATTTGTTGCATCACTTGTTAGTAAAATAAAACCAATATTTGTTAAGATTCACTGTGTCTACTTATGTGTTACTTGTTTAAGTAAGCATGGAATGGCGTTAAGTAGTTCCGGGTAGAGGCGGAGCACTCCTGTCCAGATGCCTTCAGGGTGCCACACAAACAACTGGTGAGCCAAACACTGCCCAGCTGCTAATTAGTGCCTAGGGGGCACTGGCCCCGGGGGGAGAAGGGGGGTGCAAGGAGGAAGGGTGCACTTGGCCGTGGAGGAGTAAGCACCTGGCGGGAGGGGAGTCTTTGAGAGGGGGCTGGGGAGGAACTGCGGATTACGTTAGGGAGAAGTGGGCACTGTGGCCCAGGTGGATGAGGGTTGAAAGGGATGGAGGGAACTGGTTAGTGGGGGTCTGGGTAAATGATGGAAGGGTAGGAAGCATCAAGATATGAAGAGCAGTTTGACTTAAATCACTCCACACTCCTGGTAACAACACACACACACACACACACACACACACGGGCTGTCTCGACCCCTGCAACCACAATTAGGTGAGTACACAATACAATGGGTAAAATTATGCAACAAACAATTACTAGCTCCAATATATACCAAAAACACCATCATACCGATAAATGGAAGGACAGTTAGGACATCTTCAGTGGTTACATTTCGACCCTGTAACTTTAGTAAAAGTCCCAGAACAGAAACTTATAAAATAACGATGTCTTCAGTGTATGTATTAGTTCTTCCATCCATAATGTCGGTATCGTTGTACTTTCTACTTTCCGGCATCATACCTAGTTAAAATAACCTGCAAACAATTAAATAGGAGGTTCCACGACTCCACAAAAAGTTCCCCGAGGTTTCTCAGATGCTCCAGCAACTATAAAATTCTCAATTTTAGCAGAAAGTCCGAAGCACTAGGCCAACAGTTAAAATATACTCCACAGTCAGCTGTACGCTCTAAGACAACTCACAGAAGCATCTGCAAACTAGTAGCTGTGGGAGAGATATGTGCCCCCAATCCTCACTCGATAGAAAATAGTCTCAAACTAACGACTCATTTGAATGAGGAGGGTCAAACTTTCATGTCTGGTCAAACGCTACATAACTTGTTGCTCACCTGCCACTTTCTCAGGACGTACCTATGTGAGGTACTGCGAGGTATACTAAAAAGTAAGCCTGAAATCGCAGCCTTCACCTCAGAATCAGCTTGTTCATTACCGCAACCCCAACATGGCCCGCCCACATATACACACACACACACACACACACACACACACACACACACACAAGGGACACAGACACAAGAGGTCACAATTGGAAGTTGAAGACTCAGATGAATCAAAGGGATGTTAGGAAGTATTTCTTCAGTCAGAGTAGTCAGGCCGTGGAATAGCCTAGAAAGTGACGTAGTGGAGGCGGGAACCATACATAGTTTTAAGGCGAGGTATGATAGAGCTCATGGGGCAGGGAGAGAGAGGACCTAGTAGCAATCAGCGAAGAGGCGGGGCCAGGAGCTGTGAATCGACCCCTGCAACCACAAATAGGCGAGTACACACACAACCACATCCTAGTTCCACGTGTGAAGATAGACTAATAACTCCTGGCTCTTTTTACCCACAAGGTATACAGAATTCTTCATGCTGAACCTGGGCAGTGCACTTGTGGGATACACCGCAGCCAGCTACCGGACGAGAGCAGAGATCACATGGTGCTCCACAGTGAACTGTGGTAACTGCATAATACGAGTCTTCACTTATGACCATCGCAAAGCCAAGGAATGAGCAGGGAGCGGCCGGGGAGAAGAAAGGGAGGAGCCAGGATATGGAAAAAAGAAAGGGGTAAGTAACAGGTGGAAGAGTAATAATGGGGTACGAGTTTGATCATGGAAGGAATATGCTCAGACACCAAAGTTATGTCCACCACTAACTTTCAGCATCTTTATAAACCTCGCCTGTGACATCTTTGTGGTACCCTCTTGTAACCCCCATGTAGCCCAAATCTGTATAACCCTACCTCTCCCATGTAGCACCCTGACCCTTCACCTATAGCATCCTACTGACCCCTCACCTGTGGTACCCTGACCCCTCACCTATAGCATCCTACTGGCCCATCACCTGTGGCACCCTGACCCTCAACTGTGGCACCCTATTGACCCTCACCTGTGGCACCTACAATCTGCGTCTCCCGTCAGTGTCTGCTATAGTGCCAAGTCTATTCGCTGCAGAGGGCGTGTAAATGTTGTGTTGGCAGCAGCTGGTGTACAGCAGCATTCGAAGAATTCTCACAGTACTCAGCCCTGTAGCCCTTGTTTAGCTCCTCAAATTTCCGAGGAATGTCCTTGTGTTTAATGGGTACCAACAAAGCCGCGCCCCATCAATTGTATTATCGTTCTAGCTTATTAAAATAATCAGTAAGCGCTAAATCCATAATGGCCATACAGCGCCTGGGGAATGGGAGGTAATCAAATTTGATCTAATGAAGGGATAAATTCAGCTTTAATTTCCCGGTTTGAATCTTTCATGGCATTCAAGGGCACCCATACAGGGTCATCGTTATACGTATATATTAAGATATATAAAAGCAGGAGCTGTTTTGTACACATTATGATAGATTAACATTACAAGTACAAACAACATGTGAACTGTTACAAGTACATCAGTATAGAATTGTCTGTATTCACAGCTTTTTTAGTGTGAATCTCAAAGTCTTGAATTCTGTGGTTGGCTGAATCAGCAGCTGCGAGTGTTAGAACATACAGCTGTTCTATCCCCGCCCGTGGTATGGTTTATATACATTGTAGCATGTACCTGTATGTTATCTGTAGTCGCTTTCGTGGGGGGGGGAGTGGGGGTATGGAGGGGGGAGTGGTCACCGCCCCTGCAGTCCGGTCCCAGATCAAGCCTCATGGTGGCCGGACTGATCGATCAGACTGTTAGTGACCACTGTGTGCAGTCTAACATGTGCACCATAACCCGGTTGATCAGGAACTGTCTTCTTTCTTTCTGATGACAACTAGGGGGTTAGCAATTACAATTATTTATGATGGGAGTATGTTGAGTTGTGGTCCCTTTGCACTTACTGAGTTCATTGCCAGTGCCCCCCCCCCCCTTTTTTATGCGGTATCTTGCATTGTCTGCCAAGCCTCACGTTTATATACGAAGGGTGTGAAGGCTTAAGACCAATATCTCCAGAATCTTCAGGTGTAGATTATGATTCATCTTCCTCGCCTACGTTCTAGGGACTTAAGCGCTCTCAGTAATTTAGGTGCTCGACTTAGTTTATACAAGCATTATTACTCCTAAGTCTCTCACATTAGACTCCATGTCTATTAAGTGATTTGAGCTTGTCTTGTACTCTGACCCCTTTTACATTACCTCCATTTTACCGTAACGTAGCAACTGGAATGTCCTCACCGAACATAATGTTTCAAGTGATCTAGTAGACGACTTGATTTGTATCAGCTTGGAGGCTAGCTGCGTCTTCCATAGATGCCACTCTCTTACAAATTCTTGTATCATCTGCAAAGACTGATACAATAATATGGTTTACGTCCCTGTCTATTTAGACATGAGAACAAGAAACAAGTTGGGAATGACGTGCCATGAGGAAGAAAACGTTTTACTGCGCCAGCTTCTGATTTCATCCTGCACTATTACTATTTGGGGTCTATTTGCCAGGAATTTTAAATATCCATCCGCCCCCTTTCCTGTTATTCCATTTGCATGTATTTTGTGTCCAACTACCCCATGGTAGCCCTTGTCGATGACTTGTGCAAAATCGTTGTATACATCTGCATTGTGCTTGTCTTCCAGGGTTTCCAAGACCACGACGTTGTAATGGTCCGGCGCTGCGAGAGGCAGGAGCAAGTTGTCCTGAACTCATGTTGCTCTGAAATGTGCAGTTGCAATGATCACGCTTACAACCAAAAATTACGTTAATAAAAAAGTCACAACCACCAAATTACAACCTACGTACATACACTCCATGTTAGATTACAACTACGCACACTATATATAAGCAAATTACATATATAAATATTATTATTATAATAAAAAAGAAGCGCTAAGCCACAAGGGCTATACAGCACATATATAAATAACCATATCGAACTCAATTCACATAATGCATCAAACATCTTTCCTCTTAAATCCCTTTCAAAGATTTTGATCTATAGCTTTTTCGACATAGCTTTGCTGTCACTTTTGCAGTGGGGTTATATCGTTGGCTTTTATTAACAGATGATTCCTGTGTCAAGGCTCCTTCTCCATAAAGTATTCAAGGCACAAGTTAATGGTTTCTTTATTTTTTTGATTAATATGAAGGTCTTCTAGTGTTAGCGAGGGGCACAGTACATCGGCCTACAATTTATTGCTTCTTGGAAGTGGCTTTACCGCTATAACAAATTTCAGAGATGTTTGTAATTTTTGTATCTCGTTCATTATATACTCGTATGAGCTGTCAGTCCTCTGGTTGATTAGCAGTCAGCACTATGTACTAAAATGACTTAAGTACTTCACTCCATTTCTTTGTCGTCAGTGCGTATTCCAATTAAGACCCAATACTAGATGTTGGTTTGACCCTGGATTTTGTATACAAGAAAAAGTATTTTGGATTTCTTTAAATTTCACTTACGATTTTTTTGTTCCTTTCGTCTCTCCTTATTCTGTATAATGCATGCAATTTCTCTAACTAGTGTTTCTCTTCGTTGTTCACAATGTCTGTACCTTTTGAGAATTTTCGTTTTCGACCTGCACAACTCTCCTCCGTAATGGTATTTGGAACTTACTTTTAATGAAACTGAGTTGATCCACTCGAAGTACATGGTCAGGTCCAGGTTCATCATACTGTTGTCCCAGCGCATTTCAGTATGAAAGTAGAAGGTATAACAATATCGACAATAATGATGAAAAAGACTTAGATGTTCTAAGTGTGTGTAGTTGTGTCCTTTCATTCATTCAGCATGATCGTTTTTAAATTAATTTTGTAAACTTGAATTCTGAAGAGAGAGACAAGAGATTACACCTATTTCGATCCCTCTTCCAGAAGCCTTCTCTTATAAATGAGAATTTATAAGAAATAAGATGACAAGCCACATGGCGTACCCTGTATCAGCTTTCTTAAAAACCTGGGTCTCAACCACCAGTGTGACGGCCTCAAGTCTACATTCTTCCACCTGACTTTCAAATTTAGGAATTTTATTTTATACTCGTAGTAAAATATTTTTTATTTTGTAGTTGCATCCTGGGTAATTAGGTATCCCCGAAAGAGCACTAGATAAACTACACATACGCTGCTATGTAAGATAATTAATGTAAATGTATTTATGTGTACCTGAATAAACTTGCTTGTAGATACTTGCCTACTTTATTTCTCTTCCAAGATTTTCATTCATAACTTGACAACGCCTCATGCGACCGGACTCGAATTTTCACTAATGGATTACTGTAGCTACTGGCAGGTATGTGCAGGTGCACCATGGTTAATTTTATGTAGAACATTCTCGACTTCATTTTCCGAGCGATAACCTCATATAGTTTCTTTTAATTGGTTGTAAACTTTCAACCTTGATATTACGGTGCGTCCTACGTAACATGTGACCCTCCTAAGGTGACAAGACGAGAGAGGGTGAGGGAAAAGAGAGGGTGAGGGAAGAGAGAGGGTGAGGGAAGAGAGGGGTGAGGGAAGGTGAGGGGAGGGGTGAGGGAAGGTGAGGGGAGTGGGAGGGAAGGTGAGGGGAGGGGTGAGGGGCGGGGTGAGGGAAGGTGAGGGGAGTGGGAGGGAAGGTGAGAGGAGAGGGGGAGGGAGGGAAGGAAAGAGGACCGGGGAGGGAGGGAAAGTGAGAGGACCGGGAAAGGTGGAGGGAAAGAGAAGACAGGGAAGGAGGGAGGGAGATTAGAGGGAAGAAGGGAAGGTTAGGTTAGAGCATTGGTTCCCAAACTGGGGGTAAATTACCCCCTGGGGGTAATTTAACCATTTTTGGGGGGTAATGGAGGGGTGACAGAAAAAAAAGTTATGAATTCTGAAAATCAAGAAAACAATGCAGTACCCGGTATGAGGATTATTGTTAACTTTGTCTTAGTATATAAAGTTGTAAAGTAAACCTATTATAAGTAAGTAATAAAGTTAAACCAAATAACAATAAACATCAAAAACTAATATACAGTATTAGAAAAGAAGAAATATATAGCTAAGTGTGTGGAAACCCAAAAGTATTTTGACAAGTATGCTTCAGGACAAAAGTCACTCAGTAGCCCAGATCGACCTGTCCAGTACGCGTCACTCACTTCCTGAGGCTGCCTCTATTTCACACTGTCAGTTTATCTGTGAGCATCAGCCGAGGTAGACATAAGCTGGTATGTATGTGTACTGCCCTGTGCAGTATATAGTTAGTATTTACCCACTGTTACTGTGAATTTGTAGCTATTATTAATTTTATATATAATGTATGTGTGGTTCTTACGTTTTCAATGGTTTTGCTAGGATTAGCAGAGTATGCGAGGCTGTATACGTTCACGTTTAGCCATATATATCAATAATAACAACATTTTGTGAAAGGGGTAACATGCTTTATGTGGCATGTTAAATTGGGTAACAAGCTGAAAAAGTTTGGGAACCACTGGGTTAGAGGGACGGAGGGTAGGAGAAGGGGAGGGTAGGTGAAGAAGTGAGGGGGATGAGGAAGAAAGGTGGTGAGGGAGAGATGGGGAAGTAATGTCTGGTGGTGGTGGTGGGAGATGGGAGAGTTAATAAGGTGATAGTGGTGGGAGATGGGAGAGGTAATAAGGTGAAGGTGGTGGAAGATGGAAGAGGTAACAAGGTGGTAGTGGAGAGATGGGAGAGGTAATAAAGTGATGGTGGTGGAAGATGGGAGAGGTAATAAAGTGATGGTGGTGGAAGATGGAAGAGGTAATAAAGTGATGGTGGTGGAAGATGGAAGAGGTAATAAGGTGATGGTGGTGGAAGATGGAAGAGGTAATAAGGTGATGGTGGTGGAAGATGGAAGAGGTAATAAGGTGATGGTGGTGGAAGATGGAAGAGGTAATAAGGTGATGGTGGTGGAAGATGGAAGAGGTAATAAGGTGGTGGTGGGAGAAGGGAGAGGTAATAAGGTGGTGGGAGATGGGAGAGGTAATAAGGTGGTGGTGGGGGATGGGAGAGGTAATAAGGTGGTGGTGGGGGATGGGAGAGGTAATAAGGTGGTGGTGGGAGATGGGAGAGGTAATAAGGTGGTGGGAGATGGGGGAGGTAATAAGGTGGTGGAGGGGGATGGGAGAAGTAATAAGGTGGTGGGGATGGGAGAGGTAATAAGGTGGTGGTGGGGGATGGGAGAGGTAATAAGGTGGTGGCGGGAGATGGGAGTGGTAATAAGGTGGTGGTGGGGGATGGGAGAGGCAATAAGGTGGTGGTGGGGGATGGGAGAGGTAATAAGGTTTTGGGGGATGGGAGAGGTAATAAGGTGATGGTGGGGGATGGGAGAGGTAATAAGGTGGTGGTGGGGGATGGGAGAGGTAATAAGGTGGTGGTAGGAGATGGGAGAGGTAATAAGGTGGTGGTAGGAGATGGGAGAGGTAATAAGGTGGTGGTGGGGGATGGGAGAGGTAATAAGGTGGTAGTGGAGAGATGGAAGAGGTAATAAAGTGAAGGTGGTGGAAGATGGAAGAGGTAATAAGGTGGTAGTGGAGAGATGGAAGAGGTAATAAAGTGATGGTGGTGGAAGATGGAAGAGGTAATAAGGTGATGGTGGTGGAAGATGGAAGAGGTAATAAGGTGATGTTGGTGGAAGATGGAAGAGGTAATAAGGTGGTGGGAGAAGGGAGAGGTAATAAGGTGGTGGTGGGAGATGGGAGAGGTAATAAAGTGGTGGTAGGAGATGGGAGAGGTAATAAGGTGGTGGTGGGGGATGGGAGAGGTAATAAGGTGGTGGTGGGGGATGGGAGAGGTAATAAGGTGGTGGTGGGGGATGGGAGAGGTAATAAGGTGGTGGTGGGGGATGGGAGAGGTAATAAGGTGGTGGTAGGGGATGGGAGAGGTAATAAGGTGGTGGTGGGGGATGGGAGAGGTAATAAGGTGGTGGTGGGGGATGGGAGAGGTAATAAGGTGGTGGTGGGGGATGGGAGAGGTAATAAGGTGGTGGTGGGGGATGGGAGAGGTAATAAGGTGGTGGTGGTTACCTGGAGGTTATTCCGGGGATCAACGCCCCCGCGGCCCGGTCCACGACCAGGCCTCCCGATGGATCAGGGCCTGATCAACTAGGCTGTTACTGCTGGCCGCACGCAGTCCGACGTACGAGCCACAGCCCGGCTGATCCGGCACTGACTTTAGGTATCTGTCCAGCTCTCTCTTGAAGGCAGCCAGGGGTTTATTGGCAATTCCCCTAATGCTTGATGGGAGGCTGTTGAACAGTTTTGGGCCCCGGACACTTATGGTGTTTTCTCTTAGTGTACCAATGGCGCCCCTACTTTTTATTGGCGGCATTTTGCATCGCCTGCCCAGTCTTTTACTTTCGTAGGGAGTGATTTCTGTGTGCAGATTTGGGACCATTCCTTCCAAGATTTTCCAAGTGTAGATTATGATATATCTCTCCCTCCTGCGTTCCAACGAGTACAAGTCAAGTGCTTTCAAGCGTTCCCAGTAGTTAAGGTGCTTGACAGAACTTATACGTGCAGCAAAGTATCTCTGTACACTCTCTAGATCTGCGATTTCACCTGCTTTGTATGGGTGATGAGGGATGGGAGAGGTAATAAGGTGGTGGTGGGGGATGGGAGAGGTAATAAGGTGGTGGTGGGGGATGGGAGAGGTAATAAGGTGGTG
This sequence comes from Cherax quadricarinatus, assembly GCF_038502225.1. Lineage (NCBI taxonomy): Eukaryota > Metazoa > Arthropoda > Malacostraca > Decapoda > Parastacidae > Cherax > Cherax quadricarinatus. The sequence goes on from NC_091323.1 coordinate 19,471,775, forward strand.
GTGGGGGATGGGAGAGGTAATAAGGTGGAGGTGGGTGATGGGAGAGGTAATAAGGTGGTGGTGGGGGATGGGAGAGGTAATAAGGTGGTGGTGGGGGATGGGAGAGGTAATAAGGTGGCGGTGGGGGATGGGAGAGGTAATAAGGTGGCGGTGGGAGATGGGAGAGGTAATAAGGTGGCGGTGGGAGATGGGAGAGGTAATAAGGTGAAGGTAATGGAAGATGGGAGAGGTAATAAGGTGAAGGTGGTGGAAGATGGAAGAGGTAATAAGGTGGTAGTGGAGAGATGGGAGAGGTAATAAAGTGATGGTGGTGGAAGATGGAAGAGGTAATAAGGTGATGGAAGATGAAGAGGTAATAAGGTGGTGGTGGGAGAAGGGAGAGGTAATAAGGTGGTGGTGGGAGATGGGAGAGGTAATAAGGTGGGAGATGGGAGAGGTAATAAGGTGGTGGGAGATGGGAGAGGTAATAAGGTGGTGGTGGGGGATGGGAGAGGTAATAAGATGGTGGTGGGGGATGGGAGAGGTAATAAGGTGGCGGTGGGAGATGGGAGAGGTAATAAGGTGGTGGTGGGGGATGGGAGAGGTAATAAGATGGTGGTGGGGGATGGGAGAGGTAATAAGGTGGTGGTGGGGGATGGGAGAGGTAATAAGGTGGTGGTGGGAGATGGGAGAGGTAATAAGGTGGTGGTGGGAGAAGGGAGAGGTAATAAGGTGGTGGTGGGAGAAGGGAGAGGTAATAAGGTGGTGGTGGGAGATGGGAGAGGTAATAAGGTGGTGGAGGATGGGAGAGGTAATAAGGTGGTGGTGGGGGATGGGAGAGGTAATAAGGTGGTGGTGGGGGCTGGCAGAGGTAATAAGATGGTGGTGGGGGATGGGAGAGGTAATAAGGTGGTGGTGGGGGATGGGAGAGGTAATAAGGTGGTGGTGGGGGATGGGAGAGGTAATAAGGTGGTGGTGGGGGAGGGGCGAGGTAATAAGGTGGTGATGGGGGATGGGCGAGGTAATAAGGTGGTGGTGGGGGATGGGAGAGGTAATAAGGTGGTGGTGGGGGATGGGAGAGGTAATAAGGTGGTGGTCGGGGATGGGAGAGGTAATAAGGTGGTGGTGGGGGATGGGAGAGGTAATAAGGTGGTGGTGGGGGATGGGAGAGGTAATAAGGTGGTGGTGGGAGAAGGGAGAGGTAATAAGGTGGTGGTGGGGGATGGGAGAGGTAATAAGATGGTGGTGGGGGATGGGAGAGGTAATAAGGTGGTGGTGGGTGATGGGAGAGGTAATAAGGTGGTGGTGGGGGATGGGAGAGGTAATAAGGTGATGGTGGGGGATGGGAGAGGTAATAAGATGGTGGTGGGAGATGGGAGAGGTAATAAGGTGGTGGTGGGAGATGGGAGAGGTAATAAGGTGGTGGTGGGGGATGGGAGAGGTAATAAGGTGGTGGTGGGGGATGGGAGAGGTAATAAGGTGGTGGTGGGAGAAGGGAGAGGTAATAAGGTGGTGGTGGGAGATGGGAGAGGTAATAAGGTGGTGGTGGGAGAAGGGAGAGGTAATAAGGTGGTGGTGGGAGATGGGAGAGGTAATAAGGTGGTGGTGGGAGAAGGGAGAGGTAATAAGGTGGTGGTGGGAGAAGGGAGAGGTAATAAGGTGGTGGTGGGGGATGGGAGAGGTAATAAGGGGATGGTGGGGGATGGGAGAGGTAATAATGTGATGGCTGACATCTTCGTCAACCACCATTTTGCATCTATCAAACATACCGTCACTTTTCAGGTCAACCTTCAACCTTCACTCGTACACTCAGCAAATATATGTAACTTTTATTATTAAAAATTGCACTCAGAGCGTGTACAAAATTTTGGTTTATATAGGTACGACTTTTAACAATTTTGACCAATATTACTTAGCCTCTGAGTTATTATTGGCATATGTGTAAATCCTTCATTATCAATTAACACTCACTAGACCCTATTTTTTTTTTTTTTTTTTTTTTTTTTTTTTTTTTTTTAAATTTTTATTTTCTCTTTCAAAATCAGGATACTCTTGGTTGAAAATGTGCCTAATTTTCTGAACTTTAATGAATTTGCATATTCAGTTTTAAACAATATTAAATATTACCATACACAGAAGTCCCGCCTCGCAGTGGGGTTGGACTCGGGCGTGAGCGATCCTGGTAACCACTGCCATACAAGATATTAGGTTATCTTACCTCAATAACCTTAATAACAGTAGCGCAGTAGTCGCTATTTCAATTCACAAACGAAATTACCAGGATTGAACCCTGGGTGAGGCCGGAATATGGACAAGTCCATCACCTTTTTTTCACCTAAAAGTACCCAGGTACCTGGGTGCTAGTCGGCTGTTGTTGATGGTATCCTGGGAAAGAAGAGAAAAGAACCCCGATGGAAAAAAGCCACACTGGCTTTCTTGAATTATCTAGGTTACTAACCGTCCAGGTAAACAATCCATATAGTTTTCTTCTTCCACCTGTTACTAAGCAGTTAGCAGAAACCTGAGAGTTACACTACTTATCCTGGGTTACTAACCCTAGAGACCCCGATGGACTATAGGATTATCCAAGGTTAATGCATATAATGTAATACACATACGAGTGCTAATGTTGTGTGTGCCATCACGATTACTGTATAAAAAGTAAAGTAATGTTATGTATTGATTGCTTAATTAAAAATTAAACTTTTTGTGGCTCGTTTGGTAGCGAATACGTAGACACATGTTAGTCGGTGGAGTCCCGTTAGTTTAGTTTAATATGTTTATTATGCACCCCATACCCATCCTGTGGGCGGTAGTCAAAAGATTACAGAGGTACATAATTGGTCCAGGGACTGGGCCCCAAAATTTGGATGGCTGAACTAGGTACAAGGTAATGAACTCACAAGTTACAAAGGTAATGAATACTGTAAGAATGGTTACTTACGTTTATACATGGCTACAATCATGAACAAATTATAGTGTAATGAGCACAGTCAAAGACCAGGTGATCAGATTAAGGACAGAAGGTGGAGAACTCACAAGAAATGATCAGGAGGTATGTGAGGAGCTGAACAGGAGATTTAAGGAAGTTTTTACAGTAGAGACAGGAAGGGCTGTGGGAAGACAGCACAGAAGGGAACATCAAGAGGGAATATACCAACAAGTGTTGGATGACATACGAACAACTGTGGAGGAGGTGAAGAAGCTCTTAAGTGACCTTGACACCTCAAAGGCGATGGGACCGGACAACATCTCCCCATGGGTCCTTAGAGAAGGAGCAGAGATGCTGTGTGTGCCTCTAACCACAATCTTCAACACATCCCTTGAAACTGGGCAACTACCTGAGAAATGGAAGACAGCTAATGTAGTCCCCATATTTAAGAAAGGAAACAGAAACGAGGCACTAAACTACAGACCTGTGTCTCTGACATGTATTGTGTGCAAAGTCATGGAGAAGATTATCAGGAGGAGAGTGGTCGAACACCTGGAAAGGAACAAGATTATAAATGAAAACCAGCATGGGTTCATGGAAGGCAAATCTTGTATCACAAACCTCCTGGAGTTTTATGACAAGGTAACAGAAGTAAGACACGAGAGAGAGGGGTGGGTAGATTGCGTTTTCCTAGACTGCAGGAAGGCCTTTGACACAGTTCCCCACAAGAGATTAGTGCAGAAGCTGGAGGATCAGGCACACGTAAAAGGAAGGGCACTGCAATGGATAAGGGAATACCTGACAAGGAGGCAGCAACGAGTCATGGTACGTGAAGAGGTATCACAGTGGGCGCCTGTTACGAGCGGGGTCCCACAGGGGTCAGTTCTAGGACCAGTGCTATTTTTGATATATGTGAACGACATGATGGAAGGAATAGACTCTGAAGTGTCCCTGTTCGCAGATGACGTGAAGTTGATGAGAAGAATTAAATCGGACGAGGATGAGGCAGGACTGCAAAGAGACCTGGAGAGGCTGGACATGTGGTCCAGTAACTGGCTTCTCGAATTCAATCCAGCCAAATGCAAAGTCATGAAGATTGGGGAGGGGCAAAGAAGACCGCAGACAGAGTATAGGCTAGGTGGACAAAGACTACAGACCTCACTCAGGGAGAAAGACCTTGGGGTGACCATAACACCGAGCACATCACCGGAGGCACACATCAACCAAATAACTGCTGCAGCATACGGGCGCCTGGCAAACCTGAGAATAGCGTTCCGATACCTTAATAACGAATCGTTCAAGACACTGTACACTGTGTATGTTAGGCCCATACTGGAGTATGCAGCACCAGTCTGGAACCCACACCTGGTCAAGCACGTCAAGAAGTTAGAGAAAGTACAAAGGTTTGCAACAAGGCTAGTCCCAGAGCTCAAGGGAATGTCGTACGAGGAAAGGTTAAGGGAAATCGGACTGACGACACTGGAGGACAGAAGGGTCAGGGGAGACATGATAACGACATACAAGATACTGCGGGGAATAGACAAGGTGGACAGAGATAGGATGTTCCAGAGAGGGGACACAGGGACAAGGGGTCACAACTGGAAGCTGAAGACTCAGACGAGTCACAGGGACGTTAGGAAGTATTTCTTCAGTCATAGAGTTGTCAGCAAGTGGAATAGCCTAGCAAGTGAAGTAGTGGAGGCAGGAACCATACATAGTTTTAAGAAGAGGTATGCCAAAGCTCAGGAAGCAGAGAGAGGATCCAGTAGCGATCAGTGAAGAGGCGGGGCCAGGAGCCGAGTATCGACCCCTGCAACCACAATTAGGTGAGTACAATTAGGTGAGTACACACACACATACAAATTCACACACACACACACAAACTCATACGCACACGCACACACACTCATACCGGTGAAGAGCAACAGGTGAAAAGGCGGGGCCAGGAGCTAAGACTCGACCCCTGCAACCACAAATAGGTGAGTACAAATAAGTACACACACACACACACACACACACACACACACACACACACACACTCGCAAATACAACAGGCCTAGTGTCTAATCGACATGTGCCTAGGACAAAATGGAACGTCCCGGTCGGGGTATTGTGTACGTGGTGACCCAGCATCGACTCCCCGATGGGGAAGTGTCGTATCGTCTTCTGTTCTTGACATCTTGTATTGAAGTCTTGCTTTGGGAAGAGGAGTCCCTCTTTGTCTTGTCGGGTAAGTGCTGTCTCCGATGTCGTCTTGCACTGGCAATAGTCATCTCAGCCTCAGTAGTCTGGAGTCTTGCACTGGCAATAATTATCTCAGCATCAGTAGTATGGAGTCTTGCACTGGTGTGGGTAGTCGTTTAATAGCGTTCTCAGCTCACACACTGATAGACCGGTGATCGTTCCCAGGCACCGGTAAAACACTGGGAATGTTTCCTTACATCTGGTGCCCTTCTCCACATAGCAGTAAGTAGGTACATGTGTTTGTGGATCGCATCCTGTAGGAGAGGATTAAAGAACCCTAATGGAAATAAGACCGATAGTGCCCGATGACACATTGAGTAAATTTAGGTTGTCCTGGGTGGCTAACCCTCCAAGTTAAAAATCCCAGCAAAATTTTGTATTATTTGAAGAATAGCAATGTCTGCCCTGGGAACCAGTCTCTGGATAAGACATTCGCTCGTTTTCTTTGAGTAAGTATTATTGGTTTAAAGTATTCACATAATTTGATAAGTATCGTGACGATCTACGAGTGTTAATCACTATTAATATGGCGGCCGTTTTCCCATTACTGGTGTGTGCATTTTACTCAATGAATATTTACTGGGGACTCAACAATGGCCTGAGGGAGAGCCTATATGTTTATGTCTGGGATATATCCTGAAGCAAAAGCAGCGAGAGATTAATTCTGAATTGTTTTTATCATTATAACAGTTTTTGTTCAGTAACTAGGGAGATTACGGCTATAATGATGGTGGTGGCCAGCAGGACTAATTTAAACGTGTAAGCTAGAGTGCGCTGAAGCTTGTCCATTCTCTGTAGTGCGGCGAGAGGGAGACTGCAGCCAGCCCACACACTCAACTGTCTCAACATCGCTTTTAAAAATGGGACAAGAAATATGACTTAAAATAACTCAAAATATTTGTAGTGCCACTGATATAATTGTTTGCAGAAGGGAGGAACCTGCTTAATACTGATTCCTGAGTAATTCCATAATAACAGGAGGAAATGCAGTATTTGGGCCATTACTGCTTTGACCTTTAATTTGTTGTTCACAAACACGACAGGTGTCACAATCCGCCCTCACCCCTCCACAGCCCTCCAACATACCTTCCTCACTCTTATACTCTTCTCCCTCACACCCACACCCTTGTCCCCTTACCCCTTCCTGAGCCCTTCCTCACTCCTACACACTTCTCCCTCACCCTTCCCCTTTCTCTCCTACACCCTTGTCCTTTACCCCTCCCTCAATCTTACATCCTCCCTCCCTCACTCCTACACCCTCCAACACCTCGTCCTCACCCCTTCCCCTCATCCCCTCCACACTTCTTTCTCAACTGTCCACTTGCACCAAGTCTTCTTTCACCCCTCCACAGGCAACAAAGCCCTTCCTCGACTCTCCACAATTACCAGTCCTCTTAGTTCATCCTCCACAGGTCTTCACCCCACCATCTGCGCCTAATGCCAATACCAAACATTAGCTACTGTTACATAATACTTCTGATAACAACAAAACTATAAAAAGCAGTATTTGGCTGGTGTTCGTCAGTAAAACACCAGTATGCTAAAGAGATAATCCAGCCATGATTCCTGGATCTAGCCGATCTAGCTCGATCACTAGAGCACTCAGCTCACACACTGAGGTCCGGGGTTCGAATCTCCTCCGGTACGGTTGGAAAACATTAGAGACGCGTTTCCGTAAGACACCTGCTATCCCTGTCCCTATTCACCCATCAGTTTAAAATGGGTACCTGAGTGTTAGTCGACTGGTGGGGGTCGCATCCTGGGACAAAACTGACCTAATTTGCCCGAAATGCTCAGCATAACAAGGCGCTTTCTATATAGTATGTCATTGATGTCAGCTTGGCCTGTATACCTGGTACATGTACTTGTAGTAAATAAAGATATACAAGCGATTGCAAGCCAGCCAGGTTTATACATGTTTACACAACACTCGAGGAGTGGGAGGTGGGGGTACCTTGATCCTAGTGAAGAGCTCTTGATCAAGGAAATTGGAGCTACTCTTGAACTTCTGATCAAGCCTGACTGCTTTCCATTCACTAGTTACTATATTAACCTTTACGAGTTTAGTGCGTCTCAAATGAGGATTTTGGATATTGTTTTTTTTTTTGTTTTTAAATGTTTCCGCCAGAGCTGGAGTTTACAACAGTTGTGATCACAGTAGCAGCAGGGCACTCAGCGCTCGTATCAATATAAAAGTAATGATATACAACATACAATATACAGATAAAATTAAACAAAAGCTACGAGCATTAATAAAACATACAACACAAATAAATACTATCATACCAAATTAAAATAACCAATGTCAATTAAAAGTTCACAGGATATATACACCGAAAATGTTTTTCTCTCTCAGCGAATATATGCTGAGAATTTATTTTGATCCCTGTTTTAGGGAATAGTCTTGTCTGGCGGTGAAAAAGGTTACGTGCAGCCTTGATGACCTCAATGCAGCCCATAGGCTTTAAACCCACATTAATCAACCAACCAACCAAAAAAGTTGTCAGAGATCTCGGCTATGATCAAAGAAAACATGATGTAGTGCTGCATGCACCACGACTGTCTTGTACCAGCCCAGGAAGCGCTCATTCCTCTAGATACTCCAGGCATCACCTCGATTTTTTTTGTTCCACTGGCATTCCTATTCGACAGCAGGTCATGGATTATTCATTCATCCCTGTGGCTCCTACATGACCTCTGACCTATCTTCCCCACAATCAATATCAAACTCTACCTTGTGTTCTCATCTGGCAACACTTTCCCATGGTGTATATATAGACTGATGAAGGAAATGCTTGGCCAGAAATGCTTTGCACAATTATGGGCTTTATCACGTGTAACAACTTACTTTGTATAAAAGATTGAATGAGGTATCATCTTGGTATATTATTAGTATCACAGGGTAAAAATGTGCATTGTACAACGAATTATCATTAGGACAACGTATCACTCCGCATAGAACTTTATTACCTGGATTACCTTGAGAGAGTTCCGGGGGTCAACGCCCCCGCGGCCCGGTCTGTGACCAGGCCTCATGGTGGATCAGAGCCTGATCAACCAGGCTGTTACTGCTGGCTGCAAGCTATCCAACGTACGAGCCACAGCCCGGCTGGTCAGGTACCGACTCTAGGTGCTTGTCCAGTGCCTGCTTGAAGACAGCCAGGGGTCTATTGGTAATCCCCCTTATGTATGCTGGGAGGCAGATGAACAGTCTTGGGCCCCTGACACTTAGTGTGTTCTCTTAACGTGCTAGTGACACCCCTGCTATTCATTGGGGAGATGTTGCATCGTCTGCCAAGTCTTTTGCTTTCGCAGCGAGTGATTTTCGTGTGCAAGTTCGGTACTAGTCCCTCTAGGATTTTCCAGGTGTATATAATCATGTATCTCTCCCGCCTGCGTTCCGGGGAGTACAGGTTCAGGAACTTCAAGCGCTCCCAGTAATTGAGGTGTTTTATCTCCGTTATGCGTGCCGTGAAGGTTCTGTACATTTTCTAGGTCAGCAATTTCACCTGCCTTGAAAGGTGCTGTTAGTGTGCAGCAATATTCCAGCCTAGATAGAACAAGCGACCTGAAGAGTGTCATCATGGGCTTGGCATCCCTAGTTTTGAAGGTTCTCATTTTCCATCCTGTCATTTTTCTAGCAGATGCGATTGATACAATGTTATGGTCCTTGAAGGTGAGATCCTCTGACATGATCACTCCCAGGTCTTTGACGTTAGTTTTTCGCTCTATTTTGAGGCTGGAATTTGTTTTATACTCTGAAGAAGTTTTAATTTCCTCATGTTTACCATATCGGAGTAATTGAAATTTCTCTTCGTTGAACTTCATATTGTTTTCTGCAGCCCATTGAAAGATTTGGTTGATGTAAGCCTGGAGCTTTGCAGTGTCTGCAATGGAAGACACTCATGCAGATTCGGGTGCCATCTGCAAAGGAAGACTCGGTGCTGTGGCCGACATCCTTGTCTATGTAATAAAGTTGGTAGAATTACCGACAATATGTAAAGTAAAAGGACACAAGTGCAACTAATGTGACATTTATTGTGGCAACGGTTCGCTCTCCAGGAGCTTTATCAAGCCATTACAAACAATACATGGACACAGAGGGTATATAAAGGCTCAGAGTGAGGTGAATACTAGTGAGGTACCATTTCGATGTTCACTAGTGGTAGTAGTAGTAGTAGTAGTGGTAGTGACAAAAGTAATACAATATGGTAGAGCAATTAATTCGTACATGAGTAAAAGGATATAAAAGCTATTACTTGGGTAACATAAAAATAGGTTGGACAAATATAAACTGGAATGAGGCAGCTTGTTTCAGTGTTCACTCTCTGTGCTTTGTGTAGTATAACAGGAGAGACTATGTGATGGCAGGGTTTACTGTTTTCAGGAGAATTCTTGCTAAGACTTCGGAGATGGTGAAGCTGCCGTTGTTTTGTTTAATTGTATTCGAAACAGCGATCAGTGCTGATTCGAGGCACTTGCGTCTGCGGAAATTAGTTTCTTTGATCATTAATTGGGCGTCTCTGAATTTCATGAGATGATTGGTGGAATTTCGAAATGGTACCTCACTAGTATTCACCTCACTCTGAGCCTTTATATACCCTCTGTGTCCATGTATTGTTTGTAATGGCTTGATAAAGCTCCTGGAGAGCGAAACGTTGCCACAATAAATGTCACATTAGTTGCACTTGTGTCCTTTTACTTTACATCCTTGTCTATGTCGGATATGAGGATGAGAAACAAGATGGGAGCGAGTACTGTGCCTTGCGGAACAGTTTTTCACCGTAGCCGCCTCAGACTTTACTCTGTTGACTACTCTTTGTGTTCTGTTTGTGAGGAAATTATAGATCCATCTACCAACTTTTCCTGTTATTCCTTTAGCACGCATTTTGTGCACTATTACGCCATGGTCACACTTGTCTAAGGCTTTTGCAAAGTCTGTGTATATTACATCTGCATTCTTTTTGTCTTCTAGTGCATCTAGGACCTTGTCGTAGTGATCCAGTAGCTGGGACAGACAGGAGCGACCTGCTCTAAACCCATGTTGTCCTGGGTTGTGTAATTGATGAGTTTCTAGATGGGTGGTGATCTTGCTTCTTAGGACCCTTTCAAAGATTTTTATGGTATGGGATTATAGTGCTATCGGTCTGTAGTTCTTTGCTATTGCTTTACTGCTCCCTTTGTGGAGTGGGGCTATGTCTGTTGTTTTTAGTAACTGTGGGACGACCCCAGTGTCCATGCTCCTTCTCCATAGGATGTTAAAAGCAGTTCTTGATGAACACGGAGTTCCACGAGTCTGGCCCTGGGGCAGAGTGCATGGGGATGTCATTTCTCGCCTGTTCGAAGTCATTTGGCGTCAGGATAACATCAGATAGGCTTGTGTTTACCAAATTCTGTGGCTCTCTCATAAAAAAATTCATTTAGATCTTCGACTCTCAGTCTGGTTAGCGGCTCGCTAAAAACTGAGTCATATTGGGACTTGAGTAGCTCACTCACTTCGTTGCTGTCATCTGTGTAGGACCCATCTTGTTTAAGTAGGGGCCCAATACTGGATGTTGTTCTCGACTTTGATTTGGCATAAGAAAATAAATACTTTGTATTTCTTTCGATTTCATTTATGGCTTTTAGTTCTTCCCGCGATTCCTGACTCCGATAAGATTCCTTTAGCTTTAGTTCGATGTTTGCTATTTCTCTGACCAGTGTCTCCCTGCTCATTTCAGATATATTGGCCTCTTTTAGCCGTTCTGTTATTCTTTTCCGTCGCCTGTAAAGGGAGCGCCTATCTCTTTCTATTTTACACTTACTATTTTTTTCTTAAAGGAATATGCCTTGAGCATACATCGAGTGCCACAGAGTTAATCTGTTCTAGGCATAAGTTGGGGACTGTGTTGCTTATTCTATCTTCCCAGCTTATATTGTTTAGGACTTGGTTTACTTGGTCCCACACTATGTTCTTGAAGCTGAATTTGGTGAAGGCTCACTCGTGACTGATATCATTTTGTCGGTCTGGGGCTCCGCAAATACATGTCTGAACCTCGATTATGTTGTGATCCGAGTATATTGTTTTTGATATGGTGACACTTCGCATCATATCATCATTGTTAGTGAAGATGAGGTCCAGTGTATCCTCCAGTCTAGTAGGCTCTATTATTTGCTGGTTTAAGTTGAATTTTGTGCAGAGATGTAAATGCTTGTGTGCGTGTGTGTGCGTGTGTGTGTGTGTGTGTGTGCGTGTGTGTGAGAGAGAGAGAGAGAGAGAGAGAGAGAGAGAGAGAGAGAGAGAGAGAGATTGATTTCTCGTCTTAGCTGCCTCCTGGTGTTATCACTGCAACATTATTTGCTATATTCCTTCATTTTAAGTGTCTTAGGTTGAAATCCCCCAGGAGCAAGATGTTGGGGGGCAGGAGCTGAAAGATTTTCCAGACAGTGGTCAATTTTCAACAGCTGTTCCTGGAATTGTTGGGACGTTGTATCCGGAGGCTTGTAGATTACCACAATGACTAGATTTTGGTTCACGATCTTTACTGCTAAAACTTCAACTACGTACATCATTTGAAGCATTAAGCAGTTCTGTGCAAATAAGTGACTGCGATATACAAGCCAACAACCCCCCGCCCCTTCTTTTGCCTGTTCACTCTGTCGCATCTGTATAGGTTGTAACCTGGGATCCATATTTCGCTGTCCAAGTGATCCTTAATGTGGGTCTCTGTGAAAGCCGCGAACATTGCATTTGCCTCTGCAAGCAGTCCACGGATGAAAGGTATTTTGTTGCTCGTTGCTGGCTTTAGACCCTGTATATTTGCAAAGAAGAATGTCATCGGATTGGCGGTATTGGTGGAACTGGAGGGGGACTTTTTTCGGTACTAATATCTGTAGGTTTGGAGTGGAGGCCATTGACTGATTCCACTGCAGTTTATGCGTTGACTAAGTTCTACAGATGGCTAAACGTTGTCTCAATAGAAGGTTGTTCTGCAACGCGTTTCTTCACCATTCTCGCCAGCACTATTTCCATCCATAATAAGACTAAAATCCAGTTGGTAGTTTATCAGAGCTTTGCTAGTTGTTGTTCCAATCAGACTCTCAAAAACAGATTAGCAAATACCTACTATACCAATACATAAGTAAGCTTGTGACTCTAGCCACACACTGAGACACCTCGTTCACACCCCTTGTCCCTATACATACGTGTTCACACGAACGTGAACCTGACACTATGGGGATGAAGATTAGTATTCGGGATTTTATTGAACTGCGGAAGAGTATAAATCTACAAAAAAAATGTATAAAAACCATAAATTTTAATCAATAAGACATCAAAAAAGCTTCGCAAGTTTTAAGACCGGGACTTTATAGTGCTCACAGAGACTACATGCTACCTTCGCTACAGATCACGACACAATGAGGAAAGAAGAAAAAGTTAAGGTGGACGAGACATGGATCTGCTGATTAGGAAATACTGAAACGTCAAGAATATCTAAAATTAGAGAAGTCAGGGAACTCACAGCTGCAAAAACTAAGAGGGATTAAAGATCAAAGACAGTTGTTCTATATCATTTATCAATTAATAATTCCGGGATCAGCGCCCCCCGTAGCCCGACGTCTAACCAGGCTTCCTAAATTCGAAGGTTAATATTACAAAATAAGCGTTATTAAGAAATATTCATAAAATAAAAAATAAATTTATGCTGAATGTAAACAAAATTTTCTATGACTTACGGGTCATCTTGCAGGATCGTGAGACACCAGTCTAACAATCCTGCCAGAGTGAAAAAAAAATCAACAGACTTTTGCTTTTAACATTTATATAAGAGTACAGCAGTACTTCCCTGGACAGCGAAGATCAGCGTCCAGAAGACCGCACAAGCAACTCGACTGGAATAACTAACTACTGAAAAATCAACAAAACAAAACTTGAAATATTACACAAGTGCGGTTAGTTTTCCTAGTTAGAAAACTTGCCAGGAATATTAAGCTTACTAGGTAAAGCCCATATATATTTTATCATGAGCCTCGTATGTGACAAGGGTGTACGTGTACACATGTACACACGCACTTATATACATATAAACGTACGTATGGTGTACAATCTAGTGTATACACATTATGTACACCTACGGTAAATTGAATACAGAAGACAGGGCATTACGAGCATAAGCCATGTTGCTGTAACAGCAAACACGGAACTACGAGTGTGCGAGGAGACAACTCTGGTGATCAACACCGCACACCACCAAGCATCAAGGCAAAGCTGTCAGGTTGACACTGTCAGACTGGTAACAATCACATCCCTAGCACTGGCAGAAGTGTGTGAAAGTAATTACTGGGTATTTGGTGTCACCTCTCACATTGCCAATCTCTCGTTCACTCTCGTTCTTTCGTCTTTCACAGTGTGTCTGTGTCTATGTGCGTATGTGTGTGTGCGCGCGCGCGCGCGTGTATGTGTGCGCGCGTGTGCGCGCGCGCGCGCGTCTGACTCGTGCGCGCGTCTGACTCGTGCGCGTGTCTGATTTTGTGTGCGTGTCTGATTTTGTGTGCGTGTCTGATTTTGTGTGCGTGTCTGATTTTGTGTGCGTGTCTGATTTTGTGCGCGTGTCTGATTTTGTGTGCGTGTCTGATTTTGTGTGCGTGTCTGATTTTGTGTGCGTGTCTGATTTGTGTGCGTGTCTGATTTGTGTGCGTGTCTGATTTGTGTGCGTGTCTGATTTGTGTGCGTGTCTGATTTGTGTGCGTGTCTGATTTGTGTGTGTATTTGTGTGTGTGTGTGTATTTGTGTGTGTACTCACCTAGTTGTACTCACCTAGTTGAGGTTGCAGGGGTCGAGTCCAAGCTCCTGGCCCCGCCTCTTCACTGGTCGCTACTAGGTCACTCTCCCTGAACCATGAGCTTTATCGTACCTCTGCTTAAAGCTATGTATGGATCCTGCCTCCACTACATCGCTTCCCAAACTATTCCACTTACTGACTACTCTGTGGCTGAAGAAATACTTCCTAACATCCCTTTGATTCATCTGTGTCTTCAGATTCCAACTGTGTCCCCGTGTTGCTGTGTCCAGTCTCTGGAACATCCTGTCTTTGTCCACCTTGTCAATTCCTCTCAGTATTTTGTAAGTCGTTATCATGTCCCCCCTATCTCTCCTGTCCTCCAGTGTCGTCAGGTTGATTTCCCTTAACCTCTCCTCATAGGACATACCTCTTAACTCTGGGACTAGTCTTGTTGCAAACCTTTGCACTTTCTCTAGTTTCTTTACATGCTTGGCTAGGTGTGGGTTCCAAACTGGTGCCGCATACTCCAATATGGGCCTAACGTACACGGTGTACAGGGTCCTGAACGATTCCTCATTAAGATGTCGGAATGCTGTTCTGAGGTTTGCCAGGCGCCCATATGCTGCGGCAGTTATTTGGTTGATGTGCGCTTCAAGAGATGTGCCTGGTGTTATACTCACCCCAAGATCTTTTTCCTTGAGTGATGTATGTAGTCTCTGGCCCCTTAGACTGTACTCCGTTTGCGGACTTCTTTGCCCTTCCCCAATCCTCATGACTTTGCACTTGGTGGGATTGAACTCCAGGAGCCAGTTGCTGGACCAGGTCTGCAGCCTGTCCAGATCTCTCTGTATTTCTGCCTGGTCTTCGATCGAATGAACTCTTCTCATCAACTTCACGTCATCTGCAAACAGGGACACCTCGGAGTTTATTCCTTCCGTCATGTCGTTCACAAATACCAGAAACAGCACTGGTCCTAGGACTGACCCCTGTGGGACCCCGCTGGTCACAGGTGCCCACTGACACCTCGCCACGTACCATTACTCGCTGCTGTCTTCCTGACAAGTATTCCCTGATCCATTGCAGTGCCTTCCCTGTTATCCCTGCTTGGTCCTCCAGTTTTTGCACTAATCTCTTGTGTGGTACTGTGTCAAACGCCTTCTTGCAGTCCAAGAAAATGCAATCCACCCACCCCTCTCTCTCTTGTCTTACTGCTGTCACCATGTCATAGAACTCCAGTAGGTTTGTGACACAGGATTTTCCGTCTCTGAAAGCATGTTGGCTGATGGTGATGAGATCATTCCTTTCTAGATGTTCCACCATTCTTCTCCTGACAATCTTTTCCATGATTTTGCATGCTATACATGTCAGTGACACTGGTCTGTAGTTTAGTGCTTCATGTCTGTCTCCTTTTTTAAAGATTGGGACCACATTTGCTGTCTTCCATGCCTCAGGCAATCTCCCTGTTTCGATAGATGTATTGAATATTGTTGTTAGGGGTACACATAGCGCCTCTGCTCCCTCTCTCAGGACCCACGGAGAGATGTTATCTGGACCCATTGCCTTTGAGGTATCTAGCTCACTCAGAAGCCTCTTCACTTCTTCCTCGGTTGTGTGTACTGTGTCCAGCACATGGTGGTGTACCCCACCTCTCCGTCTTTCTGGAGCCCCTTCTGTCTCCTCTGTGAACACTTCTTTGAATCTCTTGTTGAGTTCCTCACATACTTCATGGTCATTTCTTGTTGTCTCTCCTCCTTCTTTCCTTAGCCTGATTACCTGGTCCTTGACGGTTGTTTTCTTCCTGATGTGGATGTATAACAGCTTCGGGTCAGATTTGGCTTTTGCTGCCATGTCGTTTTCATATTGACGTTGGGCCTCCCTTCTTATCTGTGCATATTCGTTTCTGGTTCTACGACTGCTCTCCTTATTCTCCTGGGTCCTTTGCCTTCTATATTTCTTCCATTCCCTAGCACACTTGGTTTTTGCCTCCTTGCATCTTTGGGTGAACCATGGGCTCATCCTGGTTTTCCCATTATTCCTGTTACCCTTGGGCACAAACCTCTCCTCAGCCTCCTTGCACATTGTTGCTACATATTCCATCATCTCATTAACTGGCTTCCCTGCCAGTTCTCTGTCCCACTGAACCTCATTCAGGAAGTTCCTCATTCCTGTGTAGTTCCCTTTCCTGTAGTTTGGTTTCATTTGTCCTGGCCTTCCTGCTTCCCCCTCCACTTGTAGCTCTACTGTGTATTCGAAGCTTAAAACCACATGATCGCTGGCCCCAAGGGGTCTTTCATATGTGATGTCCTCAATATCTGCACTACTCAAGGTGAATACTAAGTCCAGTCTTGCTGGTTCATCCTCTCCTCTCTCTTGTAGTGTCCCTTACGTGTTGGTACATGAAGTTTTCCAGTACCACCTCCATCAACTTAGCCCTCCATGTAACTTGGCCCCCATGTGGCTCCAAGTTCTCCCGTTCGATCTCCTTGTGGTTAAAGTCGCCCATGATCAGGAGCTTTGCCCTGCATGCATGAGCTCTTCTGGCCACTGCAGCCAGTGTGTCAACCATCGCTCTATTGCTCTCGTCATACTCTTGCCTTGGCCTCCTACTGTTCTGTGGTGGGTTATACATCACTGCAATTATCACCTTGGGACCACCAGAGTGAAGCGTTCCCGCTATGTAATCACTTTCTTCTCCGCTGTCTCCTCTCTCCAGCTCATCAAAATTCCATTGGTGTTTGATCAGCAATGCCACTCCTCCACCCTCCCTGTTCCTTCTGTCTTTTCTCAGGATCTGGTATCCCGCTGGAAAGATGGCATCTGTTATCATACCTGTAAGCTTGGTTTCTGTGATCGCTATGATGTCTGGTGATGCCTCTGACTCTTTCGTGCCACTCCTCCCACTTGTTTGTTATTCCATCAGCGCTTGTGTACCATACCTTCAGTTTCCTTTCCAACACTGTGGTTTGGGGGGCCTGTGGGGGTGGGAGACCTGGTAACATACTGTGGGATTCTATGGTTGGGGGTTGGGTGGAAGCTGTGGGTATGGATTGTATTGTGTGTTGGGATGGTGTGATAGGTTGTGGGGTTCTGAGGATAGTTGTGTGTGCGCTTGCCCTTGCTGCTCTGTTCTGCTCTGACTGACCTCTGCTGGTTCCATCCTTGTCTCCTTTCCTAGCTCCTTTCGCTTTTTTGTCCTCTCCCTCAGCTGCTGTCTCTGTGTTCTCTCTCTGTCTAGGAACACCTTCTTGTACTCTTCAGAGCTTTTCAACTGTGGTTTCTCTTGGAGGATCCTGTTCCGCACTGTTTCTGTCCTGAGAATCAGCTTGATCGGTCGGTTTCTCCCCTTCACGTACCCCCCTATTCTCTGAAAATTTACAATCTCATCCATGTCTTCTCCCCCTATTTCCGTGATGATTTTCTCAATCTCCTTTCTTTCTTCCTGCCGTCTTTCAGTGTGTGTCCTTTCCTCTCTCTCCCGAAGCCCATGGATAATCACTGATTTTGCCCTTTCATTCTCCCATTGCCTCTCCCTCTGTGACTCTGGTTCCTGTCTGTATGTGGTCATTTTCTCCCTTGATTTTTCCAGTGGCTCTTGGTAGCATGGTTGTGCCTCAGCAGTCGACCTATCTCCCTCTCCATCTGCACCCATCTGCTCTTCCCTTCCACTCCCTGGCCCTTCTTTGCAGGCTGATATGACCTTAGCATAATTCATATCTCCTTCCTTCCTGTTCAGCCACTCATCTTCGTATGTTGTGTCTTCTCTGGTCACTGCCCCTGAGACTTGCTTCAGCCTGTTTACCTCAAATTCTAGGACCTTTACCCTGGCTACTGCAGTTTCGACTTTTGCCTCCCAATTCTTCGTCTCCTTCTCCAACCTCTTTTCCCATTTCACAGAGAGCTCTTTCTCCATTTTTTCAGAAAGCTCTCCTAATTTTCTCTCCCATTCTTGCTCTATCCTTTTCCACTGTTCCTCCATCCATTCCTCCCTACCAGTACCATTGTCATCTGATCCCTGAGAGTCCCAATCATTTTTTTTTCTATTGAAAGAGAGAGAGAGAGAGAGAGAGAGAGAGAGAGAGAGAGAGAGAGAGAGAGAAAAAAAAAAGGGGGAGAGAGTGAGAGATAGGGAGAGAGAGAAGGGGAGCCTAGAAGGAGGGGAAAAGAAGGGAAAAAGGGGGAGAAAGTGAGAGGGAAAAGGTAAGAGAGAGGGG
>NC_091323.1:19495002-19507502 GCF_038502225.1 Cherax quadricarinatus
CCTCGGCTACGTTGGATCGTCTGACCACAAGGCTGTTTTTTCCCTTAACCCTAAGATCCCAACAGAACGAGGTGAGGAGTCCACACGCACAACCGGGCCAAGGGAAAGAGGCACTGGCCACCCTTTTGCTCTGAGCTGCCACCCCCGATTTTGGAATGCTCTTCCCAAGGGGATGTTGAAAAACCGGGAAAAGTTTTCACTGACACATCCTTAATCTGCAACGAACACATTCCCCCCGGCAATTTTGGAAAAAAGCCAAAGATCAGCCTTGGTTTGGTTTTACAGAGAGGCTCCCACTGCTAAGACAAAGCAGGTAAAGGGGAAAGAGACATCCTACCACCTATAACAGGAATTTGGGTACACAAGCCTGTAGGATATGGGTGATGTTAAAAGGGGGCCTTTTAAAGGGGAGGGGACACTAAAAGAAAGTTAGCATCAGGTGGGGTAGGCCCCAAAACCTGGTGGCCCCTGGTAAAGGGACAGACAAGGTTATCTGCCTGATGAACTTATTCCACTCTAAATGGGGACAGGATGGGACCATCTCTTTTTAGTAGTCAAGAGAAGGTGACTCTTTTTGCTGAACATTTTGTTAAAAAAATGCAAGTTCCTGATCCGGGAAAGGGGCCCCTTTCCTTTGGGCCATGCAAGAACTGGGGGAAAAACTGCCGAGGTGAAAAAGGGGCGGGAGGGGGTGCATTTTTCAAATCATTTGCCCAAAAGGAAAAGGCTGGGGCCCCCGGGGAAAGGGGGGAGCCAAGATTGTTGAGAAGATGGGACCAGCTAGCAGCCCCTCTAATTTGCATTTTCCCCACACGGGTAGTACATTTAAAGGCCTCAGGGAAAAAGAGGCAAATGTAGCCCTGCAATAAAGAAGAGCAGAGCAGAAATCAGAAAATTACAGACCAGGGTCACCCTGTCAATCCGGGGGGATCCTTGAGACAATAATTCGAAAAGACAAAGTTTTTTGACTATCACTACTACTTTGTGATAGCGGGCCCATGGTTTCGGGGTTACCGGCTGTTGATTTTTGGAAACCCTCTCCACCAAGGGCACCAGTCACTGGATAAAAATCCAAAGTCAGCCGGTGGAGCACTGGAAAACCGGCGTTTTCGACCGGGTGTGGCACCGGGGCCTCTTTAGAAAAAACTTCAAGCACTGGGAATTGCAGGCTCTACGCTTTGTCTCTCAGTGATTACCTTCATGGTAGTTTCTAAATGTAGCCCCCAATGGAAGGAATCAGCAAGGCATCCTTTTGGGGGCAGGTTCCAAAAGGGAAAGGGTGCTGGGTCCATTGTTATGGAACTACTTCAACGCCCTTCCTTCATCTCACCCCAGAATCACATGCTTTGGGCAGACGACTGTACACTGACATTCACTTCCCAAGAGGGGAAAATGCCAGCTGCTCTAACCCACATCAATCACCAGCTGAGAGCTAATCAGCTTGAGGTTAGATAAGAACATTTGCACCCGGAGAAAACGCAAATGATGATCGCCCTAGGCACCATGATGGTAATGCTGGTGCAGTATTGGATGAATGGGGGGGTGTTGAAATCGGAGAATTGATACCCTTTGGGGTAAAAACCCCCAAAACCAACCATGAAGAACCATGTTGTAAACGGAAACAAGGCAGCCGGGAAAGGGCTTTCACACTTCGCCGTTTTCCCCGCATCTGTTTTGACAGTGGGGGCTGCGACCCGTACGAGGCAAAGTACGCTCACCCCTTTTGAGTATGCTCCACTTTCTTTGGTTTTGCCCCCCTTCCCTCATCTGCGACTGCTTAAAGGGGGAGAAAAAGAGCAAGACGTCTCATCTCTGCCGGGCCCCATCCTGGATATATCTGTATTTCAGCAGACCCTTCAACATAGGGGGGGATGTGGATGGCCTTACTGTTATGTAAAGGGGCCAATATTGTCAAAATACCATATTTGGATCCACTTCGGGGAAATTAAAAACAAGCTTTATCCCAACAAGACGGAGAAAGGAAACCCCATTTCTGTATTTTCCCCAGAACACCCATCTGAGATCATACATACCCAGGATGACTGAGTAGGGAAAACACATTGACAGGATAAATGTCAACGAGATAAAGTCAGTTGATCAAATGAAAATGCGGGGCCCACAGATGGCCCCAAAATTCATCCTGTTTCCTATTTTGTATGTCTTATAACAATAAAAAAGTTTTTTAAAAAGAGCTGATGGGGAAATTTTTGCTTTCACAAAAGGGAAATTTTAACCCGTAAATAGCTGTCTTGGTTTTGGATCCTTAACCTTTTTCAAACCCAAAAAAAAAAAAAAAAAGAAAAGGAGAGAAAAGGAGAGAGAAAAAGACAGAAAAAGAGAGAAAAAGAGAAAGAGAAAAAAAGAGAAAAAAAAGATAAAAAAAGAAAAAAAGAGAAGAAAAAAGAGAAAAAAGAGAAAAAAGAGAAAAAAAGAAGAGAAAAAAAGAAAAAAAAAGAAAAAAAAAAGAAAAAAGAGAAAGAGAAAGAGAAAAAGAGAGAAAAAGAGAGAAAAAGAGAGAAAAAGAGAGAAAAAGAGAAAAAGAGAAAAAGAGAGAAAAAGAGAGAAAAAGAGAAAAAGAGAGAAAAAGAGAAAAAAGAGAAAAAAGAGAAAAAAGAAAAAGAGAAAGAGAGAGAAAGAGAAAGAAAGAGAGAGGGAAAAAAGAGAAAGAAAAAGAGAGAAAAAGAGAAAAAGAGAGAAAAAGAGAGAAAAAGAGAGAAAAAGAGAGAAAAAGAGAGAAAAAGAGAGAAAAAGAGAGAAAAAGAGAGAAAAAGAGAGAAAAAGAAAGAAAGAGAGAAAGAAAGAGAGAAAGAAAGAGAGAAAGAAAGAGAGAAAGAGAAAGAGAGAAAGAGAGAAAGAGAGAAAGAGAGAGAGAGAAAGAGAGAAAGAGAGAGAGAGAAAGAAAGAGAGAAAGAGAGAGAGAAAGAAAGAAAGAGAGAGAAAGAGAGAAAGAGAGAAAGAGAGAAAGAGAGAAAGAGAGAAAGAGAGAGAGAAAGAGAGAAAGAGAGAGAGAAAGAAAGAGAGAAAGAGAGAAAGAGAGAAAGAGAAAGAGAGAAAGAGAGAAAGAGAGAAAGAGAAAGAAAGAGAGAAAGAGAGAAAGAGAGAAAGAGAGAAAGAGAGAAAGAGAGAAAGAGAGAGAGAGAGAGAAAAAGAGAAAAAGAGAAAAAGAGAAAAAGAGAAAAAGAGAAAAAAGATAGAAAAGCTAAAAAAGTTAGGAAACTTAAACCTTTTAAATAGTTTGGGAATTTAAAACTAGGATCCTTAACCTTCCAAACCCCCGTAAAAAAAAAGAAAAAGAAAAAAAAAAAGAAAAAAGAAAGAGAAAGAAAGAAAGAAAAAGAAAGAGAAAGAATGAGTATGAAAAATAATGAGTGAAAGAATGGTAAAAAATGTGAAAGAATGAGATAAGAGAATGAGAAAGTGATTAAAAAATGAGAAAAGGCAGACTGCGTACGTTCGTGTGGGTGAGAGAGTGAGGCTTGGTCCTCCTCCTCCCTTCCCTTATCTTTATCGATGAACATTGCTGGTTTCTGCCTTCTTGATCCCAAGCTATGTACAGCGCTTAGCATCACTCCCACACCCAGTTCATTCCACTTCCCAATTACCTTGGGGCTAAAATTACTTCCTGATAACCCTCTACTCACAACAGGAATCATTCTGCTGATTTCCATTACTGGTTACTGACCTCTTGGGTTCTATATTGCTACCTACTCTTCAAACTGTATCAAATTTGCCTCCACCACATGGAGATCATTCCACTTTGTCATCTGATGTCTTATTATTATTTATAGCTTCCATATTTGTCTTTTCTCTTTGCCTCGAATTTCAAATCCTCAGAGTACCTTCCCCAGATATCTCTTTCATGACTGTTTTTTCTTTTTGCCCCCAGTTTTGAAAAAGCACTGCAAGGGGGACCCCTGCAGGTTAAATATGCAAAACATATGTTTTTTAATGGTCCTAAAAAAACTTTTTTTTGATCTGTGAAGGCAATTAAAAATTAAACTACTTCTGGGGCATGTTCAGTGTAAAAATTTTCCGGATTATTTCTCCAGAGTTCAAGGGAAACCAAATGAAAAGAGAAAAGCCAAGGGGGGATTAGACGGGGAAATCAAAAAATCGATTAGACGAGGTCATTGTTGTTCCTTCCCCGGGGCACCCTTTTCTCTCCCCGGGGGTTACCCTGAACCCCCCTTTCCCCAAAAAAAAAAGACTATAGGATGACCCACTGACTACCTAATTTAAAATTACAAAGTCTGTAAGATGTTCCACTTACTGCCCTTAAAATATTCACCACATCCCTTAAATATACCTCTTCCCAAATTTAGATACTACCGTTATCTTATGTGAAACACACATCTGTTAAAGATTTTGCCCCCTTGCAGACTTTTTTATCTTTGTCTCATGAACATGGAAGATGGAATGCAAATCTTACGACTCCAAATTTTTCATTCATTATACATTCATCTTTTTCTATCATTGTTTTTATTTTTCAATTTCAATTTTTTTTTCAGCTTTAAAAGGAACCCTTTAAAAGGAGCCACCCACGTGGAGAGGTTTTGGGGATTTTTAAAAAAAGAAGGGAAAAATCATGTTGAAAATGGTATGAAATACTGACAAGTTGAAGAGTAAGACACGTGTAATAGTTGCATAATTTTAATATGAAATGTTTCCCCCCGAAAGATACCCAAACCTGACATGTGTCATCAGTTTATACAAAAATAGCTGAAAAATTTCCAAGTTTATTGGCCCAAAAATAACTATATGGGAACAAAAAATGATTGAATTTTTTTCAAAGACACCCCTTAATCCATAAGGGTTTACAGCTCATCAGGGAATATAATGATAATTTCAAATAAGGAAACCTTTTCTTAGACCGGGGACCAGAGCCCATGATGCTCAACTAAAATTCACCAACCACCTGCCCTCATCCTCCCAACCACCTGCCCTCATCCTCCCAACCACCTGCCCTCATCCTCCCAACCACCTGCCCTCATCCTCCCAACCACCTGCCCTCATCCTCCCAACCACCTGCCCTCATCCTCCCAACCACCTGCCCTCATCCTCCCCAAAACCCCCTTTCCCCCATCCCCCCCAAACC
The DNA here is from genome assembly GCF_038502225.1 of Cherax quadricarinatus. Taxonomy (NCBI): domain Eukaryota; kingdom Metazoa; phylum Arthropoda; class Malacostraca; order Decapoda; family Parastacidae; genus Cherax; species Cherax quadricarinatus. Next base: position 19,500,098 of record NC_091323.1, read on the forward strand.
CCCTGCCCTCATCCTCCCAACCACCTGCCCCATCCTCCCCAACCACCTGCCTTTTTTTCCCCCCAACCACCTGCCCTCATCCTCCCAACCACCTGCCCTCATCCTCCCAACCACCTGCCCTCATCCTCCCAACCACCTGCCCTCATCCTCCCAACCACCTGCCCTCATCCTCCCAACCACCTGCCCTCATCCTCCCAACCACCTGCCCTCATCCTCCCAACCACCTGCCCTCATCCTCCCAACCACCTGCCCTCATCCTCCCAACCACCTGCCCTCATCCGCCCAACCACCGGCCCCCATCCTCCCCAAACCCCCTGCCTCATCCTCCCAACCACCTGCCCCCATCCTCCCAAACCACCTGCCCCCATCCCCCCAACCACCTGCCCCATCCTCCCCAAAAACCTGCCCCCATCCCCCAACCACCCCCCATCCCCCCCCAACCACCTGCCCCCATCCCCCCCAACCACCTGCCCCCATCCCCCCCAACCACCTGCCTCATCCTCCCAACCACCTGCCCTCATCCTCCCCCAAACCCCCGGGCCCCCATCCTCCCAAAACCCCCTGCCCCCATCCTCCCAACCACCTGCCCTCATCCTCCCAACCACCTGGGCCCCCATCCTCCCAAACCACCTGCCCCCATCCTCCCAACCACCCCCCCCCCATCCTCCCAAAACCACCCGCCCCCATCCTCCCAAACCCACCTGCCCTCATCCTCCCCAAACCCCCTGCCCTCATCCTCCCCCAAACCCCCTGCCCCCATCCTCCCAACCACCGGCCCCCCATCCCCCCCAACCACCTGCCCCCATCCTCCCAACCACCTGCCCCTCATCCTCCCAAACCACCTGCCCCCCATCCTCCCAACCACCTGCCCCCATCCTCCCAACCACCTGCCTCATCCTCCCAACCACCTGCCCCCATCCTCCCAAAACCCCCTGCCCCCATCCTCCCAACCCCCGCCTCATCCTCCCAACCACCTGCCCCCCATCCCCCAAACCCCCTGCCTCATCCTCCCAAACCACCCGCCCCCATCCTCCCAAAACCCCCTGCCCTCATCCTCCCAACCACCTGCCCCCATCCTCCCAAACCACCTGCCCCCATCCTCCCCCACCTGCCCCCATCCCCCCCCAACCCACCTGCCCCCCCATCCTCCCAACCACCTGCCCCCATCCTCCCCAAACCCCCTGGGCCCCCATCCTCCCAACCACCTGCCCCCATCCTCCCAACCACCTGCCCCCCTCCTCCCAACCACCTGCCCCCCATCCTCCCAACCACCTGCCTTCATCCTCCCAACCACCCCCCTCATCCTCCCAAAACCCCCCGCCCCCCATCCTCCCAACCACCTGCCCCCATCCTCCCAAACCACCTGCCCTCATCCTCCCCAACCACCTGCCCCCATCCTCCCAACCACCTCCCCCATCCTCCCAAACCACCTGGGGCCCCCATCCTCCCAACCACCCCGCCCCCCTCCTCCCAAACCACCTGCCCTCATCCTCCCAAACCCCCTGCCCTCATCCTCCCAACCACCTGCCTCATCCCCCCCAACCACCCGCCCTCATCCTCCCAACCACCCCCCCCATCCTCCCAAACCACCTGCCTCATCCTCCCAACCACCTGCCCTTTTTTTCCCCCCAACCACCTGCCCCCATCCCCCAACCACCTGCCCTCATCCCTCCCAACCACCTGCCCCCATCCCCCCCCAACCACCTGCCCCCATCCTCCCAAAACCCCCTGCCCCCATCCTCCCAACCACCTGGCCCCCATCCTCCCAAACCACCTGCCCTCATCCCTCCCAACCACCTGCCCCCCATCCTCCCAACCACCTGCCCCCCAAACCTCCCAAACCACCTGCCCCCTATCCTCCCAAAACCCCCCGCCTCATCCTCCCAACCACCTGCCCCCATCCTCCCAACCACCTGCCCCCCCATCCTCCCAACCACCGGGCCCCCCATCCCCCCAAACCACCTGCCCTCATCCTCCCAACCACCTGCCCTCATCCTCCCAACCACCTGCCTCATTTCCCCAAACCCCCTGCCTCATCCCCCCCAACCACCTGCCCTCATCCCCCAAACCACCTGCCCTCATCCTCCCAACCACCTGCCCTCATCCTCCCAACCACCTGCCCTCATCCTCCCAACCACCTGCCCTCATCCTCCCAACCACCTGCCCTCATCCTCCCAACCACCTGCCCTCATCCTCCCAACCACCTGCCCCTTTATCCTCCCAACCACCTGCCCTCATCCTCCCAACCACCTGCCCTCATCCTCCCCAAACCCCCTGCCCCCCATCCTCCCAACCACCTGCCCCCATTTCCCCCCAACCACCTGGGCCCCATCCTCCCAACCACCTGGCCCCCATCCTCCCAACCACCCGCCCCCATCCTCCCAACCACCTGCCCTCATCCCCCAACCACCTGCCCCCATCCCCCAACCACCCTGCCCTCATCCTCCCAACCACCTGGGCCCCCATCCCCCCCCAACCACCTTTCCCCCCATCCCTCCCAACCACCTGCCCTCATCCCCCCAACCACCCCGCCCTCATCCTCCCAACCACCTGCCCCCCATCCCCCCCCAAACCCCCTGCTCCCTTCTTTTCAACAAACATCCCTTTACCCACCTGTCACCCCTCACCTCCCCCTTAGGGGGGCAAGGGGGGAGGTGAGCCCTGGTTCCCGCGCCAGCACTCACCCACCGGCCCGCCTGGAAAGTGATAATTAAAGACATGAACCACCACCTTGCCAGAGCTTGTTAGCCATTATTGACTTTTTTTCTTTTTTGTCTGGAGGTTCTTGGGTGGTGGGTTTGAGATTTGGTTTTGGGGAGGAGGTTGACGGGTTGTGGTTTTTTTTGGGAGTGTCTCGGGCTGTGGTTTTTAATTGACGAACCCCTGTATTAAGGAAATTTAAGCACCAATGTATGCAGGTCAAAAATGTAGACTATTTCATGACCTCAGAATCTTCACGTGATCTCAACTGAAGCATCCACGGAACACTGACCAACATCAAATAACATCTAATATTCTAAACTACCAGCACGGTGCAATGATTCGCAAAATAACACTGGGATAGTTTTGATTACAGTAAACCTCTTTTCTGGCCTCGTCATATAAACATGATACAACGATACCACTAGAATTGTCTGTTTAATAAAATCCATTACTTCATGTAAACAATACGAGGATTTATGGATTTTTTTTCTAAGAAGAGTTTTCGTCCACGAGGGACTATCGCTTCTCACGGTAGAAGATAAAGGTTCCTGGTGAGCGAAACTTCTGCTCAATGACAGCCATAAACCACAGATAGTGTCTGAACATTTTTCCCGGTATATAATACCACTGATATACTGTGCGTCCCTTACATCAAAAACCAGCAAACAGTAGCTTGCTGGACCATGATTAGATAATTAAAAATTTCTTAAAACACACAGGCCATCTCCAACAGACAGGGTGACCCGAAAAAAAGGTCACCATCGTTCATTTAATAACTGTCTTATCACAAGTGCTAAGACATCACAGTTCAAGTGACTGAAATGCAATATCCCCACCCATACTTCAGAGTGCAGGCACTGTATTTCCCACCTCCATGACTCAAGTCCAGCTAACCTGTTTCCCTGAATCCATGTTACATTATTATTATTATTATTTAAGGGAAATTACCAAACACATAAGGGTGGTACAGCTGGAGAATAATTAAATAAAGCCAGCACTGGAACTTGCCGAGTGTACCCTCCTAATGACAATTCCATCTTTCAGACTACAGAACCCAGCAAGGGTAAACCTGCTGTCGTGATCTGCTTTAGTAAGTGTCTGCTTCTGACGTCACTACTTGCTGATTTATTTCGCCGAACATATTACACTTCAACCTCCAGTGACAATCATGAACATATACAGCGCATATACGAGAAATTTCTCTTCATATTTATAAGCTTCTACGAAGGTTATTGCTGCTTGTTGTGCTGGTGGGTGTAGTAACTGCCAGGATAAATGAAGTGTAACATCTACAGGTTTCCTTAAGACTTCTAAAAAACCAAAACAAAGAATGTCTTCCACAAAGCAGGAAGACTAAGAGCCAACAGAGAAATTCACTTAAAGGGATGTCTTGATGCTGATGGACTCTTGATTAAAGGGTTTGAAATAAACCTAATTACCTGTCATGCCCAAGCGCTGCATGACCTTCTGTGAGTTTGTCGCTTCTATGTAAATTTAATGGTACTAATAATAACAGCAACATAATGCAACCCTTTGTATAAGCGAATATTATCCCTTAATATCTATTCACCACCAGTTAAGGATACTTTAATACCTAATACTGGGATTAAAGCAACGTGTATACATACTAAGATACAGCCCTCCACCTACACAAGCACTGTGGCTTTCAGTTCATATACTACACAGAACATCAGAATATATACAGTACAAAGGAGTTAGAAAATTAGTTAAATATCTCAGAGTAAATATGATTTAAAATTTAAACTTAAAAATAATAATTATATAATTTCTATAAGTTTAATTGTTTTTAAAAAAGAAAAAAATATAAATATACCTTTTACTAACAGAATAATTTTTTTTACTACTTAAAGAGGCGTGTGAGTTTCCCCCGTCATCTGATATCGATAGTAATTATTAACGAGGTAGATTACAGGGGAAAATAACATATTAGAAAATACGGGAACTGAGGTGTCCCCTAAATTTTATATTGCGTCAAAGTGTATATTTACTTCAGCTAAGACAAGATGGTGTGGGGTAGCTCTACGTATCTGCCTCCGAGACACATTTCTTACCCAGTCTGCACCAAAAGTCCAGTGACGCAGTCTTGGTATTTGTACAGTCTAAAGCTTCCGGCAAGACCAACATCAACCTTCAAGCAGGTGGAGGAGATATTGGATTGCTAAATAACTTTACTATCCTCCTGCAACCTCTACTGTAAATAGAATAGGCGTTTTCGTAAGCACTACAATTCGTTCATTTCTGCCCGATCTAAGCCTTTACAAAACCTTACTGTTTTCACTTATATTAACGTAAATTAACCTACACTTATGTATAGGAAACAATAATGAAATAAAGCGGTTTACGTTAAACAGCATGAGGTGTACGGAAGTTCATTAGAGCATTGGTATTCCCACGCTCGCTGCTAAACTTCAACGATGGACTGATCCATAATTCAAATTTAAGTAAATATGAAGAGAAACCAATATGCAACTTGCGAATTAACAACTACCTTACGCGTGTATTTTATAGTCAATTGCCTATTAGTCTTACGAGTTGCTACAGTTAACTTCAATATTATATTATTATTGCCAAATCTTCTATTCCTTCTTTGTCTCGAGTTTGATATACTATCTATTATGGAACTCAATCTGCCGATTCCTATGTTAGTTTTGTTCTGTATGAATTTCAGCAGATTTCTGTTAATGCATTATTTATGTAAACAGTAATTAAATATATTTAAATAATTATAATATACAGTAACATCAGTGAATGTAGTAAGACTTAATAGAGACTAGAAAATTAAAAAACCGAGACAGAATACATTACAAAAAAGAACTGCGTTATATTTTAGCGTCACCATTGCTTTTCTTCATGGTACAGTCATGGTAAAAAAAAAGTTTCCTTAAAATGATGGGATGAATTTTTACCTTACTTAGTCTATAGAACATCAAGGAACGTGGTCTACCTTGTCGGAGGAGAGGAAGGAAGGGAGGTGATGCAAACCTCAGGTCTCCATGAACTCGTGCTGCTAACTGGCTACCATGTACCGGTACACCATCATCCACATAACGCTCCCTCCAGGATCCTTCTTTCCGGAGATGACGCTTTACTTGCTATAACTACACTAGTCATGTTTGGTGCCACCACTCTCACACTGATGTTTGTATGTAGTGTTGTTCTCCACGAGGCACTGTCAGACCATGTGTCACAGTAACAATGTTTCTCGGCACTTCAACACTAGAACTGGCAAACTTTTTTTTTTCTTATTTTAACCTCAGATTTTCTCCGTCCATTTCTGATTGGTTGGTTAATTAGGTTTAAAGCCTATCGACTACACGAGGATCATTAGGGCGGCATGTAACTGTTCACTACCAGTCAAGAATACTTTAATCCCTATCTTAAGGATTAAACTCCTAGGTGAATATACACTGAGGGACATACACCTCTATATAAATATCCTTGTATGTGCTCGTCCATCAACACAGCGAACTACAAACACACCACCTTCCCCTGTAGCGTTCCACTGGTGACGTGTAAGCTTTACCTTGACCTGCTTCACCCTTGGCTGCCCACTCCACCCTCTCTGTCGATAGTTCCACAGGCTAGTTGAGCCACTTATCCGACTTTCCTGGTTATTTGGGAAAATCTCGCTTGTCAGACACGAATTTAACCCTTTCCGTACACCTTGTAAGCTATAATGAAGCGTCTCTTTTAGTCACAAGCCCCACTTGCTGCTGCTTGAGCAATATAGTGCAACTTAAATTTGAGCGAGTTATTTCCACATGCACGAAGATTTTCCTTTGACCAATGAGATTTTTCTCTCCTGACACGATTATCGTGCATTATTTAAAGAATAATAATATGAACGCACACACTTTTGTTTGACCTACATATATTTGTATCTACGGGGATAGAGGTGTACACGTGGTGTTATGTCTTCGTTGCTTAATTTATCATATATATTTTAAAAGTTTCATTGTGTGTGAAATACGAGACAGTGTAAAATAAACCTAATAAAAATAAAGGTGCCAATGCCAGATAATACTCTAACAACTTTTTCATAACGCAATAGCCTGGTTTATCAAGCGGGTCTACCAGCAAGCCAGGCTGCCATATTGTAACGTTTGAAAGTCATAACCCAATGTACATACACACACGTTAAATATATATATAATATATATATATATATATATATATATATATATATATATATATATATATATATATATATATATATATATATATATGAGTAGTCATGAAAGGCTTGGAATTTCTCTATTCTTTCAGAGTGGTTGTTTTGATATATATATATAATATATATATATATATATATATATATATATATATATATATATATATATATATATATATATATATATATATATATATACATACATGCCACCATCCTGCAGCAGCAGAAGATACATGGCAGGGCGTGGGTGCCTCTTTGCCCTGGAGCCAAACTGCCGGTCCTTGAAGCTCGTCTTGTGGCACTCTTGTTGACACAGGTGGACTGTTGACCCACTAAGTATGGCCGCGGGGCGTCTACCATTGTCGGCCCTTCTCTTCTGTTTGAGCTGACGAGTGGAGCAACCCCTGTGTGCCACTCCAAGAGTGTCTACCTCCTACTGTGTGTGTACCTCCTGCCGTGTGTGTGTGCGTGCACTCACCTAGTTATGTCTGTGGGGAGTCGAAGGGTTAT
>NC_091323.1:19512502-19527502 GCF_038502225.1 Cherax quadricarinatus
GCCAGTGATGGAGCGTGATCATTACGACCTGCTTCCCTTCAGCGGGTAGCTTCAACCTTAAGAAAACACACATCAGTACATTACTTACTTGGACAACACTTCGTCCTGTGTATTATTATTATAATCAAGGGGAAGCGCTAAACCCGTAAGATTATATAGCGCCTGGGGGGGGGATGTGGAAGGCATTCAGGCTTAATTCGGGGAACTGGAACACAGATCCAATTCGCTAAATCAAGAGCCCCTCACCAACATCAAGGAACCTTCCCTGAGGGGCCGTCCTGTGTAGAGCTTTACCAAGTACCTTGATAAACTCTACACATTGCTGTCACAATAAAATCTGTTCTATATCTGTGTTTTCTTTTCTTTATGTTGGCAGTACGCTGCTGTATCACCTTTAGCCTGACCTTGTTTCTGTGTATCGTATTATTAATGGTATACAATACCGACACGTTGATGAATAAGACACATGTGCAACACTTGGGTATCCTTATTGCCGAACGCCTTGCTTGCACAACAGCCTTCTTCAGTCGAATACAGACGCATATAACACTGGAGACAGTGGTAGTAGTTTTGAAAGCGGTTTACAAAGTTTAAAGAGACAGGTGAGTAAACACCAGGGCATAAAAAACGTTCAACGTGGTCAGGGTTCCAGGACCTAAACGTTTTCTAATAAATATGTTGTAGTGTTTGTTCACCTGTCTTTTAAAATCACTTGTCGGTATCAGTTACCAAGGTCTGTTTCTCTGTCTCTAAACCCCTCAACGCAAAACTGAAGCCGAGCAAGGTGAAGCCTATAAACCACTCCCTGAACCTCCTGCAGCTACTCAACTACCAATAAATAGTTACGATGGGGTCAAGGGACTGTTGTGGGTCGAATCGAGGCGACAAAACTGAACCGCAAACATCTGATGATCGTTAATTTTCACGGGGTTATACAGCGCCTGGGGGACTGGGAGGTAATCAAGTTTGCTGCGAGGGAGGGGAGCTGTGGCTCCTTGTACAAATAGTCCTTCACCAGAATCGAGACCCCCTTCTTGAAGAAACTAATAACGATAGATAAAAAATATCGTGTTGCGTATGTGTTATGTAGTAAGAAAATGCTATGTAGCGTGATTAGGAGTTTTATATGGCGGGAGTATGCGCCTTATGTAGGGGAGCATAAGTGTTATGCAGCGGAAGTATGTTGTCGTCGCACCTAGGAGAACATTATTAGGTGCAGTAAATAATGTGGCTGGTGTCAGAGCTTCATTATAATACAACAGATGTCAGTGGTCGTAACTCAGCCCACGTGAGATACGCCTCTTTGTCAGCTCTCCACCTCAGGCAAAATATTACTTGGCAGCCTACCTGTCTGTCCTCCCTGTCTCACCTTACTACGTGCCCCACGACCTTTACTACCCTCCCTCCCTACCTATCTACCCACTTATTAACTACGTAACCTTCCCACATGCATACCTATATAACCATCTATCTATCTGCCTATATACCTACCCAGTTTGCGAGGAATAAGATGTAATAACATGAGAATGGTTTACCCGGAGAGGGTTTCGGGGGTCAACGCCCCCGCGGCCCGGTCTGAGACCAGGCCTCATGGTGGATCAGGGTCTGATCAACCAGGCTGTTACTGCTGGCCGCACGCAAGCTGACGTACGAACCACAGCCCGGTTGGTCAGGTACTGACTTCAGGTGCCTGTCCAGTGCCTTCTTGAAGACAGCCAGGGGTCTATTGCTAATACCCATTATGTATGCTGGAAGGCAGTTGAACAGTGTTGTCTCTCAGTGTACTCGTGGCGTCCCTGCTTTTCATCGGGGAAATGTTGCATCTCCTGCCGAGTCTTTTGCTTTCATAGGGAGTGATTTTCTTGTGCAGGTTTGGTACCAGTCCCTCCAGGACCTTCCAAGTGTATATTATCATGTATCTCTCTCGCTTGCGTTCCAAGGAATACAGATCAAGGACCTTCAACCGTTCCCAGTAGTCTAGGTGCCTTATCGCACTTGTGTGTGCCGTGAAAGTTCTTTGTACACTCTCCAGGTCTGCAATGTCGCCAGCCTTGAAGGGGGCCGTTAGTGTACAGCAGTATTCCAGCCTAGAGAACACAAGCGATTTGAAGAGAATCATCATTGGCTTGGCGTTCCTAGTTTTGAAGGTTCTCATTATCCATCCTATCATTTTCCTAGCGGATAAGGTAGATACATTGTTGTGGTCTTTGAAGGCGAGATCCTCTGACATTATCACTCTCAGGTCCTTCACATTATTTTTCCGCTCTATTGTATGATTAGAATTTATGGCATACCCTGACGCATTTTTAATTTCTTCAAGTTTTCCATATCTCAGTAGTTGAAATTTCTCTTCGTTGAACTTCATATTGTTTTGAGTGGCCCATTCGAAGATTTGGTTGATGTCCGCTTGGAGTCTCGCAGTGTCTTCGATGGAGGTCACTGCTATGGTGATTCGGGCGTCATCAGCAAAGGAAGACACGGAGCTATGGCTTAAATCTCTGTCTGTCAGAAATGAGGATGAGGAATAGAATGGGAGCGAGTACTGTGCCTTGTGGAACAGAGCTTTTTGCCATGGCTGTCTGGGACTTTACTCTGTTTACTACTACTCTTTGTGTTCTATTTGTCAGGATGGCTTAGCGCTTCTTTTTTATTATAATAATAATAATAATAATATTTGTCAGGAAGTTGTAGATTCATCTACCAACTTTTCCTGTTATTCCTTTATCCCGCATTTTGTGCTATTACACCATGGTCACACTTGTCAAAAGCTTTTGCAAAGTCTGTGTATACTACATCTGTATTTTGTTTATCCTCTACCGCATCCAGGACCTTGTCATAGTGGTCCAGAAGCTGGGACAGGCAGGAGTGACCTGCTCTAAACCCTGTTGCCCTGGGTTGAGTAACTGATGGGTATTTAGATGGTTGGCTATCTTGCTTCTTAGAACCCTCTCAAAGATTTTTATGATATGGGATGTTAGTGCTATCGGTCTGTAGTTCTTTGCAATTGCTTTACTGCCACTTTTGTGGAGTGGGGCTGTCTGTTGTTTTTAGTGTGTGTGGGATGACCCCTGTGTCCATGCTTCCTCTCCATAAAATGGTGAAGGCACGCGATAGGGACTTCTTGCAGTTTTTGATGAACACGGAATTCCACGAGTCTGGGCCTGGTGCAGAGTGCATGGGCATGTCATTAATTGCCTCTTCAAAATCTTGTGGATTTATAATAATATCCGAGAGTTTTGGGATGACCAAATTTTAAGTTTCGTTCATAAAGAATTCATTTGGATTGTCGACCCTTAGAGTGGGCAGTGGATCGCTGAACACTGAGTCATATTGGGACTTTATCTCACTCATTTCTTGACTGGCAAAGCTATATTTAATATACCTGTGCTACTGGTATATTGAATATAGCTAGGACGTAACAGATCAATTGAATGTAGCAGCTAGGATGCAACAAATAGAGCATAGCAGTTAGGATACAAACAAATAAATTGAGCTAGGAAGCTAGGATGCCAGCAGTAGTACTAACAACAGCCACTGCTGCTGTTAGTACTACTGCTGCTGCTGTTAGCACTGATGCTGCTGCTGTTAGTACTACTGCTGCTGTTGTTGGTACTACTGCTACTACTGTTAGTACTACTGCTGCTCTACTTCTCTATCCCCTTCTCTTGGTGGTCGTTCTGCAGCTGCTTCCACTGATAATACCGCTGTTTCCTCTTGTGCTGCTGATGGTGCAGCTGCTGCAGCAATGCGGTTCTGGGCGGTACTAATTTTCTCTCTTCAACTTAGTGTTTCCTGTAGCTGTCCACTTCTTGACGTGGATTCATTGTGGCATTGTGAAAGTTCTTTTGTGGCGACCAGGTCGATACACTCTCGGGGTAAGTATTATACCAAAATTAGAGGTAAAAGAGGAAAGAAAAATATTATAAATAAAACTAGAAAAGCTATATAAATATTTTAGTTGAGATAAAATGGAGTGTGAAGACTTACAAATAACATCAATAAATATAGGGAAATGTTAAACCCGAAGGTATCATATAGCACTTGAGGAATGGGAGGCAGTCAGGTTTGATCCCAAGAATGAAAGGGTTTGCACAGTTAGTTGGATCAAAAGATCTTCACCGGTATGAGGGAACCGCCCTTGAAGACTGGGTTGGAAAGAGAAGAAAACAATACAACGATTTCAACAAGAAACTCAAGGATCACTGCAAGAGGAGCTTAACTTCTCTCCCAGGCTGTATATGGACAAACCAAGGAACGGGTGGAGTTTGTATCCGTGTCGAATGAGTCATAAGAGGCACGTTAAGTTCCCCAGTCTTCTAATAGCATGTTCATTTTTCCACTATAATCTACGCTGTTCATAATTACTATCGCATTTAGTTTGTTTCGTAAGGGAAAGTCTACGATCTTTCCTTAATTCATGGTATAACTTAACAAACCTTTGAGGACAGGTGTGTTGTAGAGCAAAGATGTGTTGTAGAGGTCTGAGCTTTGCTCAGACCTCTACAACACATCTAGCAATTATGAACAGGGTAAATTACAGTGAAAAAATTAACATGTTATTAGGAGACGGGGACCCTTAAGGGAGGTTCCTTGACGTTGGTCAGGAGCTCTTGATCTAGGAAACTGGATCTGTGCGCCAGGTCCCTGAATTGAGTCTGTATACCTTCCATTCTCCCCCCCCCAAGGTACTGTATAATCCCTACGGGTTTAGCGCTCTCCCATGATTAGAAGACGGGAGAACTTACGTGCCCCTTTAAAACTCCAGGCCAGTGCGTAAGCCGCTGGGTCAGCTGGCTATTATAAGATTCTTCAATTAGGAATATCTGTGTACATCATAGGGATGATAGCATGGACCCCACTATGATCACATATGCAAGGTTTTACAGATGTATATGGACGCTCATCTACTGTGGCTGAAGAAATCGAATCTTAGCACATGGTCCTACCTCATAAACTGGCTGTTGCTGGGTTCATCCTCCTGGCCTAGTGAGTTCTATCGCATCTTAAAACCTAGTAAGAATCCCACTTCTAACACTTTGTTGTCCAGGTCAGTCCACTTACCACTGAAGCTGAAAAATCTTCCTAACGCCTCTTTGACTCATCTATGTTTAATGTAAACTTGCAACTGTTTCTTCATATTACTGTTTTTCGTCTCTCCAACAGTCTGTCACTGTCCTATCAATTCTGAGTATTTTGTATGTAGTTATCGTGTCTCCTATACTCTAATGTCACCGATTTAGCCCCTTTAGTCCGTCTTCAAAGTTTATACTCCTAACTCTGGGACTAATCTCATTGCAAATTTCTGCACTTTCCCCAGTTTCCTAACATTCTTGATCAGATATAAATTCCATGATGGTACCGCATATTAATAGCAAGATAACGTATGTCGTAATTAGTGTCGTGAGTGATTCTTTCTAAAGTTTCATAAAACGTAATCTTAGATTTGTCAAAATGCGCATATGCTGCAGAGGTTATTCGGTTGATGTGCGTTTCAGGAAATATGCACAATACACACGCTCAAGGGTTTGCAGCCATTGTTCCCCCGAGTCTGTACTCCATTTCTGGTCATTGCCCCTCTCCAATTTTCATAACCTTGTACTTGCTGGGGCTGAATTCCAATAACCACTCGTCAGCCCAATCCTGTTTGTAGCCATTCCTTGCTTTTATTCTCGTCATTATTTTTCACATCATCAGCACCTACACTGACGTACCTTCAAATGTTAGTTTAATATTTTACTTCGGCCACCTCGTTGCCAGACTTAATGGGGCTAATAAATATATGTTTTCAAAAGTTTATGTAACTTAACCTAAATTAAAATAAAGGGAATATGGTTTGGAGAAAACAGAAAGACAAGTTTAAAACCTGATGTGCTCTTACAGCTATTATACCAATGTTCATGCGAAAATAAATGCAGAAGCATTTTCTACCTTTAATTTCTATTACGGAATCAGTCCGTTCTCAAAAATAATAAGTACTTTCTTATTCATTATGAGTAGAAATTTCAACATACATATACAAATATATAAGAACATAACATACTGACCTTTCATCCAGACATTAGTAAAGTATGTACTTATAGCATCATATGTGTGATTTTAAAGTGTCTGATGTTTCACGGGTCGTACTTCGCAAAATACTTATGATGAATTAACGACATTATAAACATTTAAACCTAACCTAAACAACCTTCGTAGAGAAATCATAAGGAAAATTTACGTAAAAATCTAATGGTTTTATTATATAAGTACATTTGTTACAGTATTTCCGGAGACAGTTCCTGACATGTATGTATGTTGTAATTCCTATTTATACGAGTAACTCAGTAATGACTTTGAGATTGGGATGCCCGGAACAGCATGATTACAAATGTTGTAGTGATGGTATAAGAGCTAATGCTTTAATGCATGCCCAGGCTGAATTCCCAGGTAGAGTTGTATGTACAGGCACGTCCCTCCTGGGCATGTCTCACTACACCTCACTCTGTTCACTTAGGTACCAGGGTACTGTGGGTGACATTCTGGAGATGGACTTTAGATAGTACAGGGGTTTCAAATGAGGTGAGAAATGATTACAACTTTTAGACTGTAAATTCAGCTGTGTAAAAAGAAAGTCGAGTCTTTCGAGAGATATAGTGAAAGTTAGTTTATTACTATTGCTACGAGACTGTCAATCTGTTTAGTCTCCAACGGAAATAAGTCACTTTATTGATTTATCCCATGTTAATTTACACATATTACTATATAAAACAATCGTGAAAATTTAAACTGGTTTATTGAATCTGAAGAAAAATGTGCTTTATACACTAAAAACAAATTTTGCTGCAGCTAGACCCCCGCAGAGAGGCCTGTGCACGAGTTCTGGTCCAGATGTCACGTCTGTGTAACTTTATACCCCAGAGAGAAAGAAGAGGGGGAGAGGGAGGCAGAGACGGAGAGGTGATGCTAACTTCAGTCTTAATTTAGCAAGTCTTCCTCTATAATATCCTCCAGTTTACTCTCTGAGAAGAAAGCTGCTGGCTGGATACACCCGAGAGTGAATACGCACTAATGTTTGTGAGGAAATTCTTAAACATTTATGAGAAAACGCCTGTGATGAAGAGAACTCATGGATGTACTCGAGCCGGAACCAGAGTTTTGTACCATTGTCCAGGTCAATCAAAATCTCCTTTCTTTTGTTCTTATAGCCAAGCCTATGACTTGCACACAAATTAAAGAGAGAAGGAAAGGTATCTTAATCCGATAAATTTTAGTTACCCTCCACTTCCTTGCATCAAACTTAATGACTCCCGTACTCCATTAACCATATGGTTTCGTGTTTCCCATTGAAGAGTTTGCACGTGACGTCATAGAGTGTGCATCCTGCATATTGCAGGTCAAGTGTATGTCAATGATGCTGCGTTTATCTTACTACAGGTCAAGTGTGTGTCAGTGATGTTGTGTTTATCTTACTGCAGGTCAAGTGTGTGTCAGTGATGCTGTGTTTATCTTACTGCAGGTCAAGTGTCAGTGATGCTGTGTTTATCTTACTGCAGGTCAAGTGTCAGTGATGCTATGTTTATCTTACTGCAGGTCAAGTGTGTGTGTCAGTGATGGTATGTTTATCTTACTGCAGGTCAAGTGTCAGTGATGCTATGTTTATCTTACTGCAGGTCAAGTGTCAGTGATGCTGTGTTTATCTTACTGCAGGTCAAGTGTCAGTAATGCTATGTTTATCTTACTGCAGGTCAAGTGTCAGTAATGCTGTGTTTATCTTACTGCAGGTCAAGTGTCAGTGACGCTGTGTTTATCTTACTGCAGGTCAAGTGTCAGTAATGCTGTGTTTATCTTACTGCAGGACAAGTGTCAGTAATGCTGTGTTTATCTTACTGCAGGTCAAGTGTCAGTAATGCTGTGTTTATCTTACTGCAGGTCAAGTGTCAGTAATGCTGTGTTTATCTTACTGCAGGTCAAGTGTCAGTGATGCTGTGTTTATCTTACTGCAGGTCAAGTGTCAGTGATGCTGTGTTTATCTTACTGCAGGTCAAGTGTCAGTAATGCTGTGTTTATCTTACTGCAGGTCAAGTGTCAGTGATGGTATGTTTATGTTACTGCAGGTCAAGTGTCAGTGATGCTGTGTTTATCTTACTGCAGGTCAAGTGTCAGTAATGCTATGTTTATCTTACTGCAGGTCAAGTGTCAGTAATGCTGTGTTTATCTTACTGCAGGTCAAGTGTCAGTAATGCTGTGTTTATCTTACTGCAGGTCAAGTGTCAGTAATGCTGTGTTTATCTTACTGCAGGTCAAGTGTCAGTGATGGTATGTTTATCTTACTGCAGGTCAAGTGTCAGTGATGCTGTGTTTATCTTACTGCAGGTCAAGTGTCTGTAATGCTGTGTTTATCTTACTGCTCTTACTGCAGGTCAAGTGTCAGTGATGCTGTGTTTACCTTACTGCAGGTCAAGCGTGTATCAGTGATGCTGTGTTTATCTTACTGCAGGTCAAGTGTGTATCAGTGATGTTGTGTTTACTGCAGGTCAAGTGTGTGTCAGTGATGCTGTGTTTATCTTACTGCAGGTCAAGCGTGTATCAGTGATGCTGTGTTTATCTTACTGCAGGTCAAGTGTGTATCAGTGATGCTGTATTTATCTTACTGCAGGTCAAGTGTGTATCAGTGATGCTGTGTTTATCTTACTGCAGGTCAAGTGTGTATCAGTGATGCTGTGTTTATCTTACTGCAGGTCAAGTGTGTATCAGTGATGCTGTGTTTATCTTACTGCAGGTCAAGTGTGTATCAGTGATGCTGTGTTTAGCTTACTGCAGGTCACGTGACTGCAAATTCTGGAAATATTAATAAGTATAAAAAGGGGGGGAGGGGGTTTGATAAACACAGTTGTAGAGTATCAAGTTCATGTGTCAAGCAGCCATGTCATCATTCACCAGGAGTCACGCCAGGAACTCCATAGGACCTCCCACGTCTCAAGTCATTCATCTTCCGTGTCAGAGGTATATGCTGCGGTTTCACTCGTTTAATATACCAAGTTTCTTAGGTGTCAGTAAGGTCACATACTCAAGGACTTTGGTGTTGTGGGGTATAAAACTTTGTCTAAGAGCAAAAACTGCAATTTATCACAATTTTTGAGCACACTGAGCGTTAACTGATAATGATGTTATGAATTAATACCCTAATGAGCTATGTATTCAAATCTAAATAAATGTTTTTATAGTGAACCAAAGCTGTTAAGTCATCATCTTCTTCTTCTTCTTCTTCTTCTTCTTCTTATTATTATTATTATTATTATTATTATTAATGAGGTTTTGTTAGGTATCCTCGAAGGGAAAACTTTAAAACATTGCCTGAACTTCTTGCTTTTTTTCTTCCTCCAACTTTCGTTTTTGTTTCGTTCATAACTCCAGAATGCCTCAACCAATCAGTTTTAAATTTTGAACATGTGTAAGGTAACGAGAAGCAGATTCTTGGAACGACTGGCATGGTCACGCGCCCTGTGACCAAAGCTGTAAGACCCATTCCCAGCATCCTGGAATGACTTGGATAACTTCTAAAAACCTCAGTGACTTAGCTTAAATTAAACATTAAAAACAAAAAAGCCTCCTAATTCGACGACGGCGGAGAGTGAACTTCAAGTCTTGGTGCAACATATTTGATTAATTTATGTGTAAAAATTTAATCCCATGAAATGACGTTAAATAAATTTCAGTCTACGTCTGATCGAATTCAGTATTTAATGGCTGATGCATGTTAGGCCAGGATAGTGCCTATTAAGCTTTGCTTGCGTACGATCAAATTTTTATGTAGCAAAATAGTTAAAAAAATAACTTGGAATCGTTGGAATCCGTGTCATAACTAGAGAATGATTCATCAAAAGAGCTTCAAATTTTCACCACTGCTGTGGTTTCCTGAACACAAGGTTCATGCTGTTACTGGGTGCTTCTTCTTATGACCAGAGCTTTGGTAAGATGGGTAAGGAAGAAGGATGGGTAAGGATGGAAATATTGGAAAAGGGTGGGAGGGGGGGGAGAGGTAGGATATAAAAGGTAAGTGGCCCAACCACTTTGGTGTAATTTAAAAAGTGTATGTGAAATGATATGATATTCTTTAAGGGGTATAATACTAACCCATCAGAGTCACATAGATATAATAGGTATATAAGTACATGACTCTGAATTGGTAGTAATTATACAAGTTGCAATTGCTTTTTTTTTTTTTTTTTTTTTTTTTTTTTTTTTTTTTTTTTTGCGATTGCACAACGGATATTTATGCGACAATGAAGGCAATAATTTTCTGGCCAGTTTATAATTTCGTGGCAATGGCTTCATATAGGTGGTGTCCAGCCATAGTAAATAGCATAATTTGTACATTAGAAAGTTATATAAGATGTCTCCCTAATTGGGGGCGATGATTTTCTCAGTATACATAGAAGGGTTCTGGTGGTACCCAATCTTCTTCATCAGGGAGGTTGCTCAATATCATGGGTCGAGGGTAATCATCTTTATGAATAAAACGACGGACCCTCTGTGGGAGAGTCATTCTTTGAGTCCTGTGAGGAGGAGTATGGATGGTATAATCTGTGGTATTTACCACTTGTATAGGATGTTCTCTATCTGGCATGTATAGTTCTTGCATTGTATAAAGTTGTTTCTTTTTTAGGGTGTCAAGGCGTACATTTATGGCAGTAATATCTTGTTGTATGTGTAAATCTGCCATTTTAACTCTGTCTCTCCTCCTGGTATCGGTAATAAGGCGAAGAGCTCTATTCTGGACCCTTTGTAACCGTAGCATGTTGGTCTTTGTTGTTAAGGACATTGGGACACAAGGGTATTGGTCTTATTATCATTTTATACAGATGTTTTTTGACATGTTGAGGGGCTTGATTGAATCGAAAGAGACTGCTAAGACCGGCTTTGGCTATATTGATCTTTTTAGATACATGAGATGTTGAGTGGAGCAGCCTGTCTATTTCATATCCCAAAATCTTGTTAGGGTTTCTAATGGCTACAGGTGTACCTCTGATGGAGATACCCCCTTTATCTTCAATTGTTGATGCAAAACATCCTATCGTGCTAACAAGGACCTTGTCAGGATTAGTCGTAATTCTCCTGGGTGCCATAAGTCCTAATTCGTCAATTTTACTGAACAGTCATATTCATTTTTATTCACTAATTAAAGAATGCTTCTTCTGATAAGTTTCAAATATTAATCATGATGCATTCTGTAAGAAGGATGATACCTTAAAAGTCAGGTCTGAGTAGACGGAAATTATACTGATTTAAAAGAAAAAATCGGAAACGTTGAAAACAAATCAAGTACTGGAGAATGCCTTTTCTGATCGGCTTCAAACTTCTACCGTAGGTGGGCTTTATTAAAAGAAAGCTTGCCCTTCAATTTGAGATGTGTAAATTTCAGTTTGCCAATTTTACTAAATACATTGTTTCCCTTGTAATAGCTACACAATGATTCTTCTCATCGGTGTATCTTCACTGATTTTGTGTTGCAAATTTGCCTTTATTTAAAACAATTCTATTAAATTGGATTTTCTTAGAAAAATAATTTTTTTTCTTATGGGATTGTAAAGAATTTGGAAAAATCGCGTTTTTAAGTCATTTTTAAATTTAATGAGGATAGACTTTTATATTTTCAAGAAAACTGTTTGTCTTAGATAACAAGAGAATGCCTCTTCAATTTACTTTCAAAATTGGTGTTTCTTAACGGAAAGTTTAAATTCGATTAGAATTGTATATGCCCTAATTTTTCATTTTTATTGCAGGAACTGTGGTACTAATTTCCATACGGTGACTTGTGATGCCTCTTTTGATTTACTTGAAATCTTCAATGCTGATATTTATCTGCATTACAAACTTGTGTCGAACTCAGCATTATTCGAATCGCGCGCATTCAGGTACAGGGAAGTGGTTATGCAATAGATATACCTTTCTCGGATCGTGCAGACACCGAAATATGTTATTATTATTATTATTATCGCGTGGAAACGCTAAATATGTAACTGGGAAAGATGAAGGATAATTCCACTCAAGGCAACCTTGAGGGAACCGTCCTCTTAAACTTAAACAGAGAAAAAAACACGCCAACGTATGACGAAATTAAATATGTAACTGGTAGAAATACAGTAACTGTGTGTGATTTTAATAGCTGTAATGAGAATTGAAGGATGCTCTCAGGCAACCATGAAGCTACCATGCGTATCACTATGTATGACACCAGCTTCATAACCTTGTATCACGAGTCGTGATACAAGGTTATGGCTGTTGTGGTCGTGATTCACGACCACAACACCCACGGTAATAATACACTGCATCTTGTTTTGACTACAGTAACGACCTTATTCATTCACGTGAGACAGGAAGAAAACTTCTAAACAGTGACCATAACATTATCCTATTCAAAACACACACCAACTTGGAGATCCAAAGTAATATTATGAAAGATGCCAATTACATAATAGCAAGCTCGAGATGCCTCCAGATGTTACTAATGTAATCACGTAAACAACTAGACACAAACAACGTTGACGATGTATGAAAGAAATTTAAAAACAAAACTTATGCACGCTGAAGGGAACAGCAATCTATAAAAAGAACGACAACATTAAACATTTTTGGATGACTGAACTAGCTGCGATTATAAATCACAAATGTAGTTCATACAATAAATAGGCTGTTACTGGTAACACCTTCAGCTCACAACCGAAGCAGCCAAATTCAGTTTTGGTAAAGTGGAGATTTATAGGCAAGTCTTTCTAAACCTGTTCATCTAGAGGTAAATAGATACCTAGGTGTAAGCCGACTGAAATACCTATGCTCATACCCCTCAAAATTATATAGTTTATAAACAAAACAGAAGAATGAGTGGGACTCAAACCATGGTTATACACATTTCCGCTTTTTGGGAGATGGGATACTGTATATATATATATTATATATATATATATATATATATATATATATATATATATATATATATATATATATATATATATATATATATATATATATATATGTCGTGCCGAATATGTAAAACTGGTCAATTAGCAAGAACTCATTTAAAATTAAGTCCTTTCTGAAATTTTCTCTTATACGTTTAAAGATATATTTTTTTCATTAATGTTAATGTAAGAATTTTTAATTTTGCACCAAAAGAATCTTTGAAAACTTACCTAACCTTATTATAACAAGGGCAATTTATTTTAGCCTAACCCAACAAAATATATTTTAAATAAGTTTACAGTAATTTAATACTAAACAAACTCAGTGAAATAAATTTTTTTCGTTAGGTTCAGAATGATTTTGGCGAAATTATTGCATACACAAATTTTCGCTTGTCCTATATGGCAAGATGAGCGTTGCTTTTTAAGCCAAGATCGCAAATTCTGCCTATTCGGCACACACACACACACACACACACACACACACACACACACACACACACACATATATATATATATATATATATATATATATATATATATATATATATATATATATATATATATATATATATATATATATATATATATATATATATATATATATATGCAAAACAACCACTCTGAAAGAATAGAGAAATTCCAAGCGCTTTCGTAACTACTCACATTATCAAGGAACTATGAAAGTAAAGCATCCAAGGAAGCTATATAAGGGGTCTGGCCAGCACCTCACTATCTGTTTATATATATATGTCGTGCCGAATAGGCAGAACTTGCCATATTGGCTTAAATAGCAACGCTCATCTTGCCATATAGGACAAGTGAAAATTTGTGTATGCAATAATTTCACCAAAATCATTCTGAACCTAACGAAAAAAATATATTTCATTGTGTTTGTTTAGTACTAAATTATTGTAAACGTATTTAAAATATATTTAGTTGGGTTAGGCTAAAATAAATTGTTCTTGTTATGATAAGGTTAGGTAAGTTTTCTAAGATTCTTTTGGAGCAAAATTAAAAATTTTTACATTAACATTAATGAAAAAAATATATCTTTAAACGTATAAGAAATTTTTTTAGAAAGGACTTAATTTCAAATGAGTTCTTGCTAATTGACCAGTTTTGCATATTCGGCACGACATATATATATATATATGTATATATATATATATATATATATATATATATATATATATATATATATATATATATATATATATATATATATATAAATAGGTAGTAGGTTGGTAGACAGCAACCACCCAGGGAGGTACTACCGTCCTGCCAAGTGAGTGTAAAACGGAAACCTGTAATTGTTTTACACGATGGTAGGATTGCTGGCGTATTTTTATTGTCTCATACACATGCAAGATTTCAGGTACATCTTGCTACTTCTACTTACACTTAGGTCACACTACACATACATGTACAAGCATATATATACACACCCCTCTGGGTTTTCTTCTATTTTCTTTCTAGTTCTTGTTCTTGTTTATTTCCTCTTACCTCCATGGGGAAGCGGAACAGAATTCTTCCTCCGTAAGCACTGCGTGTTGTAAGAAGATGTTTTGTGAAAATATCAGATTAGCAGTTTCTGAGATATTTAAACCACTTCGTTTGACACCAACAATCATTTCACTGACTTTAGATTTTGCCATCGAAGTGGCTAGTTTACTGTGCACCCTCATATCCATCCTGTGAACGGTAGCGCAAGAGCATATGGCTACAGAAAAGGACTAGGAATTAGGCCCCAAAAGGGTTAACAGGAGTACATCTGGATTTATGTCTACAGTTCACTTATCAGTTACAAGCAAATTTAGAAAATTTGCTTAATATAATCTGGTATCTTATTTTCATTAATAAGGTATCTTCACATATCTTGACGTGTCTATCTCTATATTCTTCAATTATTGGGAAATTAAGCATATAGTGTTCAACATACTGACCATATGTCTGGCTACATACTTTGCATTTGGTTTGATCATCATCTGTGTCTCTCCCAAACTGTCAAAAGAACTTGTAACCAAACCTAAGCCTGGCCTCTACAACATCAGTTAGTCTG
>NC_091323.1:19530002-19582502 GCF_038502225.1 Cherax quadricarinatus
ACAGCTGCGGGTGTGACGGACGAGTGTATCAGTCACAGCTGCGGGTGTGACGGACGAGTGTATCAGTCACAGCTGCGGGTGTGACTGACGCATGTATTTTATTCAGCAATCATCATTTGCACATCATCAATGTTGATGCTTCTTAATGACGTTCCCTTGAAGGTAAAGTACCGTGAAACTGATCTCATATCACGAACGAGAAGGTACGTAATGAATTGAGACAGTGAGGACACCAACTCACCTACACACTATTGAAGACTTTTTTCTACTTGTCTACGCACTCACTACACAGTTTTATGCATATTTCAGATGAGGAAAGTGAATACTATCTTTCACACTACTGTAATTAATTAACATTCAATTTTTTATTACACTTGCATACCACAAAGTCTAACCATACATTAGAGCGAAAAAAGTAATGTGAAGGACCTGGGAGTGATAATGTCAGAGGATCTCGCCTTTAAACATCACAATAATGTGTCTACTGCATCTGCTAGGAAAATGATAATTCTCTTCAAATCGCTTGTTCTCTCTAGGAAGGAATACGGCTATACAATAACTGCCCCTTCAAGGTAGGCGAAATTGCTAACCTGGAGAGTGTACAAAGAACTCTCCCGGCACACATAAGTACGATAAGGCACCTAAATTACTGGGAACGGCTGAAGTCCCTTGATTTGTATTCCCTGGAACGCATGCGAAAGTTACATGGTAATATACACTTGGAAAATCCTAGAGAGATTAGTACCAAATTTGCACACGAATATCACTCCCTATGAAAGGAAAAGACTCGGCAGGAGATGCAACATTCCCCCAATCACAAGCAGGGGCGCCACGCGTACATTGAGACACAACACAATAAGTGTCAGGGGCCCAGGACTGTTAAACTGCCTCTCACAGCCCTGCTGGTCAGTACCTGACCAGCAGGGCTGTGGTTCGTACGTCAGTTTGCGTGCGGCCAACAGTAACAGTCTGGTTGATCAGACCCTGATCCACCACGAGGCCTGGTCTCAGACCGGACCGCGGGGGCGCTGATCCCCGAAACCCTATCCAGGTATCTCCAGGTATAGTATGAGATATCTGGGAAGATAACATGCAAGATATCTGAGACAGGAAAAAACAATAAACTGAACCCGGTTGATACTGACTTACAGTATAAACCAGAGTTCAGCTTCAGCAGTAGCTAATACCGAGTACAGCTTCCACAAGGAGTATACGGAGCCGAGCTTCTCTAGGAAAGCTCAACCTCTTCTCCCAGAGGCAGGGTTTGGGAATCTCGGTCATAGAGCTGAGATGTCCAGACCAGAACTGTTTGAAAAATTAGCAGCCTGACACCGATCTTCATAAACAGAAACTGGAGACCCAGTTTTAATTATCACACTCTTGATCTAGGGAATTAGAGCTACACTCTGCTTTCTCGGATGAAACCACCAAGATCAATGCCTCTCAGATCAATATCTCTTAAATCAATTCCTGTTAGATCAAAACCTCTCAGATCAATATCTCTCAGATCCACACGCTACAGGGCACAGCACTGATCCGAAGATGACCTGCAGACCTATGGTACACACAATACGAGTCTGGGTGCCGGTCATTAGAACGACCACAGTCACAGGGTTGGGGCCGAGGCACACTCGGACTGGTAACAACCGTGTCTACCGCAATTGAAACACTTCACGACACGTCTCGGCCGTGAAGCAGGTGGTAGATTCTTACCATACATACATACATACATACATACATACATACATACATACATACATACATATATATATATATATATATATATATATATAATGTCGTGCCGAATAGGCAGAACTTGCGATCTTGGCTTAAATAGCAACGCTCATCTTGCCATATAGGACAAGCGAAAATTTGTGTATGCAATAATTTCGCCAAAATCATTCTGAACCTAACGAAAAAAATATATTTCACTGCGTTTGTTTAGTATTAAATTATTGTAAACAAATCTAAAATATATTTAGTTGGGTTAGGTTAAAATAAATTGCGCTTGTTATAATAAGGTTAGGTAAGTTTTCTAAGATTCTTTTGTTGCAAAATTAAAAATTTTTACATTATCATTAATGAAAAAAACATATCTTTAAACGTATAAGAGAAAATTTCAGAAAGGACTTAATTTTAAATGAGTTCTTGCTAATTGACCAGTTTTACATATTCGGCATGACATATATATATATATATATATATATATATATATAGATTTATATTAGTACGTGGGCGAGTACCACTGGGAGGTGACTCCTTGACAGTTGCAGCATACATAACTGTCCGTTGCACAGGTGCCGCTGCTACAGTGACTTGACAGACATCATTTGCTCGGTAAACCCTGTCTCTATCCGCAGGTGGCTTGAGTTCTTCAATAACCTCGTATGCACCCAAGATATCATGTCCTGGGTCGAGACCTAATTGATCACTAGAACGATGAGGAGAGGCAGGAGCATCTCTTCGCATGATGCCGGCGGCAATCATAGGAATGATGTCCTTGACTTGTATAAAGCTCTCCCCATTCACCCATTTGGCCAACTTGACCGCTTCCTCAAAATCTTTGGCCGACTGCTCAAACCTGCATATGCAGGTAAGCGGATTCTCATTCAAATCCTGTTTCTCGTTCTCCTCCGACGAAAGTATCGGCGGAACTCTTTCTTGAGCTCAGGCGGCATCTCAAGGCTGCCAACTCGCTTGAGACGAACGAAGTACCGAAAATGTAGACTGTAGGCCTACGTTTCACATACCTCCCACCAGAAAGAGTTGCTGGCCTAAGGCCTAGTTTCAAAAGTTCCCACCAGATGGCAGGCACCAAGGTAGACTCACACTGCTTCTCCTGTCTTACTTCGCACCCACCTGTCCATCTATCATGACCTCTACCGCTTGACTGACTCCTGGCTGCTCTCTAACTACGACCGGCCTGTGTACCTTTACAAGAATAAACCCGTCAACGATGTATACGTAACCTCCCAGCTACCCTTCTACCTATCCACGCTACCATTCTACAAGGAGACAGTTATTACAATCTCTCAATTCAGTCCCTTTCACATCAAAACCTCTCAGATCAATACCTTTCAGATCAATACCTCTCAAATCAATCCCTGATAAATCAAAACCTCTCAGATCAATACCACTCAGAACAAAACTTCGCAGATCAATACCACTCAGATAAAACCTCCCAGATCAATACTTCTTCGATCAATAGCTCTCAAATCAATCCCTGTTAGATCAAAGCCTCTCAGACTAATACCACTCAGACCAATGCCTCTCCGATCACTGCCTCTCAGATCAATACCTCTCAGATCAAAACCTCTCAGAACAATACTTCTCAAATCAATCCCTATTAGATCATCAATACCTCAGATCAACTCCTCTCAGATCACTGTTTAGCACGCTTCAGGCTATGAATTCTAACTGACTTCATTTAATAATATGAACTTTATTTTTAACTTTATGCCGCACCGCCGCACTGGCAACCTGTCACAATAAAACAGGTGTTTTCGAACGCATTATACCTCGTTAATAAAACAATCAACAGGTGTTTTCGAACGTACTGCACTTCGCTAACAGAACAATAAAACAAGTGTTTTCGAACGCATTATACCTCGTTAATAAAACAATCAACAGGTGTTTTCGAACGCACTGCACTTCGCTAACAGAACAATAAAACAAGTGTTTTCGAACGCATTGCACTTCGTTGATTTATGGCCAAACTAAATTTCCATGAAAAACACCAATATTAATTTTTTTCTGTTATTATTATCATTATATTTATGGAGAAACGCTAAACTCGTAGGAAAATTGGAGGGAAACAGGTTCGATCTGAAGGGGATGGTAGCTCCAATTTCTTGGACCAAGGTATTGGAGGTACTTTAAGGACTCCCTTTGAACGGTTATTCTAGTTTGGGATAGGTTAGATTTTGCTAGGTTAGGCTAAGTTTTGCTAGGTTATGTTATTATTAGCTAGATTAGATTGGGTTAGGTTAGGTTAAGTCATATTACATTTAGTTAGGGTTACGTTAGGCTGGGTTTAGCCAGGTTAGTTAGGTTATATTGAATTAGATTCGGTTAAGCTGGGTTTAGCTATGTTAGGTGAGCTTTGCTCACACCTCTACAACACAAATATCATCAAAGATTGGTTAAGTTATGCCATAAATTAAGGAAAGATCCTGGACTTCACCTCACGAAATAGACAAACGAATGCGATAGTAATTATGGACAAGGTAGATTACAGTGGAAAAATGAACATGTTATTAGAAGTCGGGGGAACTTACGCGCCCCTTAATATACACATTAGCATGAAAAATATTAATGGTGAGCTAGAGACGAGAAAACGTTGTCAATTAAGGATCGCTTAATACTGAGGTCGTGTCTCTTGAGGTTGAAAAAGACACTTATGTACAGTTCAGGACATTTATTTGAGGAAACGTTTCGCCACGAGTGACTTCTTTAGTCCTAATACAGAGATAACTAAGAACGAGAATTAGGACTGAAAAAGTCACTCGTGGCGAAATGTTTCCTCTAATAAATGCCCTGAACTGTAAATAAGTGTCTTTTTCAACCTCAAGAGACACGAACACAGTATTAAGCGATCCTTTACTGACAACGTTTCGCCCATACACTGGGATTTATCTGGTCACAAACTTGGGTCAAGAGGATGATACTATAGGTTGTATAAGTAGCATAGTGATGTGAAGAGTCAGGTGAAGTATACCGAAGTTCTGTATATGTAGGCTCATCCTCTTTTTCCTGGTATATCTGTTGTTAAATTAGACACATGGACTGATGAAGCCACTGTGTGGCGAAACGTTTCCTCAATAAAGATACCCAAGAGTTGCACATGTGTCTAATTTAACAACGTGTCGGTTCTTTGAACCATTCATCTACAGGTATATCTGTTTGTGACATGGGCGAAACGTTGTCAATAAAGGATAGCATTATACTGCATTTGTGCCTCTTTTTCCCCTCGTGTCGGTATTTTATACCATTTGTCTCCAACCTTAAGAGTACAGAGACTATTCCATCACTTACAGCATCACAGTTCTGCCAAGTAATTAAAGTCAAAAGTGACAAAGCGGAAGACAAATGAAGGTGAAGTAAAGTTACTGGGTAGATAAGATACAAGCAAGGGAGGTTATCAAGAGATAAAACAAATCTGATGCTCTAAAAATTAGTCAAGAAGCTCTTGGGACGAGAATAAATATAGCTCTTCCTACTTTCCTAATAACTCAGCTCTGTTAGACCGATGAAGTCATGACACGATTCTAAACAACTCATCTAACGGAGTGTTGGAACCCATGGCAAGCAATCCTAAAACTAGCAGTCGCAGTGTTATCCACTCTGCCTAATAAGATTCACCCAACTAGGTATATATATACGTATACTAGGAAGGTTGGCATGGACCCCACTGTGTTAATGCTGGTTTTTACAAACTTGTTTCGATTACAGTGCCAACTTTTCTCCTATTTTCTCAATCATGTACGAGTATATGCAGCAAAATCTAGTTGAGAACTTTTGTTCTAGGAAGTAATAGTTTCACAGTGACTTGGTGTTTTGAGTGCCACCTGTTTTCTTGTGTGTTAAGATTTTCAGAGGTCTTTGTTAATATATCAGATGTCTGCTACCGAGATAGGTGGAGGTGTAGTAAAGCACTCGTATGACTATTTTCGTAAAAATGAGGAACCATTGGAACACAAAACTGAACATAAAGTGAAAAAAATGGTACAGACCTCGTTCAAATACCAACTTTCGGTTGACTGACTTAATTTATCTCTCTTATAATAAGTTTTAAATCATTATACATGGCACAGGGACCTCTACCAAGTCATGTTTGATGCCAGTGCTGTTCTCTCTATAGTGGTTATTGTAGCCTTGTTCATGCTGTCAAGTCTGTTTGAGACCTTTCATTTGGAAAAGGGCTGTATATATTTGTATATCATTTAGTCATTAATTTTAGGCCTCCGGAGATAATGTCCCCACTATGTAGTCTGGGAAGTCCTCACAGTGAGGATTTTTTTCCTAAAACTTCTAGTGATTTCTGATTTATAGTCATGAAGCCTCTCCACTACTCTTCCTCTTTTATCTCACAATTTACAAACCTCGTTTTCTTTACCCCTTCCCTTCTTTCCTCGTAACTTGTAAGCCTCCTCTCTACCCTTCCTCTAGTTTCTCCTAATCAAGTTGCTGAAGAAAGTGGTATCTATCATATTATCTGTGTTCTCAATTATAATTGGTTGTTCTTCCTTGACTCTTCCCAGTTAAGGTGTTTATCTTGTTTGTTATCGAATAGGCATTTGTGCACATGATCTTAATGCTCATTTCTGTACAAGACCTAGCAGCTTGTGAGTCGAGCGTGTGTGTAATTATCTAAAGTTGCAGGAGAAGAGCTATGATCGTGGTGTCCCGTCTTCAATACTCTGTTCATTATATATTTTGTTTAAAATTATCAGCGGTTGTAGCACACTGAGTGTGTGTTTTAATTCTCTCCGTTGTATCAAGAGAAACAAACGTGCAGTCACGATATAATTATCACAACACCTGCATTACACGATGATGATTCCATTAGCAAAGATCAATTAGTCAATGAGGCACTCCCGGGGCGTCCTTTCCATTTTCCCCCGCTAGGCGATGTATGACTTTCTAACATTTCTTTTTTCTAACTTTATCCCCCCAAAAAGTTTCTTTTTACTAAAGCTTTCTCCACCCAGAAAGATTATTTTCTATAACTTTCTCCCATAAGTTTATTTTCCATAGCTTTCTTTCAAGAGCTCTTTTAAATAACTTTCTCCCAAAAGCTTTTCCATAACTTTCGCCTCAAAATTTTTTCTATGACTTTCTTTCCAAAATTTTTTATTTATATACGGCTCCTCAAAATATTTTCTACACCATTCTCTCCAAAAACTTTTCTATAATTTTCTTCCAATATAACTTTCATACGTTTTCTTCAAGTTTGCTTATAAAATTAAATATTAAATTCGTGGGAAGCACTAAGTTTAGTGTCTCCCACGGTGTCACTGGGAGGCTGGGTGGGAGAAGAATAATTAGGTTCATCTTATAAGGGAATGACAGCTCCAATTCGTCGGATCAAGAGCCATTCACCAGTATCCAAGCATCCCCCTTGAAGGCACTTGTCTAAAACTTTCTCAAGCATTTCTCTTCTAAAAATTTCTCCCACTAGTATTATAATAATATAATTATTGCTAGTACTAGTACGATTAGTTATAATAATAATAATAAAATAATAATAATAATAATATTATTATTATAACCATTATGGAGCAATAGACCTGTAGAAGTCATACTGTTGACAAATAATTGCTGTCATCTACTTTCCTGTCATGACACTTTCATTCAATCGCATTCTTACGGGGAACTTTCTGTAACAACTGTCGTTGTGTAATTTTCATAAATAACATTCTTACATGACACTTTCTATAATAGTTTCCAAAAATCTTTCACTAGTAACATTGATGAAGGAAGTTCTATCTATAACAGCTTTCACCGCGAAACTTCCGTCAATAACATTCTTGCAGGAAGCTTTTTATAACAGCTTTCACGGAGGAGACGGTGCGGCGGCTGCTTCAGTTTCCCTTCATCATTCGTTTTGGGGATTCTTTATTGATTTTTCCCCCACCAGCGCTCATATTTCTTCCCTGATGTATTGACGTTCGTGGTGTCTGTCACCTGTTGCGGTCCAGGGAATCTGGTCTTTCCCCTCTGCCTGGAGTTGAGTTTTGTGTTGTGTAGTGGCAGTAGTGGTTTTTGCTGTTGTTGTTGTTGCTGTTGTAATGTACATCTGTACAGTGATGTGTTTCTTTGGTGCTTAATTACTAAGAGGCTTTTTTGTCAGCCGCGGGGGTAATGACCGAACCATTTGTTGTAATAAAGTATAATATTTTCCCTATATTAACTATTTTTATTATTATGATACTGAGCTTTTGCAACTCTCCCTCTCCCCACTTTCTTCACCCTTTACCTCCCTTAACTTGCTCAGAGGGCAGTTGGTGTTTTACTGTCACCAGGAAGGATGAGGAGCAGTTGCTCTGTAACTAATGAATCCTCACATACAAATACCTCCTTATACAGTCAATGTCCGTTGTGGGAACTCTGTTTTGCGAGAGCCTTGGTGGTTTATACACTGTTATGTGTACGGACATGTGTCTTAGCAGTAATGTCCAGTGTGGCCTCTGTTGCTTTTTGCAAGTACATTATTGACTTTGCCTCTGGGAACAAGGGGTAACCTCTCTGTTGTTCAGGGTCCATAACACACCACACACAAACGCTGACCTTGTCTGGTGTTAACTCAACCTCAGAAAAAGGTTTGCTTCTGCATACTTAGAAGTGAATCAACTTAGTATCTGATAAGCTTTGTGAACTCTTGCCAATACTATGACTGAATGGATTTTTGCTTAGTATCTACATGCAGTATTGTGTAAAATTAGGTTAGATTAGACGGGCCGTGTGCTTGTGAGTTGCACACCTTGACACATGTGTGCCTCTTAAAGAACTTTGTGTAACATGCATTTCAAAACATTAGTCTGGTGTTGACATTGTTATTATTTACTGGTAGGTTAATTGTCTTCTGGTATATGGGTTGACAGATTTGTAATCAGGTATTACTTCAGTGCTGTGACTACTATTTCTCATTCAGACTGAAAATATATTTGAAGATGTTTATATTGAAGCTGATGAACCTTCAGTGGAATAACTGACGATATCCAGATTGGCCCACTGAAGTCCTCGAGGTAAGGCTGATAGAGTTGAACACTATGTATACATGTAATCCATCCTGTGTGATGGTAAATGACAGGAAAATATACCTAGTTTTCTTCCCACTATAACTATCATATAGAATAGGGTATCAATACATTGCTGATTTACTCATCTTTATCCTTAATAAAAAAATAAGTTAATATTACACTTACTGTGAAAAGAAATGAGAATTTCGGAATATAGCTGTGAGATGTTAGCTTACAACAGGTCCTGCTTTGGAAGCTGAGGCAAGCATATCTCACTGTGGTGGTGGTGGTGGTGTCTTGGGCCAAGACAGTGAATGTCAGTATTTTATCCTTGAAGCAGCTGTGTGGTCTTTGATGCCGAGTCTTGTGCCTCTACAGTGTATACTGGTAATAATAATAGAACCACGGTAGCATGTTCTTGACTCTCTCTACAGTCCGTGTCATTCTCTACCAGTCCGTGACACTCTCTACCAGTCCGTGACGCTCTCTACCAGAGACCGTGATGCTCTCTACCAGTCCGTGACGCTCTCTACCAGTCCGTGACGCTCTCTACCAGAGTCCGTGACGCTCTCTACCAGAGACCGTGACGCTCTCCAACAGTCCGTGACGCTCTCTACCAGTCCGTGGCAATCTCTATCAGTCCCTGGCACTCTCTACCAGTCCGTGATGCTCTCTACCAGTCCGTGACGCTCTCTACTATGATGTGTACTTCATTTAGTAGGGGTGCGAAGACGGTCCTCTCTCTCTCTCTCTCTCTCACACATACACAGGAGCTGAGTCTCGACCCCTGCAACCACAATTAGGTGTACACACACACACATTATATATATATATATATATATATATATATATATATATATATATATATATATATATATATATATATATAATATATATATATATAATATATATATGGGTGATGAATGTTGCAGCGAGGAGAAGGCTGGAGGCAGTGGAGATGTCATGTCTGAGGGCAATGTGTGGTGTGAATATAATGCAGAGAATTCGTAGTTTGGAAGTTAGGAGGAGGTGCGGGATTACAAAAACTGTAGTCCAGAGGGCTGAGGAAGGGTTGTTGAGGTGGTTCGGACATGTAGAGAGAATGGAGCGAAACAGAATGACTTCAAGAGTGTATCAGTCTGTAGTGGAAGGAAGGCGGGGTAGGGGTCGGCCTAGGAAAGGTTGGAGAGAGGGGGTAAAGGAGGTTTTGTGTGCGAGGGGCTTGGACTTCCAGCAGGCATGCGTGAGCGTGTTTGATAGGAGTGAATGGAGACAAATGGTTTTTAATACTTGACGTGCTGTTGGAGTGTGAGCAAAGTAACATTTATGAAGGGGTTCAGGGAAACCGGCAGGCCGGACTTGAGTCCTGGAGATGGGAAGTACAGTGCCTGCACTCTGAAGGAGGGGTGTTAATGTTGCAGTTTAAAAACTGTAGTGTAAAGCACCCTTCTGGCAAGACAGTGATGGAGTGAATGATGGTGAAAGTTTTTCTTTTTCGGGCCACCCTGCCTTGGTGGGAATCGGCCAGTGTGATAAAATATATATATATATATATATATATATATATATATATATATATATATATATATATATATATATATATATATATATATATATATATATATATATGAGAGAGAGAGAGAGAAAGAGATCTGAGCTTTTGGACATCTGACCGAGGCCTTCCGCTGGCTTACCGGTCCACCCCTTTAAAAATTATGGTTCATGCCTAAAACAATCCAGCTGGGACGGCCCCATTGTTGAAAAGGTTTATAACAACATGCTTATGTTTGCAACGTCCAACACGGAGACTGCCCGTCTCCAAGCTGTGAGTGCACATCATTTTTTCTAACAGTTACCATGTCGGCAATGGGTACACGCCTCCATCCACAGACCCTCCACACAGCAGTGGTTCTCCGCCTCAATGCCTCAATTCACACAGAATATACATGTACCTGTGGCGATGTGCACGCTCACCAATATGGTCTACAAGGTCTAAACTGCTCCAAAACCAAGGGCTGGGACACGAGACAGTGAAGCCAATAGCAAGAAGAGGAGTATCAAGAGGAGCCTCGCTTCAGCTGGGTGCCCGGCTGCGAGAGCCTCGATTCCTAGCATCCAGCAATTCTGAATCCTGCTAACTACCCTGACAAGATCAACATCTACCCCTGGAAGAACGGAAAACTCTTAGCATGGGACCATACCTGTATTTCGACTCTGGCTGACACCTACATCCGTCAAAGTGTTCGGCAACAGAGAAATGCTGCCGATCACAGGGAGAAGTACCACATATAATGATGCACAACCTTTACTGCTTACAATAATATATAAAAATTAGTGCCTATGATAATTAATGTATGTACAGTATATTAATATATGTTCAGTATGATAATACAGGTTTTTCTTTACGATATTCAGTTATTACAATGATTAACTAAGATAAGATGATGTAAGAGTATAACAATACACAAACCGGATCACACAGTTCTCAGCCACCCTAAGTGACCACATACTTTGTAACCGCTCTGAGAACATTAGTAAGTCATTTACTGCACCAGGAAAATCACTATGGAGCGGATAGGCCTACAAAGGACAATAAAAATGAGGCAAACTAGAAACTACAGTAAAGAAACACTGGTAAATAGGCTACACAATTGTGACTGGACAGTGATAACAAGTTGTACTGACGTAAATGATGCCTGGGAAAAATTCAAAACAATGTTCACTGCCATCCTTGATAATATTGCACCAGTTAAAGAGGTTAGGATTAATCGCTAAATGAATTCCAAAGGGTGAGGAACAGAGTGCAGAGGCTTATAAAAGGAGCAAAAACAAGGCACCATTACTCAAAAATTGATGAGTACAAGAATAATCTTAGAAAGCTCTGGCAACAATTAAAACAGTTGTGGTATAGCCATAAACCCGTAGACAGATCTAACATAGCACTAAATATCGATAATGAAATATAACACGAAGCAAGTAAAGTGGCAAATTGTTTTAATTCCTACTACACTTCTGTCGCATCAACACTAGTAAGTAAACTACCGGCTGCATCAAATACCTTTAACACAGATAAGATCCTCCCTAAGTTCCTAAAGATGGTGCCTCTGAATTGTCAATCCCCATTGCTCACATAATCAATTTGTCCATCACCACTAATACCGTACCGCAGGGGTTCAAGGAGATCAGAGTTACTCCCATCTTTAAGAAAAATAGTAGATCTGATGTCAGCAACTATACGCCTGTTAGTATAATATGCAAAATTCTAGAGGGCGGTGTACTGTCAAGTAGTTAAGTACCTTAATGACAACAACATTCTTCATAGTTACCAATCAGGCTTTAGGAGATCTTACTCAACCTACACCTCCCTAATTAATCTGATGGATTACATGAGAACTTAAATGTCGATAGGGAACCTCATAGGCATGGTAACCTTAGACCTGCAAAAGACTTTCGATACTGTCAACTGCCTCCCAGCATACATAAGGGGGATTACCAACAGACCCCTGGCAGTCTTCAAGCTGGCACTGGACAAGCACCTCAAGTCGGTTCCTGACCAGCCGGGCTGTGGCTCGTACGTTGGTTTCCGTGCAGCCAGCAGTAACAGCCTGGTTGATCAGGCTCTGATCCACCAGGAGGCCTGGTCACAGACCGGGCCGCGGGGGCGTTGACCCCTGGAACTCTCTCCAGGTAAACTCCAGGTATCGGCATAGGTTCCATAGACTGGTTTAAGTCCTATCCTAACAACAGGAAATAAATTTCAAAATCAACAAAACAGAATCAGAACCCCTGCCGATAGCATGTGAAGTTCCCCAAGGTAGCATTCTGGGTCACTTATTCCTATGTTATGTAAACGACATGCCCATCAGTGTCAAGTGCAAACTCCTACTGTATGTATGCGAATGACAGTGCTCTGTTAGTGTCAGGTAAAGACCCAAAAGATATAGCTAATGTAATAACACTGGAACTGGAGTCCCGCAGCAAACAGTAGACAACAAACTATCGTTACACCTCGGGAAAACGGAAGCCATACTCTTTGGTACGAAACATAAATTGTAAATGGTAAATAATTTTAATGTCCAGTGTAACGGGGAACCCATCACTTCAGTTTCCTCAGTAAAATACCTGAGAATCCCCTTTGACCCATGCATGTCAGGAGAATTGATAGGGAACAGTGTAGTAAAGAAAGCGAATGCCAGACTGAAGTTCCTCTATAGACAAGCACAGTGCCTACCTACTGAGGCTCGCAGGACCCTATGTCTAGCCCTTATACAATGTCATATAGACTACGCTTGCTCTTCATGGTACTGTGCCTTGACAAAAAAAATACTGAAAGACAGACTGCAAATCACCCAGAACAAACTAATAAGATTCATCCTGGACCTGGGTCCAAGAGAGCAGTTAGGCCACGATGAATTACAGCAACATGATATGCTGAATGTTGAAAACACAGTAAAACAACTAACTGAAGTTAAATCAAGTTTATAAAATTGCTCACAAACAGTATCCAGAATATCTTGCTGCTAATTTTGTCAAGGCTGAGAACCAAAGCAATCATAGTACTAGAGGGAGAGAGAACAACTTAGTAATACCCACAGCCAGTGACCAGACTTCAAACACCTTTTATTGTACAGCAATAAAGGAATGGAACAGACTGCCTGCACATGTCAAAGCCAGTCATACCATGAACCAGTTCAAGAAGAGAGCCAAAAGTTGCCTAATGAATGTAGCGACAGAAAGGGAGAATGATTTTTTATTTTTTAGCTAGCACACATGTAAATATAAATAACTCATTTTACCTTATTCCTAGTATATATCCTTTACAGTATAATAAGATATTATCTCCTTTATAGTATTATAATAAGGTATTAAAAGGACCCCAGTGGAAACTAGTCACTTTGTCTGACTTTTCTGGGTTATCCTAGGTTCTCTACACATATATTGCTATGTATGATAATCTACGTAACTATATTTGCGTATACCTGAATAAACTTACTAAGAATCGGCCGCCAGACCCAGATGCCACAACCAACTGAAGTAGTGTCGCTACTCACCACAAGGTGGCAGCGGCAGCTGGAATGCTGCCAAGTGACCACTACAGGAGGTCCAAGGAGTGTATCTAGTGTAGTAACTGACCAATGGATATCAACTGTACAATGGACAAAGACGCTGTTGACCGCTGCATGATAGGAATAACTACCATACCTTCCAGTGGAGTGAGTAATCACAGGTAGCATTAAGAAGCTATACTCTCCCCAGGCTCTCTCAATACTATTACTTCAGTGACAGAGCGTTTGGCTCACAACAGGACTCGGGTTTCATTCCCGGATGATTCGAGACGAAAGGGAATATCTCCTGTTGCCTGTGTTCAACCAGTAGTTAATGGGTACCTAAGCTTTCATCAACTGTTGTGGGTTGCATCCTTGGAAATGACACGAGAAGCCCAACATAAAATAAACCAATGCTTGGTTTATTGGATTATCCTGATTATTAGTTCTCCTGGATAGCAATAATATAAATGGTTTCCAATATGGTTCTTGCTAACGTTTACATTTAATATTTGGAGACTGTTCTACTGTCCTTCCTTCTGGCTTCGCTATAAAAATGATGTCTTTGCTCTTTGTCCACATGACACCAGTTACCTTACCTTTTCTAGGTGCCCTTAACAATCTTGCTTACCTTGTAAAGTTCATGTTATCTGGGACCTGCTGGCAATGCTCGTCATTCCGGGATGAAAAATTATAAACCGATTAATATTAATTTTTTTGTTGCTGTCTAAGTTCTCTTGCTCAGTAAATAAAACAAGTGTGCGCACATATGCATAAACATACACGAAATAGTAACGACTAGCGAAGAGGCGGTAACAGGAGCTATGAATCGACCCCTACAACCACAAATAGGTGAATACAGGACGCACAGAATCCAAATAATCTGTCTTTGGAGAGACAGTACAACGCTGAATGATCCATATTTATAATTTAAGTCGGGAAAGTCAACAGGCATATATAAAAACATTTCGAGTATGAGCAGGGCGCGCCAGCATGGCTCTCACTCATGAAGACCACTCCTGAAGGTGGACATGCCTCTGGCCAATTAGGAGACCCAGCAATAAGGTCTTAGGGGTTCCCGGGAGGTTTCTAAGAGGACCTCATCAGAGACTTCCATCCCCAAGGACAACTTCTTTATTCCAACACTATCCCTTCTACCCTCTACAGCAGATTCTTTCGTTAGAAAAATTTAGAATTGTTTTCTGTACGTCTTCTCGCTGTAGTTGCTGACATGTTGAGCTGGGCACAGCTGAGGGAGACGGAAGTTGTGGTCTCAGGAAAGGGAAGTGGGGTTGGCTGGAATGTTATTTTTAGCTTTCTCTCCTTGTTTCTGCCTCGTCCTGTGGAGAGCTCTGAGGGGAATTGCTTCATGCAGTGAGTCTTGATATTGCCTGAGGTCAGAAATGACGGTGCTTCTCATCCTCTCCCCTTTTCTCTTTCTCTGCCCCCTTCTCTCTTTCTCTCTCCCTCCCATTCCTCCCCACCTGCCACTACACATGCTGGAACACTAAATGATGCAACGACTACACACATGGTGGAATACTGCACGATGCAATGACTAGACGAATACTGAAGCACTGCATGATGCAACGACAAGACGCAGGATAAAACACTGCATGATACGACTTGGCGCAAGATGGAACACTGCACGAAGCAACGACTAAACGCACGATGGATCATTCTATAATACAATGACTACACGCATGATGGAACACTGCATGATGCAACGACTACACGCATGTTGAAATGAGACGGCTTAAACCTGGACTCCAAAAAAAAACAACTTTATAGTCTGCTAGAAGAGCCTTATAAATAAATTGCTTTCTAAGTCAAGTAAAACACACAGCAATACAAAAGTCTTTTAAAATAAATAGCCTAAAACAGAAAGTCTTCTAAATGGAAAACATTCTAAAATAAAAGGCTTACAAAATAATCTAGAGCCTTTTATATATATATATAGAGAGAGAGCATTAAAACAAAAGATCGAGATTTCAAAAAGCAAGCCTTCAAGGCGAGAGAGCCTTCCAAAATAAAGAGCCTTTTAAAAGAGCTTTCTGAAAATAAGGGAATGCCTTTTAAGAGACAGCCACAAAAAGAGAGACTTTATTTACATAAATGTAACAAAAACCCAAATTAAAACTATTCAACCACTCTTCACGTTCTTATTAAACCAACAGATACAGCATCCACTGACTTATCAGACCAACAGATACAGCATCCACTGACTTATCAGACTAACAGATACAGCATCCACTGACTTATCAGACTAACAGATACAGCATCCACTGACTTATCAGACCAACAGATACAGCATCCACTGACTTATCAGACTAACAGATGTAGCATCTACTGACTTATCAGACTAACAGATACAGCATCCACTGACTTATCAGACCAACAGATACAGCATCCACTGACTTATCAGACTAACAGATGTAGCATCTACTGACTTATCAGACTAACAGATACAGCATCCACTGACTTATCAGACTAACAGATGTAGCATCTACTGACTTATCAGACTAACAGATACAGCATCCACTGACTTATCAGACTAACAGATACAGCATCCACTGACTTATCAGACCAACAGATACAGCATCCACTGACTTATCAGACCAACAGATACAGCATCCACTGACTTATCAGACTAACAGATGTAGCATCTACTGACTTATCAGACTAACAGATACAGCATCCACTGACTTATCAGACTAACAGATGTAGCATCTACTGACTTATCAGACTAACAGATACAGCATCCACTGACTTATCAGACTAACAGATACAGCATCCACTGACTTATCAGACCAACAGATGTAGCATCCACTGACTTATCGAACCAACAGATATAGCATCCATGACTTATCAGACCAACAGATATAGCATCAATGACTTATCAAACCAACAGATGTAGCATCCATGACTTATCAGACCAACAGATATAGCATCAATGACTTATCAAACCAACAGATGTAGCATCCACTGACTTATCAGACCAACAGATATAGTATCCATGACTTTTCAGACCAACAGATGTAGCATCCATGACTTTTCAGACCAACAGATGTAGCATCCATGACTTTTCAGACCAACAGATGTAGCATCCATGACTTTTCAGACCAACAGATGTAGCATCCATGACTTTTCAGACCAACAGATGTAGCATCCATGACTTTTCAGACCAACAGATGTAGCATCCATGACTTATCAGACCAACAGATGTAGCATCCACTGATTTATCAAACCAACAGATGTAGCTGCCATGAATTTATGAAGCCAACAGGTGTAGCAGCCATGGACTTACCAACATAAGTAGTAACTATGGATTTGCCAACATATGTAGTAGTCATGGATTTACTAATGGATGTAGTAGTCATGGATTTGCAAACAGATGTAGTAGCCATCAATTTACTAACAGATGTAGTGGCCATGAATTTACTAACAGATGTAGTGACCATGGATTTACCAACACATATGATATCCATGGATTTACCAATAGATGTTGTAGGCATAAATTTACCAACATACGTAGTAGCCCTGGATTTACTAACAGATGTTGTAGACATGGATTTACCAACAGATGTAGTAGCCATGAATTTACCAACAGATGTTGTAAGCATGGATTACCACCAGATGCAGCAGCCATGAATTTCCTAGCAGATGTAGTAGCCATGGAATCATCAAACCAACCGACGTAGCAGTAATAGATATCATGAATTTGAGAGTCAAAAAGCCTGTTGGAAGTCGACGACTCACCTGTAGCAAGACTTTGGAAAGCTCTCAAGCACATTTGAGTAAATCTTAAGCTTTATGTGTTCTGGGAAGTCTTTCTTGAACTGCAAATGACGGATTGATGTTACGGATGTCTCGCGTTGGCAGGAATGATGGGTGAAAGTAGTTACGAGCTCCTAAGTGGATGAAAAAGGCAGATAAAGGACATTTCGCTCACAGTGAGATTTATCACTGTATTAGTGGTGTGCAAAAGACATAACTAGATGAATATGATATTTATGAAGCACTTGCGTATCTTCCCTGCCGAAACGTTTCACCTGCACAGCAGGCTTCTTCAGTCAAACAAGCTAAGGGAATGAGCATCTTAATAATAATAATAATAATATTTATTTCTTCACGTACATGTACAAGGTACACAGGCCTAGCTGACATCACTGACATACTAGTATATATAGAGCCACTTGTTATGCAGTGCATTTCGGGCAAATTAGGTCAGTTCTGTCTCAGGATGCGACCCCCACCAGTCGACTAACACCCAGGTACCTATTTTATATTGATAGGTGAACATGGTCAGCAGGTGTCTTATGGAAACACGTCCTAAGGTTTTCCAGCCGTAAGGGGGATTCGAACTTCGGACCCCAGTGTGTGAGCTGAGTGCGCTACCGATCGAATCATGGAACACCTTAAGTCAAAGCTAAGGGACGTACCCCTTCAGTCAAGGCTAAGGGACTGAGCGACTTCAGTCAAGGGTAAGGGACTGAACATCTCACGTCAAGGGTAAGGGACTGAACATCTTCGGTCAAGGCTAAGGGACTGAAACTTTCACTCAAGGTTAAGGGACTGAACACCTTCAGTCAAGGCTATGGGACTCAACACCTTAAAATTACCTCTACAATCCTTCCACTGTTTCCAGTGTTAAGGTCGCCTCTGTATTCGACCTAACAGGTCTGATGTGCAGGCGAAACGCTATCATTAAAGTTTACGTTGTATCATTCAAGTACGAAACAGCAAATACAACAGTTAGTACTAATGATAGTAAATTATATAAGCTGTGAATGTTATCACAATTTACAATTAACCCTCCATAGAACAAAATAAAAAGTAAAAAAAAAATTATTTTATGACTTTCAGATATGGAACGGGAGAATGGTCTTGTCCAGGGGCCACTTCCCAAAGTTTTCCATTCTTCTTTGCATGTTTTTGTAAAGAGACAAAGACTGACGTGTGTTATCGCTGCCAGATATTACCTTCAGACTTTCAAATTAAAGAGTTCCAGACGGAGGTCTCTGGAAAGATGCTTCTTTCTTCTCTTGGAAAACTGTCTTGTATCAAGGTCACGGAGGGAGGGTGTGGCAACTATGGATCACATATCAAGGTCACGGAGGGAGGGTGTGACAACACTGGATCACATATCAAGGTCACGGAGGGAGGGTGTGACAACACTGGATCACATATAAAGGTCACGGAGGTAGGGTGTGACAACACTGGATCACATATCAAGGTCACGGAGGAGGGTGTGGCAACACTGGATCACATATAAAGGTCACGGAGGTAGGGTGTGACAACACTGGATCACATATCAAGGTCACGGAGGGAGGGTGTGACAACACTGGATCACATATAAAGGTCACGGAGGTAGGGTGTGACAACACTGGATCACATATCAAGGTCACGGAGGGAGGGTGTGGCAACTATGGATCACATATCAAGGTCACGGAGGAAGGGTGTGACAACAATGGATCACATATCAAGGTCACGGAGGAAGGGTGTGACAACACTGGATCACATATCAAGGTCACGGAGGAAGGGTGTGACAATGGATCACATATAAAGGTCACGGAGGAAGGGTGTGACAACACTGGATCACATATCAAGGTCACGGAGGAAGGGTGTGACAATGGATCACATATAAAGGTCACGGAGGAAGGGTATGACAACACTGGATCAGATATAAAGGTCACGGAGGTAGGGTGTGGCTACAGCCACGCTGTAGCCACACCCTCATCATCACCAACAACTTTTACAACATGAAAAATATCTCAAACAGCATCACCAGCAACACTTTCTTCAGTACCATCACCAACAAAATCTTTTCCAAACATCCCAAACAAAAACATCTCCAACGTCATCACCAACAAAAACTTCAACATTGAAACACACTTGCCCTGTTTCCTTACCAACCTTACCTAACCTAATCTAAAAATGCCCAACAAATTCTCCAACAGCTTCACCAACAAAAACCCTCTCCAACATCACCACCAACGATTTCAAGAGCATCACAGATAACAACTTCTCTAATATCATCACTAACAAACAACTTCAACACCACCAACAAAATCTTGAACGTCATCACGATCAAATAACTTCAACATCAACAAAAACTTCTACAACATCATGACCAACATCACCACCCACAGCTCACCAACATCACCACCCACAGCTCACCAACATCACCACCCACAGCTCACCAACATCACCACCCACAGCTCACCAACATCACCACCCACAGCTCACCAACATCACCACTCACAGTTCACCAACATCACCACCCACAGCTCACCAACATCACCACCCACAGCTCACCAACATCACCACCCACAGCTCACCAACATCACCACCCACAGCTCACCAACATCACCACCCACAGCTCACCAACATCACCACTCACAGTTCACCAACATCACCACCCACAGCTCACCAACATCACCACCCACAGTTCACCAACATCACCACCCACAGCTCACCAACATCACCACCCACAGCTCACCAACATCACCACCCACAGTTCACCAACATCACCACCCACAGATCACCAACATCACCACCCACAGTTCATCAACATCACCACCCACAGCTCACCAACATCACCACCCACAGTTCACCAACATCACCACCCACAGCTCACCAACATCACCACCCACAGATCACCAACATCACCACCCACAGATCACCAACATCACCACCCACAGTTCACCAACATCACCACCCACAGATCACCAACATCACCACCCACAGTTCACCAACATAACCACCCACAGCTCACCAACATCACCACTCACAGTTCACCAACATCACCACCCACAGATCACCAACATCACCACCCACCGTTCACAGACATCACCACCCACAGCTCACATCACCACCCACAGATCACCAACGTCACCACCCACAGATCACCAACATCACCACTCACAGTTCACCAACATCACCACCCACAGTTCACCAACATCACCACCCACAGTTCACCAACATCACCACCCACAGTTCACAGACATCACCACCCACAGTTCACAGACATCACCACCCACAGTTCACGAACATCACCACCCACAGTTCACAGACATCACCACCCACAGTTCACCAACATCACCACCCACAGTTCACCAACATCACCACCCACAGTTCACCAACATCACCACACACAGTTCACAGACATCACCACCCACAGTTCACAGACATCACCACCCACAGTTCACCAACATCACCACCCATAGCTCACAAACATCACCACCCACAGTTCACAGACATCACCACCCACAGTTCACAGACATCACCACCCACAGCTCACAAACATCACCACCCACAGTTCACCAACATCGCCACCCACAGCTCACAAACATCACCACCCACAGTTCACCAACATCGCCACCCACAGTTCACCAACATCACCACCCATAGTTCACCAACATCACCACCCACAGTTCACCAACATCACCACCCACAGCTGAACAACATCACCACACACAGCTCGGTAACATCACCACCCACAGTTGAACAACACCACCACCCACAGCTCGCCAACATCACCACCCACAGTTGAACAACACCACCACCCACAGCTCGCCAACATCACCACCCACAGCTCGCCAACATCACCACCCACAGCTCGCCAACATCACCACCCAAAGTTGAACAACACCACCACCACCCACAGCTGAACCACACCAACA
The DNA here is from genome assembly GCF_038502225.1 of Cherax quadricarinatus. Taxonomy (NCBI): domain Eukaryota; kingdom Metazoa; phylum Arthropoda; class Malacostraca; order Decapoda; family Parastacidae; genus Cherax; species Cherax quadricarinatus. The sequence continues at coordinate 19,551,474 of NC_091323.1, forward strand.
CCCACAGGTCGCCAACATCACCACCCACAGTTGAACAACACCACCACCCACAGCTGAACAACACCACCATCCACAGCTCGCCAACATCACCACCCACAGTTGAACAACACCACCACCCACAGTTGAACAACACCACCACCCACAGCTGAACAACACCACCACCCACAGCTCGCCAACATCACCACCCACAGTTAAACAACACCACCACCCACAGCTGAACAACACCACCACCCACAGCTGAACAACACCAACACCCACAGCTCGCCAACATCACCACCCACAGTTGAACAACACCACCACCCACAGCTGAACAACATCACCACCCACAGTTGAACAACACCACCACCCACAGCTGAACAACATCACCACCCACAGCTGAACAACACCAACACCCACAGCTCGCCAACATCACCACCCACAGTTGAACAACACCACCACCCACAGCTGAACAAAACCACCACCCACAGCTCGCCAACATCACCACCCACAACTCACCAACATCACCACTCACAGCTCACCTATATCACCGCTCACAGCTCATCAACATCACCACCCAGTGTTCACCAACATCACCACCCACAACTCACCAACATCACCACCCACAACTCACCAACACCACCACCCACAGTTCACCAACATCACCACCCACAGCTCTCAAACATCACCACCCACAGTTCACCAACATCACCACTCATAGTTCACCAACATCACCACCCACAGTTCACCAACATCACCACCCACAACTCACCAACACCACCACCCACAGTTCACCAACATCACCACCCACAGCTCTCAAACATCACCACCCACAGTTCACCAACATCACCACCCACAGCTCACCAACATCACCGCCCACAACTCACCAACATCACCACCCACAGCTGAACAACATCACCACACACAGCTCGATAACATCACCACCCACAGCTGAACAACACCACCACCCACAGCTCGCCAACATCACCACCCACAGTTGAACAACACCACCACCCACAGCTCGCCAACATCACCACCCACAGCTCGCCAACATCACCACCCACAGCTCGCCAACATCACCACCCACAGTTGAACAACACCACCACCCACAGCTCGCCAACATCACCACCCACAGCTCGATAACATCACCACCCACAGCTGAACAACACCACCACCCACAGTTGAACAACACCACCACCCACAGCTGAACAACACCACCACCCACAGCTCGCCAACATCACCACCCACAGTTGAACAACACCACCACCCACAGCTGAACAACACCACCACCCACAGCTCGCCAACATCACCACCCACAGTTGAACAACACCACCACCCACAGCTGAACCACACCAACACCCACAGTTGAACAACACCACCACCCACAGCTCGCCAACATCACCACCCACAGTTCACCAACATCACCACCCACAGCTGAACAACATCACCACCCACAGTTGAACAACACCACCACCCACAGCTCGCCAACATCACCACCCACAGTTCACCAACATCACCACCCACAGCTGAACAACATCACCACCCACAGTTGAACAACACCACCACCCACAGCTCGCCAACATCACCACCCACAGTTCACCAACATCACCACCCACAGCTGAACACCATCACCACACACAGCTCGCCAACATCACCACCCACAGCTGAACAACACCACCACCCACAGCTCGCCAACATCACCACCCACAGCTGAACAACACCACCACCCACAGCTGAACAACACCACCACCCACAGCTCGCCAACATCCCCACCCACAGTTGAACACCAACACCACCCACAGCTGAACAAAACCACCACCCACAGCTCGCCAACATCACCACCCACAACTCACCAACATCACCACTCACAGCTCACCTATATCACCGCTCACAGCTCATCAACATCACCACCCAGTGTTCACCAACATCACCACCCACAGCTCTCAAACATCACCACCCACAGTTCACCAACATCACCACCCATAGTTCACCAACACCACCACCCACAGTTCACCAACATCACCACCCACAACTCACCAACATCACCACCCACAACTCACCAACATCACCACCCACAGCTCGCCAACATCACCACCCACAGTTGAACACCAACACCACCCACAGTTGAACAAAACCACCACCCACAGCTGAACAACACCAACACCCACAGCTCGCCAACATCACCACCCACAGTTGAACAACAACACCACCCACAGCTGAACAACACCACCCACAGCTGAACAACACCAACACCCACAGCTCGCCAACATCACCACCCACAGTTGAACAACACCACCACCCACAGCTGAACAAAACCACCACCCACAGCTCGCCAACATCACCACCCACAACTCACCAACATCACCACTCACAGCTCACCTATATCACCGCTCACAGCTCATCAACGTCACCACCCAGTGTTCACCAACATCAACACAATAAAGAAAACCAAGCATCAATAAACATCGGAGTCAAAAAAAAAACTAGGCTGTTTATTGAAGGTGTCAGGCCGAGCAAACATTGCAACCTGCGAAACTAGAGGACAACAAATATTTTATGCAGGCATAGTGCTGATAATATATGTAGTGGACTCAAAATCTTATTCGTTCAGGTGACAAATAATATAAATATATATAATATATATAATATATATATATATATATATATATATATATATATATATATATATATATATATATATATATATATATATATATATATATATATATATGCAATAAGATCACAGTAAACAGGTGATTTCAAAATATGCAAAACAACCACTCTGAAAGAATAGAGAAATTCCAAGCGCTTTCGTGACTACTCACATTATCAAGGAACTATATAGTTCCTTGATAATGTGAGTAGTCACGAAAGTGCTTGGAATTTCTCTATTCTTTCAGAGTGGTTGTTTTGCATATGTATGTATATATATATATATATATATATATATATATATATATATATATATATATATATATATATATATATATATATATATATATATATATATATATATATACACGCACAGTCCACTATCTTATAATTTACCAGAGTTACCGGTATTAATTGTTGTGAAGGTGTGGTCCCTTCAAGAGGAGTGCCTTGATGCCGGTGAAGGGTTTTTGATCCAAGGAATTAGAGCTAACTGCCTGTTTCTTGGAAAAATATGATTAGCTTAAATTCCCCAAGTGTTTATAGCCCCTACAGGTTTAGCGCTTCCCCTTATAATAATAATAATAATAATAATAATGATAATAATAAATTTGTGTTTTTAACAGAGACGTTTCCCACGAAGATGATTAAAAAAAGAAAACACTGTCAACATCATTCAGTCAATAGCTCTCTTGCTAGAAGTATGCGGATACCGTAATTCAAATGACCCTCTAAACCACAGATTATTATTATTATTTTAAGCGCCAAACCTGTGTGGGTCATTCAGCACAAGGGCTGGTAGAGGAGGGTCGATCCTCCTTCCGCTAATCACTTCTCCAGTCTGTAATTAGTCAGGCTTTGGGACATTCCATGTAAATATTTACTCTCCACCTTATCACTGAGAGGAAATATGTTCAGCTTTAAAACAGTACCGAGACCCGCTATATCGAGCATTTTCCTGTTAATAAGTTTATCTCTTTTTAAACTCTTAGGGATCCTTAATTACACTCGTCTTCCACCCAGGCTGAGGGACTGATTACCTCAAACTATTACCCCACGTCATCTACTGTTCCCAAGATTGTAATTTATCTCCATATTCGACTGGTGAAGCCTGCATCGCAGGCGAAACGTTTCGTCAGAAAAGATACCTAGTGTTGCACATGTGTCTTACTCATTAACTTGTTAGTATTGCACACCTAAATGTTATATTTGTACATATTGTGAAAGGTTCGTTTTGTACCTGGACGAAGCAGCTCCTAGTGAATGAGTTTCAGCCAGTTTTTCACATCGATTTATGTTGGTCATTATCTGGGCATGGAAACAACTATTAATAATGAGAAGTAGACTGAACTCACTTCATAGACTTCCTCACACCAACGAAACTCTCAGAGTATTTCAGTGTAACTTCAAGGACGATAATACAATAAATTAAACAATAAATTAAATAATAAATTAAACAATATATAGACAACCACATACTTGGAGTAAGGACTGAGGCAAGTGCACTTATTGCTAACAGGAATACAGTAGTACCGTATTCCTGTTTTGCACAAACTTAAGACCAAGATTATTATCTACTCGAACCCTGAAGAGTGCCACTCAAAGTCAAAGGCATGGCAACTGTGAAGCAATTTCGTAGGACTGTTTCTAACGATATTAAGAGAAATGTTAAGCCAGTAAATTTACGGGAGGTCGTATGAGACTAAGGCAATTCTTCACTTTCCCCTGACCTGAAGACATTAAAAAGATCTGTAGATTATACATGGAAGATTCAATGGATGGGTTTGCAGTTTCCTTAGTTACTGAGTGGTTAAGTTATAAAAATACATAATTTTCATATTCTAAGAAAAACCATTTATGTTAAGCATTTTCGGTAAATATGCGAAACCTTCCGGGCAAGTGATCATTAGCGCCAACATTATATAAAAAATTACACGATGGTGTTCACAACCGGGACGATCCAACACTTCGAGTGGAACCACATACTACGTGTCATGATTTTGGTGTAGATTCCTTCATTCGTTGTTGCTCTTTTGATAGTTTTTTTTCTTTTAACAAATCCGATGCTTCCCACAAGAGTAGGATGATTTATTTAAGAAAACATATTCACCATCACTCATTATTTAGCTGTGTTTCGAGGAGTGCACGAACATCACACTTCAAATAACCTACAGAATAGAAACATCCAACACCCATCAGTTTTGAAATATGGTGGGTCGTTTCCCTAGAGATTATTTAAAAAAAAATACCCTTTTGGGGGAAATCTGACAGCAAGAATGTTTCCATATATGAATAATTATTATAAATGTTTCTCTCTTGACACCTGGTAAGAACATGAGCATTAGCTACCCTATATTATTACTTGTTATATTTCACTGTACTATACTGCCTGTTATAGTAATTGTTCCATTAAGTATCTTGTTAAATTTTTGTATCTGTTGTAATACTAGTAGTACTGCTTGATATATTACTTGCTATATATAATTAAGACACATTACTTTTTCTAACTCAAGATTTCCAAGCTTTTATATATATTTTTTAATATTTGCATTATTCACCATTAAAAATGTACAGTAAAAAAAATAACATAATCAATACCCTGTTTGGCTAGCAGTAAATATGTTCCTGCATGAGTCGACAGTTATCGACCGCATCAGTACAGTCTTCATACACTGAACCAGTACCACGACCTTAGTATTTATTATCTCAGATGGAATAAAATTCTCTTATAACGTTACTGGATAAGCTGCAGTGTGCGAACACATTTTACCAAACACTTGAGTCTTTCCAACAACTGGAGTTTTCTAACGTTTTACATAGCAATATTTCCTTGAGTGTGACCCATAACAGTCAGCTAACTCGCAGGTACCCCACTGTTACTTAGATGGGCAGGGTAAGTTGGTGTGCCCATACGTTCGGCAGACCTAGAGATCTAACCGAGGACAGGGAGAAGCACCTGACAACGAGGGCTTCCTAGACAAGGAGGAACGCTGAGATAATGGGGGCCACCTAGCCAACAAGGACCACCTACCCAAGCCAGCGCCGAGTGGCCGTGAAAAACACTTCTTGGCACACAAATGAAGACAGTTATAAAGCAACCGATGGAGACAGAGAACAATATTTAGGAGGACAATGCAGATGTCGCTTGATAACGGCCACAAGAGAGTTGTGATATATGACAAAGACATGCACTACTTGCCATATCCTTCGTAGACTTCTCTAAAACAGTGTTTATATTGAAGAACACAATACAAATGCCCCTCTTGTGTATATATATATATATATATATATATATATATATATATATATATATATATATATATATATATATATATATATATATATATATATATATATATATATATATATATATATATATGTCGAGCCGAATATGTAAAACTGGTCAATTAGCAAGAACTCCTTTAAAATTAAGTCCTTTCTGAAATTTTCTCTTATACGTTTAAAGATATTTTTTTTAATTAATGTTAATGTAAAAATTTTTAATTTTGCACCAAAAGATTCTTAGAAAACTTACCTAACCTTATTATAACAAGAACAATTTATTTTAGCCTAACCCAACTAAATATATTTTAGATTTGTTTACAATAATTTAACACTAAATAAACCCAGTGAAATATATTTTTTTCGTTAGGTTCAGAATGATTTTGGCGACATTATTGCATACACAAATTTTCATTTGTCGTATATGGCAAGATGAGCGCTGCTATTTAAGCCAAGATCGCAAGTTCTGCCTATTCGGCACGACATATGTATATATATATATATATATATATATATATATATATATATATATATATATATATATATATATATATATATATATATATATATATGTAATATAATGTGCCGAATAGGTAAAACTTGTGATTTTTGCTTAAATAGCAACGCTCTTCTTGCCGAATAAGGTAAGCGAAAATTTATGTATGAAATAATTTCGCAAAAATCATTCTGAACCTAAAAAAAAAATATGTTTTAGTGTTTGCTTATTATTAAATTATTGTTGGATTAGGCTAATTTAAAATGTGCTTCTTATAATAAGGTTTGTTAAGTTTTCTAAGGTTCTTTTCGTGCAAAATTATTAATTTTTACATTAACATAAATGAAAAAATATATATCTTTAAACGTACAAGAGAATTTTTTTAGAAAGGACTTAATTTTAAATGAGTTCTTGCTAATTGACCAGTTTTATCTATTCGGCACGACAAGTCATGAACCGAACCAAGTCATGAACTAGTTACCATGCAATTCATGGACTCCTGTGAAATAATGTTTGTAGTTGGTTAATATGGTTTAAAGTCTACTGACTACACTGTCATTACGGCAGCAATAGACAAGAATACTTTCATCCCTAAAATAGGGATTTAAGTAAACTCTTAATATATACGTATTTACCTGGAAATACACTTCTTGGTGTACATATTCTGTGTATACAATGTGAAGAGGCATTCAAGGCGTTGATACGTTTTCTGACAATTCATAACTGGCAACTTTTTGCCCGTGACGTCACGAATATAAACAATATGACGTCACGAAGTTGAACAGACGAGGACCACTTTTGACAAGGTCGCGCCTAAGTTAAGAAATATTTGGCCACTTTTTCTCTGGGAGTCATAAATAGAGAAAAGTGTCATAGGAGATAGATGAAGTGCCACAATATTTGCCAACCAATGTGAGAGTGTAGTATTTGGTAGTGTTGGCGTTTAGTGTTGGTAGTATACTCCTTAAGCATATTTCTCACTTTCACCACACTGTGTAATTATTAATTATCTATCAATATATATATATATATATATATATATATATATATATATATATATATATATATATATATATATATATATATATATATATATATATATATATATATATATATATATATATATATATATATATATAGCTTGGCTGGGTACTTGGTTTTTGTTGGATTGGGTGGTCCTGTGGGTTAAGGCGTCATGTGGTTCTCGCTCACAATGGCAGGCCAGTACACCATGGGTTCGAATCCTTGGCTAGCGCAGTGTTGTTATTGATCAATACCACTCGTTCGTGGTTACAATAATATACATATGTCGTGCTGAATAGGTAAAATTGGTCAATTAGCAAGAACATTTAAAATTAAGTCTTTTCTAAAATTTTCTCTTTTACGTTTAGATATATTTTTTTCATTTATGTTAAAGTACAAATTAATAATTTTGTACCAAAAGAACCTTAGAAAACTTACCTAACCTTATTATAACGAGCGCAAATTAATTTAGCCTAATACAACTAAATATACTTTAACAATTTAATAATAAACAAACAATACAACACTTTTTCGTTAGGTTCAGAATGATTTTTGCGAAATTATTGCATACACAAATTTTCGCTTGCCATATTCGACAAGAAGAGCGTTGCTTTTTAAGCCAAAATCGCAAGTTTTACCTGTTCGGTACGACATATATATATTCATATATACATATATAAAATGGTAGTTCGCGTAGTTGGCGCTGGGATCTCTATATAAATAACGTGAGTTGAGTAACAGCTTGGGGCTTCCCACAAAGCTCTTTTGAACGTCCGTGGCCCTACTGGTAGTCTACCTGGCAAGCACCAGTCCACGCCCCTACCATCCCATATGTTACACGCATACACATACACAGACACACACACACACACACACACACACACAAACACACACACACACACACACACACACACACACACACACACACACACACACACACACACACACACACACACACACACAGATGAGGGATAGGGAAGGACATGATAACGACATATATAATACTGAGAGGAATTGACAGGGTGGATGGGAATGGAAATGGGTACAGTCAGGAAGTGGCACAATCTGAAGAGTGATGTAGTAGAGGCAAAATCCATACAAAGCTTTGACAGGAGATACAATAAAGCTCCTGGAGCAGGGAGAGGGTGGGCCTAGTAGCGACCAGCGAAGAGGCGTGGCCAGGAGCTGTGAATCGATCCCTGCAACCACAATAAGTAAGAACACACGTAATTATATATATATATATATATATATATATATATATATATATATATATATATATATATATATATATATATATATATATAAATATATATATGTCGTGCCGAATAGGCAGAACTTGCGATCTTGGCTTAAATAGCAACGCTCATCTTGCCATATAGGACAAGTGAAAATTTGTTTTATTATTTATTTATTATCACACCGGCCGATTCCCACCAAGGCAGGGTGGCCCGAAAAAGAAAAACTTTCACCATCATTCACTCCATCACTGTCTTGCCAGAAGGGTGCTTTACACTACAGTTTTTAAACTGCAACATTAACACCCCTCCTTCAGAGTGCAGGCACTGTACTTCCCATCTCCAGGACTCAAGTCCGGCCTGCCGGTTTCCCTGAATCCCTTCATAAATGTTACTTTGCTCACACTCCAACAGCACGTCAAGTATTAAAAACCATATGTCTCCATTCACTCCTATCAAACACGCTCACGCATGCCTGCTGGAAGTCCAAGCCCCTCGCACACAAAACCTCCTTTACCCCCTCCCTCCAACCCTTCCTAGGCCGACCCCTACCCCGCCTTCCTTCCACTACAGACTGATACACTCTTGAAGTCATTCTGTTTCGCTCCATTCTCTCTACATGTCCGAACCACCTCAACAACCCTTCCTCAGCCCTCTGGACAACAGTTTTGGTAATCCCGCACCTCCTCCTAACTTCCAATCTACGAATTCTCTGCATTATATTCACACCACACATTGCCCTCAGACATGACATCTCCACTGCCTCCAGCCTTCTCCTCGCTGCAACATTCATCACCCACGCTTCACACCCATATAAGAGCGTTGGTAAAACTATACTCTCATACATTCCCCTCTTTGCCTCCAAGGACAAAGTTCTTTGTCTCCACAGACTCCTAAGTGCACCACTCACTCTTTTTCCCTCATCAATTCTATGATTCACCTCATCTTTCATAGACCCATCCGCTGACACGTCCACTCCCAAATATCTGAATACGTTCACCTCCTCCATACTCTCTCCCTCCAATCTGATATTCAATCTTTCATCACCTAATCTTTTTGTTATCCTCATAACCTTACTCTTTCCTGTATTCACCTTTAATTTTCTTCTTTTGCACACCCTACCAAATTCATCCACCAATCTCTGCAACTTCTCTTCAGAATCTCCCAAGAGCACAGTGTCATCAGCAAAGAGCAGCTGTGACAACTCCCACTTTGTGTGTGATTCTTTATCTTTTAACTCCACGCCTCTTGCCAAGACCCTCGCATTTACTTCTCTTACAACCCCATCTATAAATATATTAAACAACCACGGTGACATCACACATCCTTGTCTAAGGCCTACTTTTACTGGGAAAAAATTTCCTTCTTTCCTACATACTCTAACTTGAGCCTCACTATCCTCGTAAAAACTCTTCACTGCTTTCAGTAACCTACCTCCTACACCATACACTTGCAACATCTGCCACATTGCCCCCCTATCCACCCTGTCATACGCCTTTTCCAAATCCATAAATGCCACAAAGACCTCTTTAGCCTTATCTAAATACTGTTCACTTATATGTTTCACTGTAAACACCTGGTCCACACACCCCCTACCTTTCCTAAAGCCTCCTTGTTCATCTGCTATCCTATTCTCCGTCTTACTCTTAATTCTTTCAATTATAACTCTACCATAATTTGTGTATGCAATAATTTCGCCAAAATCATTCTGAACCTAACGAAAAAAATATATTTCACTGTGTTTGTTTAGTATTAAATTATTGTAAATAAATCTAAAATATATATAGTTGGGTTAGGCTAAAATAAATTGTTCTTGTTATAATAAGGTTAGGTAAGTTTTCTAAGATTCTTTTGGAGCAAAATTAAAAATTTTTACATTAACATTAATGAAAAAAAATATATCTTTAAACGTATGAGAGAAAATTTTAAAAAGGACTTAATTTTAAGTGAGTTCTTGCTAATTGACCAGTTTTACATATTCGGCACGACATATATATATATATATATATATATATATATATATATATATATATATATATATATATATATATATATATATATATATATATATATATATATACACACACACACTGCGTTAGTGGTTCGCCATTTTCCTAATTTACCCGTGAATTTCACCTTCAAAAGCATGTCAGTTGGCTAGTAGAGGAGCAACAAATGAGGCGCCGTCTCGTACATATCTGCCAAGTCACAATGCCTGGCTCCAATAATATCAATGTCAGTCCTAGTAACGCCCTTCTTTCACATGTGATATAACGATTATCATTGACTGATAAACTGTGATTTCACACTTTCTTGTGATACCTGTTGGACATAATACGTAAATTTAATGGAAGAAGATGGAGAACACTTCACCATCATCTTGCTAGCATAATGAAACTGAATGTTAATAGGAATGTCATCAGAAGCCTGAGTAGATCTATAACATAAACGTATTTAAGTACGATTATGGAACAACAACTGATGTTGTATTAATCAGGCTTAGACTTGATTACAAATACTTTTGTCAGTTTGGCAAACACTGTCCTGAACACTGTGTGCATTTATATGTCAAGATATCTGATTAATGAAAATAAGAGACCAGACAAATTAAACGAATTACCTAAATTTGCTTACAACAGATAAGTGAACTGTAGATATAAATCCAGATGTACTCCTGTTAACCCTTTTGTGCATCCACATGCTCTTGCGCTATCGTACATTGGATGGATATGGGGTGTACGATAAACTAACCGTTGCGGGGGCAAAAATCTAAAAAAATCTTCCTTGAAGTGAATTCCAGTGAATATTGGCTATTATGGATGTGCGAACTTTAAAACCTGAAAAATCATGAATGTGGGTCTGGAAAGCACACGTCAGCCAGCCGCAGGCTGGTTGGCTGGTTGGCTGGTTGACTGGTTGGCTGGTTGACGGGTTGGCTCGCTGGCTGGCTGGCTGGCCTCAATCCCTTGACACGGAGCGTGCCCAACACTCTCATAAAATGACTTAACGGCTACGCTGAGATAGTTTTTCAATTTTTCTTAAGGGTCATCTGTAACGTTATGAACTAGTTCACTTTTGCATTATTATACAGTGATAGTTTAATTTTTTTTATACAGATTAGTTATATTAAAATGTAAAAGTGTTAAGTATTCTCAAGTGGGGAGAACAGAAGAAAGAGGAGGAAAAGGGCAGTATACTCACCTAACCGTACTCACCTAATTATGATTGCAGGGGTCGAGACTCAGCTCCTGGCCCCGCCTCTTCACTGACCGCTACTGGGTCCTCCCTCTCCCTGCTCCATGAGTTTTATCATACCTTGTCTTGAAACTATGTATGGTTCCTGCCTCCACTACATCACTTGCCAGACTATTTCACTTTCTAACAACTCTGTGGCTGAAGAAATACTTCTTAACATCCCCTTGGCTCATCTGAGTCTTCAACTTCCAATTGTGACCCCTCGTTTCTGTGTCCCATCTCTGGAACATCCTGTCTCTGTCCACTTTATCTATTCCACGCAGTATTTTATATGTTGTTATCATGTCAACCCTGATCCTCCTGTCCTCCATTGTCGTCAGACCGATTTCCCTTAACCTTTCTTCGTAGGACATTCTCCTTAGCTCTGGAACCAGCCTTGTTGCAAACCTTTGCACTTTCTCTAATTTCTTGACGTGCTTGACCAGGTGTGGGTTCCAAACTGGTGCTGCGTACTCCAGTATGGGCCTAACGTACACAGTGTATAGAGTCTTGAACGATTCCTTACTGAGGTATCGGAACGCTATTCTCAGGTTTGCCAGGCGAACACATGCCGCAGCAGTTATCTGGTTAATGTGTGCTTCCGGCGATGTGCTCGGTATTATACTCACCCCTAGATCTTTCTCCTTGAGTGAGGTTTGCAGCCTTTGCCTCCTAGCCTATACTCTGTCTGCGGTCTTCTTTGACCTTCCCCGATCTTCATGACTGCATTTGGCGGGGCTAAATTCTAGGAGCCAGTTGCTGGGCCACGCGTCCAGCCTGTCCAGGTCTCTTTGTAAACCTGTCTGATCCGCATCAGATTTAATTCACCTCATTAACTTCACATCATCTGCAAACAGGGACACGTCTGAGTCTATCCCTTCCGCCATGTCATTCACATGTATCAAGAATAGCACTGGTCCCCAAGACTGACCCCTGTGTGTGTGTGTGTGTGTGTGTGTGTGTGTGTGTGTGTGTGTGTGTGTATGTATGTGTGTGTATGTATGTGTGTGTATGTGTGTGCGTGTATGTGTGAGTGTACTCACTTATATGTGGTTGCAGGGGTCGAGTCATAGCTCCTGGCCCCGCCTCTTCACTGGTCGATACTAATTCACTCTCTCCCTGCTCCATGATATTTGTCATACCTCTTCTTAAAGCTATTTATGGAACTTGCTTCCACTACTTCACTCTCCAGATTATTCCAGTTCCTGACAACTCTAAGACTAAAGAAATACTTCCTAACATCCCTATGACTCATCTGGGTTTTCAGTTTCCAATTGTGTCCCCTTGTTTCTGTATCCCATCTCTGAAACATTCGATCCTTGTCCACCTTGTCAATGCCTCTTAGTATTTTATACGTTGTTATCATGTCCCCTCTATCCCTCCTATCCTCTAGTGTCATCAGGTTGAGTTCCCTTAACCTCTCCTCATAAGACATACCCCTCAGTTCCGGGACTAATCGTGTTGCAAATTTTTGCACTTTCTCCAATTTCGTGACGTGTTTGACTAAGTGAGGGTTCCATACTGGCGCTGCATATTCCAGTATAGGCCTTACGTACACTGTGTACAATGTCGTGAATGACTCCTTACTCAGATGTCTAAACGCCAATCTCAGGTTTGCCAATCTCCCATATGCTGCAGCAGTTATTTGATTGATGTGTGCCTCAGGGGACATGTTCGTTATAATGCTTACCCCAAGATCCTTTTCTTTAACTGACGTTTGCAGCTGTTGGTTTCCTAACCTGTACTCCGTCTGCGGTCTTCTGTGTCCTTCCCCAATCTTCATGACCTTACACTTACTGGGGTTAAACTCCAGGAGCCATTTGTCGGACCATACTTGTAGTTTGTCCAGATCCCCTTGTAATCTTAACTGATCCTCACCCACTTGTATTCTCCTCATCAGTTTCACATCATCAGCGAACAGTGACACTTCTGAATCTATTCCTTCCACCATGTCATTCACGTATACAAGAAACAGCACCGGGCCTAGGACTGAACCTTGTGGAACCCCACTCGACACATTCGCCCACTCCGACACTTCAGCACGTACCAACACACGTTGTTTCCTTCCTGTCAGGTATTCCCTGATCCATTGCAGTACTTTCCCCGTTATTCCTGCCTGCTCCTCTAATTTTTGCACCAGTCTCTTGTGTGGTACTGTGTCAAAAGCCTTCTTGCAATCTAAAAAGATGCAATCTACCCATCCCTCTCTCTCCTGTCTTACTTCTGTTATCTTATCGTAGAACTCAAGTAAATTTGTGACACAGAATTTCCCATCTCTGAAGCCGTGGTGACTGTCATGTATGAGCCCAATCTTTTCAATGTGTTCCACTACTTTTCTCCTGATAATCTTTTCCATGACTTTACATACTATACAAGTCAGTGACACTGGTCTGTAGTTTAATGCTGCCTGTCTGTCCCCTTTCTTAAAAATTGGAACTACATGTGCTGTCTTCCACGCCTCAGGCAACTGCCCTGTTTCGATAGATTTACTGAAGATTGCTGCTAATGGCACACACAGTTCCTCTGATCCCTCTCTCAGTATCCATGGAGATATGTTATCTGGGCCCACCGCCTTTGAGGTATCGAGTTCGTCTAGCAGTTTCTTCACCTCTACCTTGGTTATGTGTATTGTGTGTGTGTGTGTGTGTGTGTATGTGTGTGTGTGTGTGTGTATGTGTGTGTGTACTCACCTAGTTGTACTCACCTAGTTGAGGTTGCGGGGGTCGAGTCCGAGCTCCTGGCCCCGCCTCTTCACTGATCGCTACTAGGTCACTCTCCCCGAGCCGTGAGCTTTATCATACCTCTGCTTAAAGCTATGTATGGATCCTGCCTCCACTACATCACTTCCCAAACTATTCCACTTACTGACTACTCTGTGGCTGAAGAAATACTTCCTAACATCCCTGTGATTCATCTGTGTCTTCAGCTTCCAACTGTGTCCCCTTGTTACTGTGTCCCATCTCTGGAACATCCTGTCTTTGTCCACCTTGTCAATTCCGCTCAGTATTTTGTATGTCGTTATCATGTCCCCCCTATCTCTCCTGTCCTCCAGTGTCGTCAGGTTGATTTCCCTTAACCTCTCCTCGTAGGACATACCTCTTAGCTCTGGGACTAGTCTTGTTGCAAACCTTTGCACTTTCTCTAGTTTCTTTACGTGCTTGGCTAGGTGTGGGTTCCAAACTGGTGCCGCATACTCCAATATGGGCCTAACGTAAACGGTGTACAGGGTCCTGAACGATTCCTTATTAAGATGTCGGAATGCTGTTCTGAGGTTTGCTAGGCGCCCATATGCTGCAGCAGTTATTTGGTTGATGTGCGCTTCAGGAGATGTGCCTGGTGTTATACTCACCCCAAGATCTTTTTCCTTGAGTGAGGTTTGTAGTCTCTGGCCCCCTAGACTGTACTCCGTCTGCGGTCTTCTTTGCCCTTCCCCAATCTTCATGACTTTGCACTTGGTGGGATTGAACTCCAGGAGCCAATTGCTGGACCAGGTCTGCAGCCTGTCCAGATCCCTTTGTAGTTCTGCCTGGTCTGAGTGGAAGGGGAGGACAGGAAGGGAGAGAGACCGTTTCGTACTAACGAACCATGGAGACAAGAATTTCCTTCGACAAATTTTCCATCGACCAGACTACCACCACTTAGGTTGCTGGCACTATCTACCTTACGACCTGGTACAAGGAGGTTTTATTCCTTTAGGGGTATTGAGGTTAATGCTCTCTAAGATTACTCTGTTTATGAAAAAAATAAATCACTAAAAATTATAATTATGAAATAATAATAATTATAACAGAACTACTACTACTACTACTATAATAATAATAAGATGGATGCCCTAACAGAGCGGATTTTTTTAAAGGGTTGAAAAAGCCCAAATTTGGAATTGAGTTACGCCTGGTGTATGCTAGAGTGAAAGCTAAATATGTGAAAGTGATGTGGTGATGTTGAGTGAATAATTATAAGAAGGAAAGAAGAGTTTTAAATAAATGTTGAGTTTTAAAGTGGTATGTAAGAAGTGAGTAATAGTATTTATGATCCTAGTGATAAGAGAAATGTAGAGAGTGTTAAGTGACTATTTAGGGAACTTTGAGCAAATCGAAAAATGTTAAGTGAATGTTTAGGGAATTTTCAGCCAAGCAAAATAAAGCCATTTGGTTAAGTCATTCACAAATTGTAGCAATAACACGAATTTTCAAAAAAAAAAAAAAAAAAAAAATCGATAAAATAAGCAAGTCGGTAGGTACATAAACCAAAAAGAGTCCAAACTTTTATCCAAGTAAGATACACCAACATTTAGGGTTTTAAGCCGATCAAAAGAAACATTCCCTGGTTACTGCACGGAAATCACTTTATTTTAAGGAGTGAAGAAATTAAAAAAATTCCGAGTTTATTAACTCTGGCAATTGGCAAGACGGTATCCTTAAAACCTATTTGTATTACCTAATAGTGAAGTGTCAGAAGCGGTAAGAACTTTCAGCAGAATTATATTTATTCTCATTTTTTACTTATTATTATTATGAAATGAAAGTTAGTCAGGGTGTGAAGGAAAGAATCTGAATATTTTGTAATATAACTGGATGCTAGACAAGAGTGTATGATGCCACCGTAGTTGTTTGATGTGTTTATAGACTGAGCAATAAAATAAGTGAATGCTCGAGCAATGGAGGAATGATCATCAAAGAAAACAAATCTGATATAATGTGGAGTTGTCACTGTTGTCAGAGATGGCAGTGCTATTGAAAGACTCAGAAGAGAGTCTGCCTTAATTTGTGGCGGAGATTGGAGTAGTGTGTAAAAGAACGAAGCTCAAGGTGAATGCTGACAACAGGGTGATGAGAACTGGCATAAATATATGTAAGACTGAACGCTAGATTGGAAGTTAGCTACTTGGATATATCAGCAAATGATCTTATTTCTAAATGTTGAAGCAAGGAAAGTTATGGAAGCAGTGGAACTATATCAGATATAAATTTTTGGTGCTAATGTTACGCAGAGAACATACAACAACAACAACAAAAAATAGAAGACAGTGCGGTTGTATGAATGGAAGAGGACTAATTTAACATAGTTTGGTCAAGATAAGTTGTTTAAGAGAGTATATAACTTTAGGTTCATACAGTACAGATGAGTGGAACAAATTGCCAAAGTGAGTAACTTCAAAAACAGGTTATCAGATATACACAAATAAAATGGTTGAACCTGTCTAGCATGGGGCTGTCAGTTCTCCATTAACATAATTTCCTTTCCTCCTAGACTCTGAGGGTTTTATCAAGTAAATTACAGGCGTTATCGCGGCGCTTCTACAAAATCAGTCGCAGTATTAAAAAAAAAAAAAAAAAAATTCGGTTTCCTTCTTAAAGGTGGGATGGGTGGCGTTGCTCCGTCTTCTATTATTAACTCAATATCGATTGTTGTTATAGAGGATGGGGGGAAAGTGCTCAGGTGTGGGGAGTGGCGTCGCCTACCCAGCAACCCACCACTGCTTCCTCTGTACAACATCCAAACTGCAACTACATTTTTTCAAGACTTTTCACACGAGAGACTTTAAACTACACAATAATGACTCAAGAAATCTTATTGTAGTCAGCTGGCCCAGTGGTTAACGCGTCGGTCTGGAGTTTAACGACTCACTCACCGCGAGTTCAACCCCCGCCCGTACCGTTTTTTTTCTACACAAAATTAGTTAATGAAATACCTTTCCACTTATATCAGAATTTTAAGGATACTTTGTTATACATTTCATATGTATGTATGAATGCATGCATATTAGTGTATGTGTATGTATATATGAGTATGTTAGTGTATGTATATGTAAATATGTTAGTGTTTGTGTATATACATGTAAGCTAGTAAATGTGTATGTATATGTTAATGTAAGTGTATGTATGTATGTTAGTGTATGTATACGCATATGCATGTAAGTGTATGTGAATGTATATGTATGCCTGTTAGTGTATGTATATGTATGTATGTATATATATATATATATATATATATATATATATATATATATATATATATATATATATATATATATATATATATATATATATATATATAAATGTATGTGTATGTATTTACATTAGTGTATGTGTATATATGTTTGTATGTTATTTTTTTTTATTAACACATCGGCCGTTTCTCACCTAGGCAAGGTCATCATCATTCACTCCATCACTGTCTTGCCAGAGACATGCCTACACTACAGGTAAAAAACTGCAACATATTAACACCCCTCCTCGGAGCGCAGGCAATGTACTTCCCACCTCCAGGACTCAAATCCGGCTAACCGCTTTCCCTGAATCCTTTCATAAATATTACTTTGCTCACACTCCAACAGCACGTCAAGTCATAAAAAGCATTTATCTCCACTCGCTCCTAACACCCTCAGGGATGCTTGCTGGAAATCCAAGCTCTTCATTCTCTCTAAATGTCCTAACCACCTCAGCAACCCCTTCCTCAGCCTTCTGGATAATAATTTTAGAAACCCTGTACCTCCTAATTTCTCAGCTAAAGCTAAGGATTCTCTGCATTATCTTCACACTACACACTGCCCTCTGACACGACATCTCTACTGCCTCCAGCCTTATCCTTGTTGCAACATTCACCACCCATGCCTCACACCCATATAAGAGCGTTGATACCACTATACTCTCATACATTTCCCTCTTTGCTTCCATGGATAGCATTCTATGTCTCCACAGACTCCTCAGTGCACCACTCACCTTTTTTTTCCCTCATCAGTTCTATGATTCACCTCGTCTTTCATAGACCCCATCTGCTGACACGTCCACTCCCAAATATCTGAAAACATTCATTTCCTCCATACTCCCTCCCTCTAATCTGATATCCAATCTTTCATTACCAAATTTTTTTTTGTCATCTTCATCACCTTGCTCTTTCCTATACGTATTCACTTTTAATTGCCCTCTTTTTCGTCTACCAACCTCTGCAAGTTCTTTTCTGAATCTCCCAAATGCACAGTGTCGTCAGGAAAAAACACCTGTGATAACTCCCACTTTTTGTTCGATTCTTTATCTCTTAATTCCGAGCATTCACTTCTCTTACAACCTCATCCATAAATATATTCAAGAACCATGTTAACATTACGCATCCCTGTCTAACGCCACACATTTGCCACACTACTCCCCTATCCACCCTATCATATGCCTTTTCCAGATCCATAAATGCAACGAAAACCTCTTTACCCTTCTTTAAATACTGTTCACCTGTATGCTTCACTGTAAACAGGCTACACACCCCCTGCCCTTCCTAAAGCCTCCTTGTTCATCTGTGATCCTACTTTGTCTTACTCTTAATTCTTTCAATAATAACTCTACCATAACTTTTAACAGGTATACTCAATAAGCTTATTCCTCATATAATATTTACACTCTCCTCTGTCCCCTTTGCGTTTATACAAAGGAACTATGCATGCTTTATGTCAATCCCAAGATGCATTCCCCTCTTCCATACATTTATTAAATAAAAGCACCATCCATTCTAAAACTATATCCCCATCTGCTTTTAACATTTCTGACTTTATCCCATCAATCCCAGCCGCTTTACCCCCTTTCATTCTACCCACTGCCTCAGGCACCTTCCTCACACTCACAATTGGCTGTTCCTCATTCCTACAAGATGTTATACCTCCCTGCCCAATTCACGAAGTCACAGCTTTCCTATCTTCAACATTCAGCAGTTCCTCAAAATATTCCCTCCATCTTCCCGATACCTCCAACTCTCCATTTAATAACTCTACTTTCCTATTTTTAACTGTCAAGTCCATTCGTTCCCCAGGCTTTGTCAACTTATTTATCTCACTCCAAAACTTTGTCTTATTCTCAACAATATTTATTAACAGCATCTTACCCACTCTCTCATTTGCTGACGTTTTACATTCCTTCACCATTCTTTTAACCTCTCCATATACTCCCCCTCCTTGTATCACTTCCTCTTTCTCTCTTACTACTGTCTTTATCTCATTATTCCACCAATCACTCTTCTTCCCTCCCGCACTCACTTTCCTGTAACCACACACCTCTGCTGAACACTAACACTACATTCTTAAATCTACCTCATACAGCTTCAACCTCATTATTAGCTCATCTTTCTTCCAATATTTGTTTATATCTCACTCTAACTTTCTCCTCCTTTAGTTTATAAATCTTCACCTCTCTCTATCTCTCTCATACTTGCTGCTGCCTTTTTCCTTGTATCCCATCTACATTTTACTCTCAATGTAGCTACAACTACAAAATGAACTGATATATCTGTGGCCCCTCTATAAACATGCACATCCTGAAGTCTACCAATCAGTCTTTAATCTACAAATACATAGTCCAGTAAATTACTGTTTTTACGCCCTATATCATACCTTGTATGTCAGTATATGCATATGTATGCATGTAAGTGTGTGTCTGTGTCGTGCCGAATAGGTAAAACTGGTCAATTAGTAAGAACTCACTTAAAATTAAATCCTTCTAAAATTTTCTCTTATACAATTATGTTAATGTAAAAATTAATAAGTTTGTACCAAAAGAACCTTAGAGAATTTACCTAACCTTATTAAACAAGCTCAATTTAATTTAGCCTAATCCAGGTAAATATATTTTAGGTAAGTTTACGATAATTTAATAATAAAGAAGTACAATGAAATATATTTTTTTTCATTAGGTTCAGAATGTTTTCTGTGAAATTACTGCATGCACAAATTTTTACTTGCCTTATTCGGCAAGAAGAGCGTTGCTATTTAAGCCAAAATCGCAAGTTTTGCCTAATCGGCACGGCACACACACACATATATATCAGTAGCACTGGCTACATCACAAGAAACAAAATTGAGTGGTATTCGTTCATCAGATACGTGAATAAAGCAAGTCACTGTAGATAATTTCGATGTAAATATTTCTTCACCTAATCGACTTACATCGGCCTACTCTTGGCCCTTATTAATGACGCAAACATCTCCACATAATGCCGGGAGCAAGGGGCTAGTAACCCATTCTCCTCTATATATTACTAAATTTAAAAAGAGAAACTTTCGTTATTCTTTTTGGGCCACTTTGCCTCAGTGGGACACGGCCGGTTTGTTGAAAGAAAGATCTCCACAGCCTGATAACAACCAAAATAAAACCCACAATTAAAAGTCTCAAGAATCCTAGCTGAAAGATCAAACTCTAATGGTTTTGACTTGTCTAGTGTTGTTGCATCAATGATTGATGGCTTCAAGACGAAGATATCTCGCATAATTGCACAGGAAGTAAAGACATACATAAAAGCATGACTCAACATCTTAACACAATGAAGATAGCACTGCTGGAAGCCAAGAGGTTGTCAAAAATATCTAGGCAAGCACCAACTTTATTCATAGCATATCTACACCTGCATTATGTGGGTCTTAATGTACGGCGACTTTTCGGCGAGGACTTCATCCTTAGCCTTGAAGTGATGTACTTTCTCATGAACTATGTTGGTGCTATAAGGAGGTCTAATAGCTGGCAATGGACTGGAGGAAGTAATGAAAGCTGCCTTTGCTGGTGTGCCAAAGATACTAACAGGAAAGAATTATCCCAGAATACAAGAGCACTGCGCATTATAGTGAGGAAGATTCTACCTGAGATTCTGGGTGAAGTCAATATATTGGATGATCTTTGTAAGAACTAAAATACAGATCACAAAAAAAGTAGGACAACAAAATACCGGGTAGAAAACACTATAAAACCAGCATTATTGATGATAATGGTTAGTAGAGGTGGACGAAAAGAAGTGTAGCCACTACAGTTTTACAAAGTTAACGAAATAATGCTCTACGCCATCGCTGCAGGTCACATTCATTATAGCAGGTATGGTCTCAGTTATCTCGGGGCAATGAATAAGCTGCATGGAGAATCCTTAGACAGATTTCTAAAGGGAAAGGCACATTCATCGTCACATACGGAATGGTATATGGACGGACTTGTTAATGGAGAAGAGGAAAACGGGAAGTCATAGCTGTGAGTAGCGACATTATCTGTACTTTTCAAGGCAGAAGTTACTGGGTAAGGATGATCACCACTGTATTGGTGATAAGCTAGTGTCACATACACTGTCCAAATGAATAATTATTAGGTATTCCGAAGAAGTAGCTTTAATAAGTTGACTGATTTTTTCTCTTACAACTTTTCGATTTTATTTTGTCCATAACTCGAGAACGCCTTGGCCTCAAATTTTCAACATTTGTGCGTGGTACCGAGAGTCAAAGTCTTGAACAACTGGCATGTTCACTTGCCCTATGACCAAGGCTGCTGAACTCATTCCTATCCTCCTGGAACAGCTCGGATAACTTCCGAAATCCCTAGTAACGTTGCCTCAAACATTTAAAAAAGTTTGATGACGATGGAGAGTGAAGCTCAAATGTGTAGTTACAGTTTTGACAACTTTGTGTGAAATAGTGTGACATTTGTATTACCAATAAATAAAGTTTAATAATTATCAATTTACCTCTTCTGAAAGGCTTCATCTTAGGGAAAGAATTGTACCTATTAAGTTTCATTGCGTGGAGACAAATACGTTCATGTAGTAAAAAACTCTGAATAGTTGGAATCCGACTCATAACTAGAGAATGACTCATCAGATAGACTTCAAATTTTCATCACTAGTGTGGTTTATTGAACACAAAGTTCACGCTGCCACGGAGTGGTATAAATCCTAATTTACCAATTTTATTGAATAAATAGCGATATTCATTTTTTATTTAATAACTAAGGAATACTTCTAAATTGTTTCAAAATATTATTGACGATACATTCTGTAAGGATAATATAACCCATCAGCTTAGCGTGAGTAGGTGAAAATTTGAAATTTAATTATTGAAAGTTAAAAAACTAGGTATCGTTGAAATCAGATCAATTACTCGAGAATGTCTTTTTCTGATCGGCTTCAGACTTTTACCATTGGTGGGTTTTATTAAAAACATCCTGTCATTTACTTTGAGCGGTATAAATGTCAATTAGCCCATTTTATTAAGAAAATTGATTCCCATATAATAATTAAAAAATGCCTCTTCTGATCAGCTTCAAACCCTAAATGCTGGTGTATCTTAATAGCAAATATTTTTTGTATGAATTTTGGGATGTGCAGGTCCCAATTTTTTATATATATATTTTTTTTTAAATATCAAAATGCCATTTTTTTCCCCTTATAGGATTGTAGAGAACTCTAAATAGATTGTAAATGAGAAAAGTTACCGGGGGAATAAAAATCCGCGGTTTTATGGTGTTTTTAAGTTCAACGAGGAAGACTTTCCTATTTTTCAGAACATTCTCAGCAACACTTTCCCTTGCTTTCACACAAATTTTCATTTATTACTCGAGAACGCCCTAGATTCATGGGAATGCAAGATTCATGGGAATATTTGTATAGGTGGGTGACTTATGCATAATGTTACATAAGCCATTCCCAAATTCAGTTTCTATGTGGTGAGTGGACACAGGTTTCTCTGGTCGCATTCAAAATGTCAACACCAGTCCATCTTATTTAGAAAGTTGGTATATTTAATGGAGCATGTAGATGTCATTTAGCCACTTTTAATCTAGAAATTGTATAGTATTATTTTACCTTATTGCATTATTTTGCCTTGATGCTGGTGAGGGGCTCTTGATCCAAGGAATTCGACTTATCTTCCCCTTATTTGGATCAAATTTTAATGCTTCCCATTTCACAGGCATTATATGGCACCCTATATGTTTAGCGCTTTCTCTGACTCAAATATAACAATTGTGAACGGCATCAATCTTCAATGGCTGATGCATCGTTTGCAATGGAGAGAACTTTTCATGGGGTTAAGGCTGTGTATGCAGTCTTGTTGGATTCTGTGCAATAACAGGAAAATGCATCTTCTGGTTTCTCTAAATTTTAGGTCATGTAAGTTATCATGTGCCGGATTTATTAATCAAGTTGGTTTCAGTCTCTTCTGATCAGAAATAAATCAGTGTTTGACTTTATTTGGTCATCTTTGATTAAATCTACTTAAGACTGTTGTTACAAATTTTCATGTTATGCTCACTAAACTTACATAAAACTTAATGTACTTATTTTCTTAGAAGCTCGTCAGTCTACCTTAGAGAAAAGATAGGGCTGATTTTGACCTGTGTCGGTCCCAGCTTTCTTTTTTGGAAGAAAGTGTAGACAATTATCTGTTTTAAATGCAGCAATTTCTGAGTGTGGCATCTTATTAGCTTCAACTTTTCCATGTTGATAACTTGATGATGCAACTTATGAGCGACTTCAAGCTCAATGTGCTTGTGTATTTTAGGATATTGGTCTCTTTGAAAGGTTGATGAATTATGAATGCCTCTTCTGAATACCTTCAAATCTTCATTGTTACTATCTAACTGCATTATCAACTTATACCACACTCCCCACTATTTCAGTCGCGTGCAGTGAAGCACAGGGGATTGGGATTATGGAATACGAGGAATACTTTCCTCTGAGAGTGCAGCGGCCTAAATACATCTAGTTGTTGATCACAATGTATTATTCATTTCAGTGGCATCTGTAGGTACACGGTGAAATGTTTGGCTGATGTTCTCTGAATCTGAACCAAAATGAATGTATGCTTTATGAAACTAAACATGTACTATGGTCTTGTTTACTGTTCTTTCTCTGCCTAATATAAAGGGCACTGGGAAGGATAATATGTCTCAGTGTCTGTAACTACTGTTTTAGGTTAAGAATGACAGCCATTTTGGATATCCGAATTATGTGAAATCATTTTACTATTATCTATATCTACAAAAATATTGTTTGTAATAAATTTGATTAAAATACTTAATATTTAAGTATTTAACATATATATTAAAATCTCTGAGGAATGATAGCGACACCTGTTGGACTGTCCTCTAGATAACTGAATGAGGTTCAGTGATGAGAAAATTAGTCACCATAAAATTTCAGGTTCGTGTATTTATCCACTAGTCCGTTTATATTGTACTTCCTTCTACAATGCAGCCCACTCAAATTTAAAAAAAAAAAACACTGTTCCTAATGTTCTCTCCTTTATGAAGCCTGGCTATACATGTCCAGGTGGACTTGATATTCTGTACTTGCATCAGCAGAAAATTTCTGGACCCATCCCTCAGTGACTGTGAACAGTGCCGCCAAGCACTTGCTTGTGTGTCCTGCCAATATATACACACACTGTTATGACGATCTCAACACAAACACAGAGTTTGATTATTTTGCGTTACTCCGTGCCGGAGCCGGGCGGAAGAAGAGTTGACATCACACGACTTCCTTGTAATTACCTATTTGTCTGAGTGGTGAGTTCTAGCTCTTGGTCTCACCACTTTCAACCAACTAACGCGAAACATCTTTATCATATCTACTATTTAATTTGTTAGCCCACATTGCCGGCAAGGATGGAAGGTGGAAGAAATGAGGTAGGAAACATAGGGAGAAAGATGTGGCTGGGAAGGAAGAGAAGTGCTAGAAAGAGCAAGTGACCTGTACACTTTGTAGTTTGTTTTAAGTGGTTTTTGTCACACTGTTTGCTAGTTTCCATTTGTCACAGGCACTGCCTATTTTTTTTGTATTAGTTACTGGTTTGTCAAGGCACTTGTCATTAGACATTTTGCTCTGTTGGTTTTGTGTGTGTATGTGTGTGTGTGTGTGTGTGTGCGTGTGTGTGTGTGTATGTGTGTGTGTGTCTGTGTGTGCGTGTGTGTGTGTGTGTGTGTGTGTGTGTGTGTGTGTGTGTGTGTGTGTGTGTGTGTGTGTGTTTAACCTCAAAGAGACTGGTGTCAGGTTTTCTGCCTCATTAACCCTGTTGTATCTAGCCTTGAAACAGTGTGTATGTTTGTTTCCTTCATCTCATCAGTGCGTGGTATTTGTTGTCCTCAAGTCAACAGTGAGTGGTCTTTGTTTTATTCACCACCTCCACAGTGTGTGGTGTCACCACTTCAACAGTGTGGTGTTGTTGTCACCACTTCAACAGTGTGGTGTTGTTGTCACCACTTCAACAGTGTGGTGTTGTTGTCACCACTTCAACAGTGTGGTGTTGTTGTCACCACTTCAACAGTGTAGTGTTGTTGTCACCACTTCAACAGTGTAGTGTTGTTGTCACCACTTCAACAGTGTAGTGTTGTTGTCACCACTTCAACAGTGTAATGTTGTTGTCACCACTTCAACAGGTTGGTGTTGTTGTCACCACTTCAACAGTGTAGTGTTGTTGTCACCACTTCAACAGTGTAATGTTGTTGTTACCACTTCAACAGTGTAGTGTTGTTGTCACCACTTCAACAGTGTAGTGTTGTTGTCACCACTTCAACAGTGTAGTGTTGTTGTCACCACTTCAACAGTGTAGTGTTGTTGTCACCACTTCAACAGTGTAGTGTTGTTGTCACCACTTCAACAGTGTGGTGTTGTTGTCACCACTTCAACAGTGTAGTGTTGTTGTCACCACTTCAACAGTGTAATGTTGCTGTCACCACTTCAACAGTGTGGTGTTGTTGTCACCACTTCAACAGTGTGGTGTTGTTGTCACCACTTCAACAGTGTGGTGTTGTTGTCACCGCTTCAACAGTGTAGTGTTGTTGTCACCACTTCAACAGTGTAATGTTGTTGTCACCACTTCAACAGTGTAATGTTGCTGTCACCACTTCAACAGTGTAATGTTGCTGTCACCACTTCAACAGTGTGGTGTTGTTGTCACCACTTCAACAGTGTAGTGTTGTTGTCACCACTTCAACAGTGTAGTGTTGTTGTCACCACTTCAACAGTGTAATGTTGTTGTCACCACTTCAACAGTGTGGTGTTGTTGTCACCACTTCAACAGTGTGGTGTTGTTGTCACCACTTCAACAGTGTGGTGTTGTTGTCACCGCTTCAACAGTGTAGTGTTGTTGTCACCACTTCAACAGTGTAATGTTGCTGTCACCACTTCAACAGTGTAATGTTGCTGTCACCACTTCAACAGTGTAATGTTGCTGTCACCACTTCAACAGTGTAATGTTGCTGTCACCACTTCAACAGTATGGTGTTGTTGTCACCACCTCATCTAAGCCATTCATTCCACATAAAGACTCTACAGCTGAAGAAGTACTTACTAGAGTCCCTGTGATTTACTGCATCTTAAACTTCCACCTGTCCTTCCTAGTTCCTGATTCCTGCCTTTCAAACAATCAGTACTGTCAAGTCCTCTGAGTATTTTGTAGATTGTTATTCTTTCCTACAGTCTCTCCCAAGTCTCGGCTCTTCGTTTAGTCATCTTAAATTTATCTAAACTTTCTATTTATTATATGTTTGATCAGATGTGGCCTCCAGGCAGGTGTTGAAAACTGTATAAGTATAATACATGTTTGGTATAGGGTCCTGAAGAATTTTTTGATGTTCCTGAAAACCATTCTTTAGTTAGTTTGATGGGAGTATGTCACCTAAACTATTAAATTATTATTATTTTAATGAAGACGTAGTAAACCCAAAGGGGGTCATAAAGAGCCTGGCGAATAAGATGAAATCAGTACCAATCCAAGGAAGACAAATACATTTCCTTGAATCAAGAGCCCCTCAGGGGCATCAAGGCACCGCCTTCAAGTGGATATTATTCTGTTAATATACTCGGTACTATGTTTACCCCAGGATCCTTCTCCATATTCCAACACTACAACCTCTATCCTCCCAGCCTAAACTCTGTCACTACTTTTGTTATACCTTCCTTGATGTTCATAACCGTAATTTTGCACCTGCAACTTATGTACAGGTGCTTCAACTCCTCCAGCCAATTTTCTGTCTTTTATATGCTTTTTTCTCACTGGTTTAACTTCAGCTGTAAGCAGCACAATAATGTTATATTTACTGGCTGTTGTTCATGTATGAGGAGGAGCACTGGCTCCACCTCTAGTTATCACCTCTACCCATCCTCATTCCTAGTCATGATCATCCCTCTCCTTCCATTTAGGTATACTGCCATCCATTTTAGTACCTGTCTCCTCATTCGTCTGCTCTTTTACCTTGGATAAATCCGTATCTGTATATATATATATATATATATATATATATATATATATATATATATATATATATATATATATATATATATATATATATATATACAGTGTATATATATATAATAATAATAATAATAAATATATATATATATATATATATATATATATATATATATATATATATATATATATATATATATATGAACATTAAAATGGTATAAAATACCGACAGGTTTGTTAGGCAAGACACATACCTAACTGTTGCATATGTGTCTTACCTAACATATACATATATATATATATATATATATATATATAAATATATATACATATATATATATATATATTTATTTATTATCACACTGGCCGATTCCCACCAAGGCAGGGTGGCCCGAAAAAGAAAAACTTTCACCATCATTCACTCCATCACTGTCTTGCCAGAAGGGTGCTTTACACTACAGTTTTTAAACTGCAACATTTACACCCCTCCTTCAGAGTGCAGGCACTGTACTTCCCATCTCCAGGACTCAAGTCCGGCCTGCCGGTTTCCCTGAACCCCTTCATAAATGTTACTTTGTTCACACTCCAACAGCACGTCAAGTATTAAAAACCATTTGTCTCCATTCACTCCTAACACGCTCACGCATGCCTGCTGGAAGTCCAAGCCCCTCGCACACAAAACCTCCTTTACCCCCTCCCTCCAAACTTTCCTAGGCCGACCCCTACCCCGCCTTCCTTCCACTACAAACTGATACACTCTTGAAGTCATTCTGTTTCGCTCCATTCTCTCTACATGTCCGAACCACCTCAACAACCCTTCCTCAGCCCTCTGGACAACAGTTTTGGTAATCCCGCACCTCCTCCTAACTTCCAAACTACGAATTCTCTGCATTATATTCACACCACACATTGCCCTCAGACATGACATCTCCACTGCCTCCAGCCTTCTCCTCGCTGCAACATTCATCACCCATGCTTCACACCCATATAAGAGCGTTGGTAAAACTATACTCTCATACATTCCCCTCTTTGCCTCCAAGGACAAAGTTCTTTGTCTCCACAGACTCCAAAGTGCACCACTCACCCTTTTCCCCTCATCAATTCTATGATTCACTTCATCTTTCATAGACCCATCCGCTGACACGTCCACTCCCAAATATCTGAATACATTCACCTCCTCCATACTCTCTCCCTCCAATTTGATATCCAATCTTTCATCACCTAATCTTTTTGTTATCCTCATAACCTTACTCTTTCCTGTATTCACCTTTAATTTTCTTCTTTTGCACACCCTACCAAATTCATCCATCAATCTCTGCAACTTCTCTTCAGAATCTCCCAAGAGCAAAGTGTCATCAGCAAACAGCAACTGTGACAACTCCCACTTTGTGTGTGATTCTTTATCTTTTAACTACACGCCTCTTGCCAAGACCCTCGCATTCACTTCTCTTACAACCCCATCTATAAATATATTAAACAACCACGGTGACATCACACATCCTTGTCTAAGGCCTACTTTTACTGGGAAATAATTTCCCTCTTTCCTACATACTCTAACTTGAGCCTCACTATCCTCGTAAAAACTCTTCACTGCTTTCAGTATCCTACTTCCTACACCATACACCTGCAACATCTGCCACATTGCCCCCCCTATCCACCCTGTCATACGCCTTTTCCAAATCCATAAATGCCACAAAGACCTCTTTAGCCTTATCTAAATACTGTTCCCTTATATGTTTCACTGTAAACACCTGGTCCACACACCCCCTACCTTTCCTAAAGCCTCTTTGTTCATCTGCTATCCTATTCTTCGTCTTACTCTTAATTCTTTCAATAATAACTCTACCATACACTTTACCAGGTATACTCAACAGACTTATCCCCCTATAATTTTTGCACTCTCTTTTATCCCCTTTGCCTTTATACAAAGGAACTATGCATGCTCTCTGCCAATCCCTAGGTACCTTACCCTCTTCCATACATTGATTAAATAATTGCACCAACCACTCCAAAACTATATCCCCACCTGCTTTTAACATTTCTATCTTTATCCCATCAATCCCGGCTGCCTTACCCCCTTTCATTTTACCTACTGCCTCACGAACTTCCTCCACACTCACAACTGGCTCTTCCTCACTCCTGCAAGATGTTATTCCTCCTTGCCCTATACACGAAATCACAGCTTCCCTATCTTCATCAACATTTAACAATTCCTCAAAATATTCCCTCCATCTTCCCAATACCTCTAACTCTCCATTTAATAACTCTCCTCTCCTATTTTTAACTGACAAATCCATTTGTTCTCTAGGCTTCCTTAACTTGTTAATCTCACTCCAAAACTTTTTCTTATTTTCAACAAAATTTGTTGATAACATCTCACCCACTCTCTCATTTGCTCTCTTTTTACATTGCTTCACCACTCTCTTAACCTCTCTCTTTTTCTCCATATACTCTTCCCTCCTTGCATCACTTCTACTTTGTAAAAATTTCTCATATGCTAACTTTTTCTCCCTTACTACTCTCTTTACATCATCATTCCACCAATCGCTCCTCTTCCCTCCCGCACCCACTTTCCTGTAACCACAAACTTCTGCTGAACACTCTAACACTACATTTTTAAACCTACCCCATACCTCTTCGACCCCATTGCCTATGCTCTCATTTGCCCATCTATCCTCCAATAGCTGTTTATATCTTACCCTAACTGCCTCCTCTTTTAGTTTAAAAACCTTCACCTCTCTCTTCCCTGATGCTTCTATTCTCCTTGTATCCCATCTACCTTTTACTCTCAGTGTAGCTACAACTAGAAAGTGATCTGATATATCTGTGGCCCCTCTATAAACATGTACATCCTGAAGTCTACTCAACAGTCTTTTATCTACCAATACATAATCCAACAAACTACTGTCATATCGCCCTACATCATATCTTGTATACTTATTTATCCTCTTTTTCTTAAAATATGTATTACCTATAACTAAACCCCTTTCTATACAAAGTTCAATCAAAGGGCTCCCATTATCATTTACACCTGGCACCCCAAACTTACCTACCACACCCTCTCTAAAAGTTTCTCCTACTTTAGCATTCAGGTCCCCTACCACAATTACTCTGTCACTTGGTTCAAAGGCTCCTATACATTCACT